>NW_006777632.1:0-235 GCF_000442215.2 Lipotes vexillifer | reverse complement strand
GTGTGTGTGTGTGTGTGTCTGTTTCAGACACCCTTTGAAGGGTGCATGAGCACGTGTAGTTTTCTTTGATTTTAGCTTCTCAAAATGCCTCTTGGACTCAAAGGTGCCTGAGGGTAGCGGACAGGTGCTCCCCCAGTACAGAATTCTGAACACAGTGCCAGTAAACACTGAGCAGAAGAGCTTTGCAAAATTCCATGTTTTAATGTAACTTTTTAACCCAGTGAATCAATGTACC
>NW_006777631.1:0-214 GCF_000442215.2 Lipotes vexillifer | reverse complement strand
GCCCCCAGCCGCTCCATGGAATATCGGATCTTTTCATGCGGGGGAACTAACCCATGTACCGTGCATTGGCAGGCGGACTCCCAACCACTGCGCCAGCAAGGAAGCCCTAGAAAAAAATTTTTTTTGAAAATTAAAAACAAAAACATGGACGGATAGAACCCTAGGACAAATGGTGAAAGCAAAGCTATACACACAAAATCTCACACAGAAGCAT
>NW_006777630.1:0-14958 GCF_000442215.2 Lipotes vexillifer | reverse complement strand
AGCCCGCATGCCTAGAGCCCATGCTCCACAACAAGAGAAGCCACCGCAATGAGAAGCCCGTGCATAGCAAGGAAGAGTAGCCCCCACTCACCACAACTAGAGAAAGCCCGCGGGCAGCAACAAAGACCCTACACAGCCAAAAATGAATAAAATAAAATAATAAATTTATATTAAAAAAGAGTTTCACCAGAAATGCTAGGGTTTAAGGAACATCTGCTGAAATTTTCAAATAAGGAACTGGAAATTTCTATGCAAGCCTCAACAACTGGAGCCTTGAATAATTGCACCAGTCCAATTTATTAATATTTAGAAAATAAAAATGCATGTGTGAAATCCTGCCTTTGCTCTTCAAAGTCCGGTGGCTTTTCCACTCACTTCAGTGGACATGTACCCAACAGAAACTACTCTGGGTAAAGCCTCTAGTGACTTTATGTGGATGAATCCAGTGGACAGTTTTCAGTACTTATCTGACTGCCACTACTTCTTTCTGGAAACACTCTTTTCTCTTGACACTTAGGATGCCACAGAACATGTGTTCCTTATTCCTCTGCAGCCACTCTTTTTCAGTCTTTAGTGCTAACTCACTTTCGTTCTCTTTTCAACGTCCCTCTTCCTCTGGCTTGTTTCTAGATTCTGGAATTTAAGCTCAGTCCTGGTACATCATCTTATGTGGCATGATATCTTGCACGCTGATGAATCTAAACAGGCACCTCCCCCTCACATCTCCAAATCTACCAACTTGCTTACATGTTTCCAGCGATGTCACAGGTATCATAAAAAGCAACCAAATCCTCGCAATTTAACTATCAATTGCTAATCTGCTACTTTAATAGTTTTTCCAGCAGAAATCTTTACTGGCCTCTGTCTCCCTCACTCTCAAGAGGCAAGTCTTTCATGACCACCTCTAAAATGTAACTGGAATCTATCCTCATGGCTTTATAACAGCTAACAAGACAGAATCAACTCCTTGATGGACTAATGCAATGGTCATTTAACTGGCCCCGTATTCCATCCTTGTTCCTGACTAATCCATTCTCTGTGAAGCAGTCAGAATGATCCCTATAATTGGCATATCATAATAAGTGTAATATAAAATTTCTGCAGCCTAAAACCACACTTAGGATATAATCTGAAATCCTACTAACATCTACAAGGTTTTATATAATCTAAGCCCTTACAACCTGGTCAGCCTCTTCTGATGCTTCTCATATTCTCTCTCTCTCTCTCTCTCAACTTGCTTCTGCAGTGCCACCACTTCAAAATTTGATATCTGATGGACCTGTCCTTTTCAAAAATTTCTAAAATATGCCAAACTCTGTTCTCCCAGAATGGTCACCTGTGCTATTTCCTACCTGAAATGAAAAAAATGCTATTCCCCATACACTACCCTGTGTAAAACAGATAGCTAGTGGGAACCTGCAGTATAGCACAGGAAGCTCAGTTCAGTGTTCTGTGGTGACCTAGATGGGTGGGATGGGGAATGGAGGAGGTCCAAGAGGGAGGGGATATATGTATACATACAGCTGATTCACGTCATTATACAGCAGAAACTGATACAACATTGTAAAGCAATTATACTCCAATTTAAAAAAATCCAATCTACCTTCAGATATATATACACCTGGCTGCAGACCATAGGTACCCAAGGTTAAAAAATGCTACTGTGTAAATCAGTGTTTTTCTTGTCACCTCTCCATGCCCATGATGAAGCAAGAAACCTAGAACTAGATGTCAGAGCACATGTTCAGACATCTGAGAAAAGCTATCAGTGTACAGTTCTACCGGCAGTACCAACAATATGGAAGAGAGTCATCCAGAAATAGCCATGGTTAAATGATCATCGTGTCACAGAACATATGAGAAAATACTCACTAACAACGAGTGGCTTAAGATCATTTGAGAGTTCATGATGATTGTGTGAAAGTGCTTGAGACTTCACTCATGGATTAAATGACAATGCAAGATGCCTTAAGCCTCTGTATCTTAGGCAGGTCTTTGCATAAAGACAAACTCTTCAAAAATAAAAGATAGGAAATTAGATCATCTATCTTTGGGAAGGAGAGAAATCACCAGACCATCCAACTAGACTCCAAATAAAGCAAGTTAAAAATTATCCTATGTGACAGAGTTCTGGACAGATGTGTCAACACACCAGACTTAATATTTTGATGCTTTTTTTGCTAATTGCATACTATTGCTTAGAGATGATTCTGAGGTAAAGCTGACAAGTGCATTCCCTGGTGGGATCAAGGTGATCATACTCTGTTCCATGCACACATGATCCTGAAAATGGAACATTTAGGAACCTGTGGTTGGGACATTGCAAAACCATTGTTCGAATGAAAATAGTGTGCAGTATTAATAGTGGATGAGTAATTGTCACTCTTGCCTAAGAGGGGTATTCTACTCTACTCTAGGAAGGCTTAAAACTCCATATGGGTAAGTACTTCGTATGGGTAGAACAAGGGGAGGTCAACGGTACAGTGTTACCGCCTCACCTTCATCCAGATATTTCCCCAAGAGCCCACTTAATTATAAAGTCACTTTAATGCTCAGCACATTTGTCTGACATTTTTAATAGTGTATATACTAATTTTGAATAAAAGTTTTTTAACACCCTACTCCAAAGTTTAAAGCAACGTCACATTAATTTAAAGCATCAGGACATGGAGATGTCAAAGCAGTAGACTCGTGCTCAGGCACACACATCTTAGGTCTCTTTCATCACTAGTAGTTATATGAAGACTTTAGGTGAATAAAACCTCTTATCTATCATACTGTGTTAACAACTAGATAAATAGAAAAGCAGTGGCAGTTGATATAAAGTAGCTACAGGACAAAATCACCCTTAATGAAGCTCTGAGACGTGGGAAGTCCTCTGGTGCTGAAGACATGTTTTCCACAAAGTATTCTTACTGGACCTTTCAGCAGCACAAAGTGGGTCCCAATAGCCACCTCGGCAGGGCCCTGTTGAAGCAGGGTAGCCGATCCCTAGGAGCAAAACCAAAAGGAGTCACTAAGTCACAATCTCAGAAAATATGACCGAGTATCAAGTTGTGCTTCTCAATTTAACATGCGTAGATACCCCTGCGGATCTTGTAATGCGGATTCCGATGCAGTAGGTCTGGAGTGATCCTGGAGGCCTGGATTTCTGTGTCTCTAACAATCTCCCAGGTGATGCTGATGATGCTATACCATGGACCAGACTTTGAGCGGCAAGGCTGTGGAGGGCTCGGAAGCTGTCCCGGAACTCAAAGCATTCTGGTTAGCAGATTTAACGGGAAAATTGCTCTTTTAAAGAAAAGCCTTCAGATGGATCAGTAAATCTAAAGGCTGAGCTGCAAACTGGGATGGTGCTACCCAACAAGCTGTTCTATGACAATCCAATGGCGACACGGAAGCCCCTCCATCAAGTTCCTAAGAATCCTGATCCAGATGACGCCATTGTTAGCACCTTTGAATACAAAGGCACAGGTATATAAGACATCCCAGGATCGTACTAGCCTATTTGAATTAAATTCAACTTCAAGCGTAAAGACCATTAGGTAGTAAGAGGGTCATGCATTCAGGTGAAAGTTCTGAGACAATCTTCTAGAAATGCAAGAATATAGTATGTTGGCGAATCGGTTATATACACAGCTACTTAGAGAAGCAACCATCTTGGTGGTGATGTTCCAAGGAATAAAAGAGGTATCACCCCAGTCTGAACCTCAAACAAGAAAAGGAATGTATGCGTAATGAGTAACAGTGGTTAAAAAGTCACCCAGAGAAAGGATGGAGAGTTGTGTTTTCTCCATAACAGCGCTACGCTTGATGTGAGGTGAATTAAAGTAACAGAGCCATGCCCTTGAGAAGTTTATAATCTAAGATCAACAAGGGTAGAGCTGCTGCCTTTGCTGTCTAAAAAAATTAAGAGGTTAAATTTTCTGTCACAGCGAACATCTATGAGACAGCTTAGGCGAATTTACAAGAGAGCAAAGCAAGATTGAATTGCTGTATGAAGAGATCAGTAAGCACACTTGTGCTCTTCTCTCCTCTCACTCAGAAATTCATTGCTCCTTTTAATCTTCATCACTGATGCTCACCAGAAAAACTGAAACAGCTTCAAGGCAAACACTTTTTATCCACTGAGAGAAACCAGTTGTGCTTTTGGAATCTTGGGTGGTCCTATCAGACACATCTGGATCTTACCACATTCGATTGCTTTAAAGATCGACTTGGGTGAAAACTTCAGGCAACCTATACAACTAACCATGATGCAAATGAAACTAAATTCTGCCATGTGCACCTGAAACTCTGCTCCAAACAGCAAAGTGGAGAAGAGAGGATAGGAGCCGCTGACCCCTTCAGCTACAATACTTGATGCAGCCCTTGGAAACAAAAGCTACTTAGGAGAGTAAGCTGAGAGTAATAATTTAAACACTGCTATTAGACCATTTTATGGAGGACAAATTTATTTCCAACCTCCAGTCAGTTTAAACAATAGTTAATATGAAACAAGTTTACCGTACAAGAGAAAATACATTTTATTTAGCTTAACATGCAGATTTTACCCATAAATACTTCTTCGAAACAATTTTTACAGAGAGAAACATGTGATGGCCACTTTTCTTTACAAACCAGTATTCGTCCCCCTTGAAACTGGCAGCTATAACAAGTGGGAAAATTATTCATTAGAAAAGAAAAGAAAATCTCTTAAGGAAAATAAGTTGAATGGATCTCATCTGTGTAAGAATGTTTCTCTTATCTCTCCATGCCCAGCCTGTATAGGCATTGTTACCCAATTATGTCTCTTAAATTTCTCCCCCGACTCTCATACAAGACTCCTTGTTTAAATGCAAACATTTTAATTCGATATGTCTCTATATATTTATTTCATATATTAAAAGGCTTTAGGCTTATAGTACAAATACAATATCTTGTACAATATCTTATATCAATGAGATATAAGATATACAATGCATACAATATCTTATGCAATATCTTATATCAATAAGATATGGTATACAATGCATACAATACAATATCTTATACAATATCTTATATCGAAGTGTCTAATACACTTTCCATGTCAGATGAATATGATATGGGACACCACTAGTATGAAAAACTAGTCTTCCCTCTCCTTAGGCTCATGATGATTATCATAATCATTTTACTGAACCCGGGTGGACATAACACTATACTGAATTCCTGGTGTAACTGGACATTTTTATCTCTCCTTTAAGAAAATGACATAAGACTAAGATGAGATGGGATACAATTTTGTTCACTAATCTCACAATTCGTCTGACCCCAGTGATGGTAGAATTACTTCCCTGAATATTCAATTCACTGCTTTGTGTGGTTCCAGGTGATTCCAGACTCTTTGGTCCTTGACTGTCAATGTAATTCTCAGGTGCTCTTTCTTCTCTATCTAAGCTATGGTTCTGAGGACTGTGTGCTTCCGGACTTTGGTTCCATGGCTTGTGCTGTTTAATTGCCTCTTGGTTGCCAGCTTTGCTTTTGACTCATTGCTCTACTTTACTTTGACTTCATCGCTTTCAAAGCTCAAGGACTCCTAATTGTCTACACCCTGATTTGGCTATCAGCTTCTTCCATCTCTGCCCAATCTGTCTCCAACATTGGCCTCATCCCCCTGTCAAGCATCTTGTCCTTGCAACCCACGTTTAGCCATGGTACTGACAAATGGAGAACCTTGAACATATTTCTCAGCAAGGAAGTCACACGACAAAGAGTTTATAACAAGAAGTAACTGAATGGCACGTACAGATTATAGTGGAGGCATGAAGAGTGGAAGCAAGACGTCTACTGTTCATTTCATTTCTAATTAAGAAGCCCAGTATATCTGTTTCTCAAATCTGAACCACCTTTTCTACAAACTCAGAGTGGTCAGTAAAGTTTTCCTTCATACCCAAAAGACAATAATGTTAGAGAGGTTTGTCTCAAACTAGTTCAGAAATTGTGATCATACGAAGCCAAACAGTGGGTTTCTTAATGTTAAATTAGCATCAAGAATTCATTAGCATATTTGGTGGACTGCATTTAGATAAAGACTAGTAGATCTACAGACTGTCTCCAATGCAGAAGACAGTAAGATTTAATTATTTTCTCTACAAGAATATGTCACTGTCATGTCAAATTACTTCCCTTTTGCAGAGCATGAACTTCTCCAGGAAGCTTGAAAAACACTTCTAGTTCTATTTTGCACTAAATTTTTATCATAAAAAATATAGGGGAAATTTTTTTATCCTCTTTCAGAAAAGTCTATTGCAGTACTCAGTGCTGTGATTAGAGAGACGGTGACCTAAATCTCTTAAATATAAAAAGAGAGGAAGACAGCCTTTGGCCATAATCACGCTTAGCTGCTTTGGTTAAACAGGAAATTCAGAAATATTCCTCTCATTTTATTTCTTGGCTTAGGAAAGGAAATCTTTGATCTTGTATACTTGCATCAGACTTCTGGGTATATTATAGACATTTTCACGTCACTATGTAAACCAGAGAGGAGGTTTTGCGAGATGCAGAAAGATAACAGGGAATATAAGAGGAACTTTATATTTCCTACCCAGGAAGGAGTTTGGCTAATAGTGTAATTCCTGTGTTTCCATCAATGTCTCATGTAATTTTTCCCTCCTGCACATTACCCAGGTGATGTATTATATCTCCTGTGATCTGTTTATGAATAATGTGACCCCTTCTGTATAAAAACAATAGCTTCAATTTCATTTCTTCAATATTGATTATTCTCATTCTATAATTTTTGAAAATTTACTCCCAATTATAAACATGGAAAATGTGAAGATCATTCCAAGCAGTATGTAGGAGGAAAGAATTAAGGGTAATGCAGGTGTCCTGTAAAGTTTCCTCTGCATTAGGTAGGAAGATCTATAATAGTTTAATTACACGTATCATGGATACCCATTCATCAGTAGTCTTTTAGAAGGTCTACCTTAAAAAGATGTTACCAAGGTAAAAAACAGTACATTGAATGCAATAATGCAGCTAATTATTAGGACAATTTTGAGGTTAACTTGCTAAATTAATCACAATTTAAACTATGGTTTTGATGGGTAGTCAAGACACATGAAAATGATTTGTGATGATATATAAATGCCAAGCATTTGGAAGGCAGGCATCCAGTTATATTTATCACAAGTGTCCCAGATGCCTAATACAATAGCAGAAACTCAATGATCATTAGTTATATGTTGAATGAATGAGTTAATTGTTTACATTCTGATTGAAATAAGCAAATTATTCAACCTGTAACTGGGGAGAAATTCCTTAGTTATCTAACTTAGATAGCAATAAGTTATCAAATGAAACTGAAGAGAGCTTGAAAAAGATTTTAGGTTTTTAGTGCATATGTTTTCAAATTCACAGCTCCAGGCGGCTTTCCTGCTATTTCAGTTGGTGAGGAGACCACTATCAAAGAAGATATTATAGCCTCAAGCTCTATTCTGTTCCAGTCTTTGTTTATTTGTTTTTACTTGTGATTGTTTGCCCAATACAAAATTAATTCACTTACACGATAAAAATGAGAACATACAGAAAAACAATAGTAAGAAAATAAAAAATGCCCACAATTCCAACAACAAGACTTTTCCTCTGCAATTTATTATAATATGCCAAGTCCTTTTCCTATTTATTATTTGCTTTTGTTTTTTTAGAAAGAGATCCTACAGTGTACAATGTTTTGCAATGTGCCTTTTATTTAGAAAAAGTGCAGGTTATTAAATACTACTCCACAACAATTTAACTCACCACATAATATTCCATGAGTAAGTGTGCTGTTATTTTTTTTAAATTCCTCTTAATAGACACTATGGTTATCTCAACATTCTGGTATAATAAATAACATTCAAAATCTAAAAATATATCTAACTATTTCTTCAGGCTGTCATTATATAAATAGAGTTGGCTGGTAGAAAATGTTAATCAATATTACCAAATTATTCTCCAGAAAGTTTACATCCATTTGCTCTCTTCCTAGGAATTTGTAACATTGCATTTTTCACTTCACCATCATCAATAATGTGTATTATCATTTTTGTTATCATTCTCAACTTGACTTGTCATCTATATGGTAGTGAACATCAACAATGTTTGCATACGCTCAACAGTTTTTCTATTTCTTCTACAGGGAAATGATTATTTATATCCTTAAGCCACTGTTTCTATCAATGTGTATTTAGTTTTCTCATTGATTTATGAGCTGTTTAAAATATTAAAGATATTAATATTTTGCTTGCTGTATATACAGAAATTATTTTTACCCTTTAAAACATTTTTGTTTTCATTCCCAGTTTATTATGATAGGTCCTAAGTTTGGTAAAGTTTGTGCCTAACAAACTTTAGGGTGTTGTCTTGGCTATAAGACAGTTTCAGCTTTGCTCCAGTAAAACTCATGCTATTGTTTGCAACATGATTTGAGATAACTGAGGGCCCATCACAAAATACAAGGTGGATTCTAGGGGCAATCCAGATAGGTACCTTGCCAGTGAGAATGACCAACAAACTCTTATATACGTGTTTACTCATTCACATAACTTAAATGCATTGGACTACTACTCTATGCCAGGGACCACATAAAACAGAGGTGTTTGAAGTACTAACCCTGCTCTCCTGGAGCTGACATTCTGCCAGGCAAGTCTTTATGATACACTTCTCAATTGTACAAGTGTCAACAATCCAGCAAATAATGTGAGTAAAATTACCAAATGAATAGAATTCCAGTAGTTTTTTTCACCACAGATATTACCGGTGAAATATATATCCAAAATATATGGGAAACAAATGAGGTGAACCCTATAACCACCACAGTTTAATGCCTTAAAATGTTTGCAAGGCACAACACAGGGAAGGGAACCCAAGCAGAATCCATTATGGATTCCATGATGAAGCGACAGAGCAGAAGCTTTGGGAGGCAAGCGCCAGAGTTCAATGGACTAAATATTAGAGACGGGAGACTAAGAGGGACAGAGAGAGTGAGAAACAGCGAGACAGACAGAGACAGAGAGAACAGAGCTACGGAGAGATCAGGGAGAGGAACAGAGAGAGAAAGGCACCTGGAGATCCCCCGGGGTTTCCCCTCAAATATCTGACTGAGTAGTAATCAGTGGACGTGCATGAAGAACTGTCTCACGGTGAGGAAAGAATCATCCAAAATGATTAAAATGAACAGATAAAATATTAAAGGAGATATTATGTGGAGAGCAACAAAATTAAGGATTACAGGCAATTTCTCGCTGGAAACAATGCAAGTGAGAAGAGAATAGGGTGGCACCTCTGCAGTACTGGAAGAGAAATCTGTCACCCCAGAAGCCTAGAGAAAACAAAGTGAAAATCAAGATATTTTCAGACATGTTATAAACACTATAGTGATGAGTAGAATAGAAAACAAAGACTCTTAGCTATTACACCAACAAAGAGATAAAGCGGAATCATAAAGACATACTCAAACCAAAAGAAGAGAGAAAGGAAGAAAATGAAAAGAAAGATAGGATAAATTCAAAGCAGAAAAATGATAGGATTAACTGTTACTATATAATAGTCATATAAAATATAACGGTATAAGTATTCCAATTATGAAGCAGAAAGTATCACATTGGATGAAAAATTAAGACCCAATGATATGTTGCTTACAATAAATGCATTTTAAATATAAATAAAAACTAGTTAAAAGGAAAGGATGGAAGAAGACATGTCAGGCTAACCCCAGTCAAAAAGGAATCTGACTGGCTATATTAATACCAGACAAGTATTTCAGATTAAAGACTGTTACCAGGAAGATGGAAGGTCATTTTATAGCAATAAAGGAGTCAATTACTCAAAAAGACATGACAGTCCTAAATATTTATGCACCTAATAAGAGAATATATTCCACAAGAACTATTCAGGAAAATTAAAGAGGAAGAAATTCTTCCCAAATCCTTGAGGCCAAAAACAGATACCTTATACCAAAACCAGCAAAAGACATCAAGACAAGAAAACTGCTGTCAAATATCCCTCAGAACAGAAACACAAAAATTCTTAACAAATTTTTAGTAAATGAATCCAATGGTATGTAAAATGAAAAATACATCTTAACTAAGCAGGGTTCATCACAAGAATGCAGTTGATTTAATATTCAGAAATCAATTAATATATCAACATATTAAAAAACTAAAAAAGAAAAATCACATATAGTAAAGGTATATGATAAAAATACAGCATCCTTTCCTGGTAAGTACTCTCAGCAGAATAGGAAAGAAGGGTACTTCCTCAACCTGATAAAGGAAATCAACAAAAAGCCTGAGCTAATCACACTCAGTGTTGAAAGACCGACAAGGGGGTTTCTCTGGCAACTTCTCTTCCATGTTGTGTTGAGGTTCTGGTCACTGCAATCAGGCAAGAAAAAGAAGTAAAGGGCTTCACATCAGAAAAGAAGAACAATCTTCATTCATAGATGACAAGACCACCACACAGGCAATCTGATAGAATCTACAAAGAAGGTACCAGATCTAGTAAGTGAGTTTACTAAGTGGCAGAGTAGAAAATTCACATAAAAATCAATGTATTTTTATAGACTAGCAATTAGCAAGTGGAAATTTAAATAAGTAAAATATCGTATGAACATATAAAATAATAAGCAATAATTTTAACTAAAAAAACATGAAAGGCCTGAACACTGGAAACTATAAAACCTGGCTGAGAGAAATCTCTAAAAGACCTAAATAAAATATTCCATGTCTGTGGTCTGGAAGACTCCGTATTGTTAAGATGTCAGTTCTTCCCAAAATGATGAACAGAATCAATGCAAACTCAGTCAGAATCCCATAAGGATTTTTTTTTGTCAAAACTGACAAACAAACAAAAGAACTGTAAAAGAATTTAGAATACAAATGCTGGCGTACCTGCAGTCACAAAGAAGGCAATTTTAGTGCTTGATTTATTTTCTTTGTGGAGTTCAGTTGTAAACTGAAGAGAATATGCACATCTTAGTTACAAAAGGTTGAGTGGTATGTAAAGTATAGTAATAAATGAGGCAATGTTAATGAAGAAAATAATTTCCTAATGTAACGCCAGCATTTGGGGAAAGGTAAGAGAGAAAAAGTGGTAAGTATTTAGAAAGCCAAAAAGAAGAACAGACACAAAGTATCTGTACATGAAAAAGGAAACCCATTGATTACGTAAACCCAGTGATTACTCTTCATTTCTGGTTTTGATAGAAAGTCTTTTTTTTCCCTCCATTCTCTCTGTGATCTTAATAAAGAATCAGGTAAACTAAATGCAGGTGTCATGATATCAACCATGCGCCAGCCATGTTATAAGTCAAAAGGAACCTAAAATAAGGAAGATAGGAGTAGTTCAAACAGAATGCAGGGGCAAGAAAGGGTTTTCAAAGGACAGTAGCTACTGTCCTCCTTCACATGACTATCTCCTGGTTTTCCAAACCACTGCTCTTTTTGCCTAACTTTTCAATATCATGATCAAAGATCCCATTCATGCCACTGACTCTTTTTATAGACACTATCCTTATGCCACCTCTTTTATTCTTATTTTTACTGTTTATTTTAATCTGCAGTAGATGAGATAACCTAGGTACTCAATAAATATTTTCAACCATTGGGTTGAGTTCCCCAAATGAGTAACAGGTTTGCCAATTGATTAGATTATTCAGCTGAAGTTAAATAAGGATATTTTGTGGTGAACTTGAGCAAAATAGTTACATAATTTTTCATCATTCTCAGAATCGTGATTGGGAATGGGGTGTAAGTTATGAGCACCTCAGAAAACTGAAGGAGCTTACTGAAGTGAGAGGTCAGCAAAAGTGTTTCAAGTAATTCAAGTAGCCCAGACTGTGGTATGACTATCAAGAAAATAAGGCCTCTAGTGAGTTAAAGGCAAAAGTGACAACAAGTGTTAGAGGCTATGTTTAGGGATATACTCCTACACCTAGAGTGTATATGGGACATACTTAGGGATATACTCTGTAGTGTATGTATATAGTATACACTTCTAGATGTGTTGTGGACCCAGTGTTTCTGTCCTTGTCACAAGTGCTGTGTTCTGCAGCCCTCTACCTGCTCACTGGGGTAGGCAACTGCAAAATGATTCTGAATCATCTCAGACAGGTAGTAAAATACAAAGTCTAAATATAGATATCAAGTGAGGACCATGGAATGTCTGCAGGGTGAAAACTGTGTCAAATAAGATGATTCAGGGTAAGGAAATGGCTGTCTTCCTACCCGCCTCCCAAAAAAGTGTTTTCTTTTCTTTTCCAGTTTTGATCATTAAGTTAATCTTCTGGAAAATTAAGATGTGTTCTATATTTCAAGTATAGAAAAATGACCTTTTTTAGTTGTTCACAGCTGCAACTGTAAGAACATGAAATTAATATTGCTGCCAAATGTGGCTGTGAGCTGGAAAAATGTCAGTGCTTCTGTTCCAGGGTACAAATGCCCTTTCCTGGAGAAGAACATGGCAGCTGCTCAATACATTTCCCAGAAGGACAAGTGAATTTCGTAAATGCCCCCAGAAAATTTGAGCACCTAGAATTTTCCTGTGGATCTCAAGTATTCCCAATATTTGTCTGTGCACCTTGGAGCAGGCAATCCGTCCTGTACCCACTAACCTTCCTGAGAGCTGAATTGCCAGCCAAGACTCTCCCTGACTAGAAGAGACAAACCACAGCCCACCTGGGAACCCGGCCTCTCTACAGGGACCACGATGGCCTAGCCAACTACCGTGACTCAGGGAGACTGAGTTTGCTCACTTCGTCAAGGAGAGGCAGGTTTAGCCAGAACAATGGACAACTGACCAAGGGTTTGCATCCATACCTTTTTCTAGAATTTAAGGTATAGGCCAGGGGTGGAGGAGGTGTCAAATGCCTCCTCCGTCCCCAGAAAAGAGCCTAGAAAAACCTAAGTTTCACCAAGTCCTTCGTGTCAGGTACATGGTACACAGTACGTAGATATCCTGATTCCCAAGAGTGGTCTGACTTCATACTAGGACTTGCCTCATTTGTATCAGCATTGACTCATTTGTGTCTCTACCGAGTGTACCTTTGCATCCTAGCCTTCCTTTCCCTTTTCTGCAAGTTTTCCTTCTCTGGAGACCCCATCAACAGCCCTGCCCTGACTCTATAAACCTGCCATCTGCAACTCTTCTCAAGGCTGCACAAACAACCACACTCACAGGATGGAACAGCCGCCTGAACCCAGGCAATTCTGCTGCTGTGTGGTCCAGATTATTTTTTTAATTATGTACATGTAAGGTTCACATGTAAATGCAAGGACATACAGGACTGAGAATCAGCAGGTATGATTTGGTATGGTTCCAATGATAAATAATTGTTGCCCTGAGCCCTCACCTTTCCTGCCACCCTCGCCTTCCTCTTCCTGAACCCAGATTGTTCCACAATCCAGCAATAGGAAAGGAAGCTCTTGGTCCAGTGTCTTTTCTCTAGAATCCTGCTCCTGCCGGCACCTATTGGGATTTGTCTGAACATGTGCCCTCCTGGTGTAAAATGTTTGCAAGTGCCCACCACCTGAGCACTGCCGCCACAGCTACACCACTGGCTAAATCTTCACTTCTACCTCCTCACTCCAATAAAGCTGCTGTCAGCATCCTCCCAGGTCTACCTCGGGGCCACAGTCCTTTCCTCCTCATTTTCATTGACGACCAAGGACATTTCGAACATAGCCTCGCCCCTTCCTTTGCATTAGGCTTCTGCGATGTGGTAATATGTCCAAGTTACTCAGCCACAGTGGCATTTCTCCTCTTTCTTGCCGTGGGGAACATTGTTTTTCTCCCTTTAACACCAGTGTCCCCGGTTCTCTTCCATGACCCCGGAAGCCTCTCCTCCATGGCTTCAACTTCATACTAATGGCTCAGAAATACCAACTTTTAGTTCAGAATTCCCTTTAAGCCTTGGTTTTATACAGCTAGCTATGAATGTCAACTGTGGATATCTCCAGGGCTCCTCGGATTCCACAAATCCCAAAATTAAATGGCTAGCTTTCCTTTTCAACCTTGCTGTTCCTCTGATGGTCCATTCTTGATGTCTGGCAATGCCATTTCCCCGGTGACCCAAACCAGAAGCCTATTTCATCATAATCCCTCCGTTTGACTTTAATCTATGAAGCCAAGTGTCAGCTGTGTCCCCAGGATTCTTTCTCTTTAAAATTTATCTTAGAAGTTCCCTCACTGCCTTCTTTACTGTTATAGATTCAGTTCCCTGAGGGAGACACTAAGAGAAGCATTTCAGAGTAGACACTTTATTTTGGAGATCATCCCAATCAAGCCAGGAGGGGAGAGGAAGAAGGAAGCAGCAAGGAAAGGGAACCGATAAATCGTACATTCTCCGGTATATCGCCATTGCCAGTAACTGGAGTTTACTCCAGAAAAACAGGAAAACCAAGCAAGCCAAAAGCCTTTCACTGTGGAATACAGACCAAGTGCCTCATGTGGGTATGTGGAGCTCCTGGATTTACCTGCTGCATCCCTCTGCTGCTACATCCAGCGCCTTGTGTGAGCTCAGACGTAGTGGATGATTTCCAGTTTCCTCACCTGCCCTGGCTGCTTCTCCAAGCCCGTGTGTCTTTTCAGACTATTGCCTCTGCTCTGGCAGAATGCAGACAAGGCTCAGCTCAACAGATGCCTTGTTTGTAATACTTTCCTCATCCACAGATCCTAGAGATGTCTACTTGACGAGCTAGGATACTTTTGTATTTGTTTGTCTGTCTCTCCCACTAGGCAGTGATTCTTTCAGTGAAGGGCCAGGGTGGATTCATCTTGATCTACAGCCAGGGCCCTGCCAGTGTCTACATCATGCCTGTGTGTTTGGGAGCATAGGAGTAGGGCATGGTGTGGAGCTCAGGAGTGGAGATGAGCACCATTTGATTTTATTGGATTTTAAAGCTTCTAGTGAGGTGTGTGTGTGTGTGTGTGTGTGTGTGTGTGTGTGTGTGT
>NW_006777629.1:0-2860 GCF_000442215.2 Lipotes vexillifer | reverse complement strand
AAAAAAAAAAAAAAAAAAAAAAAAAGGTGATAGATACCCTGTGCTTAAATGCTTCCCTTGACAGAGATCTCACTACCCTTTTCAAGTAGTCCTTATGAGTTAGACAATTCTAATTGTTATCAACACATTTATTTAACAAACATAAAAGAGGCTCAAAGTCAAGTAAGGCGTGAACATGCCTTCCAGGAGCTTGTAGGCTAATGGGGAGAAAAAACTAGTTAAACAGTGATAATAGCAGAGTGAGATAAATTAGAAAAAAATATCTGCCAATATTAAGTAATATTCGAATCCCCTTTAAAGTAAGGAAGCTTTCCCAAACCCCTGCTGTTGACACAAATTATCTTTATGCTGGCACTGCTAATTAGGTACCAACACAAACCTAAGTAAACCTATCACTTCTATAAAATTCTCCAACCAAAACAAATTTTAAAATTAAATACAAACAAAGCTGCCAACGCGTATCTTTCAAAATGGGAAATAACTGACTACTGAGAAGAATGATGATTTGCAAAACTAAACAGCGTAATGTGGTACCGAGGACTTCAGCACAGCATCCTCTGAGCACAGCATCCCTACTCTGCCATGAGCCATGTGACAACATGGCCTCTACTGCTTTTCTCCTTTCAAATGACTGCACAAGCTTTATTTGGGGATTTTTACTTCATCTGGCCCTCACGTAGGCAGACTGCATTCTCTAGGAATAAGGCCTGTCTCTGCTTATTTTCACCTTAGTCAATAGCACTTACATTAGTGATATATGGTGCCAAAGTGACCATGGTGACAAACAAAATGTAGGCCCTAAAATCATAACCTTGGTTATGAGGTCATCTTCCAGATGGTTCAGAATATACTTATTGTATGGTTTTTAGATAATCACTAAAATGCACACAAAAAAATCTAAAAATCCCCCAGAGGACTCATGGCCTTTAGGCATCAGTGGAATTCCATTTGAAAAACCAAGTAAATTCTCACTTAAGGTCAACTCAAATGCTCAATGAAGATCTACATACATCTATGTCATTGTGAACACTCCCCTAGCACCAAAATCAGGCCCTAATATGAGTATGTGTTCGAACATATGTGAGTGGAATGAATACGTGAAAAAAAATGAATGCATAAATGATGAATGAATGAATGATTTCCCATCCACTATGAAATCTGCTGCCATCTGGGTGTGTACAAAAGTCCAAGCCAAACACCAGGGGCAACTTCTTGTTTGTATCCTTGCAAATTTCCACTTCAGTCTCCCAAAGCCCTGGCTTCCCAGCCAAGCACTGAGCTTCACACTATGAAGGGATCTCAGTTGTATTACTCAGCCCCTTACAGTTCTGCAGACCAGGGCTGTGTTGTAACAACACGGGGAACACAACAATGTCATCTCTCACTGACCTTTTCACACACCAAGATCAATAAGAGGGGAAAATAAATGTCTTACAAGTCTGAAGGAAATTAGGCCTTTCTTTTCCATTAAATCATATTCTGTAAATTAAGGAAATAATCACAACATCTTAGAATCCTATCTGCAAGGTCCTTTGATTCTAATCAATTAATTCTATGAGTCAGCTGACTTAAGACTAGAGAAGCTGACACACTTGTGCACGGCTCCAGGGTTTGTGGCAGGGCAAGGACAAGAATTGTAGTCTTTGACCCTTGCAGGTGTGAAGAACAGTGAGAAATTCTTGACAAATGAGTGTACAGAAGCTAGCGATATTGCCGGCACACCAGGTGCCTTTTCTCTGACATTTATCCCAACCGATGGGGGCATTACATAATTTAGCTATAAAATGGAAGTGACATGGTCAATAAATATTTATCAGGCTGTGGATATGGACATCATACATGTGATTTTGTTTTCATACACAGATTGGAACTTGACAGATGCAATGATTATCTCCACTCGGATTTTGCGATCCTGATGTACATCAGAGGAACCTGCGGAGCTTTTAAACCATCTACACTCAGGTTAATTAAATAATAATCACAAGGAATTTTTTAAAAAGTCCCCCAGATAATCCTAAAGTGTAGACAAGGTTGCATACCACTGATCTAGAATAATGTCTCAACCCTGACTATGCAGCAGAACCCCAAACAAACTTTTAACAGATACAAAATCAAATTCTGAGCTCTACAATGGAATTGGAAAGCTCCCCAGGTCATTCCAGGCATTTGTGACAGCTTATCTTAAAATGCCTTTTTTGCTGTTGCTGTTATTAAGCCAGATACCTCCCTGGCTGCTGCTGCTGCTGCTTTTTTTTTAATTGACTTTTATTTAAGTATAGTTGATTTACAATGTTGTGTTAGTTTCTGTTGCACAGCAAAATGAATCAGTTATATCTTTCTTTTTTTTTTTTCATAATACAACCATTTCAAGGCAAAAATCTTGAAATAAATTCTAGAGTATAAAGCAGACCAGCAGAGCTGCTTTGCTTAAAGCAAGAGTGAGGGCTTGGCCACTCTTGAAGCACTTCTACAGAACCTTAGGACTCTTAGAAACCACTGACTTTCCCCCCCCCATGTTAACTGACCAGCTGAGGAGCTCAAAGACAGTAAGGGGAAGCAGTGACCTTTCAAGCCACATAGTGAATTAGAAGCTGAGCGGGGATGGAACCCAGATCCTCTGATACATGGTGTAGTGCCTGATTCTGTATGTCATGAGGGCTCTTGCACCGGCACCATACTTCCTGCCTACTTTAAGGAGTCACATCAAACAAAACATTCCAGTCTGCAATTCAAGGAGGGAAGGAAAGACAGAAGGAAGGAGGGAGGAAGGAGGCCATTTTGTACAAATGATTATAATACGAAGTGTTGACATCACTTATATGTGGAATCTAAAAAAAAAAAAAAAAAAAAAAGGAAAAAA
>NW_006777628.1:0-244 GCF_000442215.2 Lipotes vexillifer | reverse complement strand
GTTTAGGGTTAGCGTACGTGTTAGGGCACAGGTTAGTGTTAGCGTACTGGTTAGGATTAGGGCACTGTTTAGGGTAAGCCTAAGGGTAAGTGTTAGGGTTAAGGTTAGGGTTAGGGAATGGGGACCGTTTAGGGTACAGGTTAGGGCCCAACAATGGTTTAGGGTTAGTGTACGTTTTACGCTACTTGTTAGTGTGAACGTACGTGTTAGGATTAGGGCACGGTTTAGGGGATGGTTAAGCGTA
>NW_006777627.1:0-283 GCF_000442215.2 Lipotes vexillifer | reverse complement strand
ATATTCCATGCAAATGGAAATCAAAAGAAAGCTAGAGTAGCAATTCTCATATCAGACAAAATACACTTTAAAATAAAGATTATTATAAGAGACAAGGACACTACATAATGATCAAGGGATCAATCTAACAGGAAGATATAACAATTGTAAATATTTATGCATCCAACATAGGAGCACTGCAATACATAAGGCAAACGTTAACAGCCATAACAGGGGAAACTGACAGTAACACAATCATACTAGGGGACTTTAACACCCCACTTTCACCAATGGACAGATCATC
>NW_006777626.1:0-336 GCF_000442215.2 Lipotes vexillifer | reverse complement strand
TTTAGGGCACGTGTTAGTGTTAGCGTACAGGTTAGGATTAGGGCACAGGGTAGGCTAAGGCTTAGGGTAAAGGTAAGGATAAGGCTTCGGGTAAGTGTTAGTGTTAGGGTTAAGGTTAGGGAACGAGGACGGTTTTGGGTACAGGTTAGGGTATGACAATGGTTTACGGTTAGCATATGTGTTAGGGCACGGGTTAGTGTTAGCGTATGGTTTAGGATTAGGGCACGGGTTAGGGTAAGGCTTCGGGGAAGGGTTGGGTTAAGATTAAGATTTGGGTTAGGGTTAGGGAACACGGACGGTTTACGGTACAGGTTAGGGTACGACAACGGTTCAGGG
>NW_006777625.1:0-282 GCF_000442215.2 Lipotes vexillifer | reverse complement strand
GCAGCCCATTGGGTTCTCGTGGTCAGGCCCCTCCCAGGATACAGAGCTACACTTGCAGGTATACTGGCAGGGCTGGGCACACAGCAACCATTCACATAGCCCTCATTGCTGAGCACCCCCAGCTCACATGTCGCTCAGAGCTGACACAGAGCACCTCAGAGCAGGACTTGAACTATCAAACAGTAGCTCTGAGAGTTCTGTGACCCTGGGCATCACTCGGGGCGGCCTCCCTCCGCCTGGTCTTCCTGAGACTTCCACTGCACCCGGGGCACCAGGCCTCTG
>NW_006777624.1:0-222 GCF_000442215.2 Lipotes vexillifer | reverse complement strand
TTTTCCTCTAAGAGTTTGATAGTTTCTGGCCTTACATTTAAGTCTTTAATCCATTTTGAGCTTTTTGTGTGTGTGGTGTTAGGGAGTGATCTAATCTCATACTTTTACATGTATCTGTCCAGTATTCCCAGCACCGCTTATTGAAGAGGCTGTCCTTTATCCCCTGTACATTCCTGCCTCCTTTATCAAAGATAAGGTGACCATATGTGCGTGGGTTTATCT
>NW_006777623.1:0-293 GCF_000442215.2 Lipotes vexillifer | reverse complement strand
GAACCTAGAAAAATGGTACAGATGAACCGGTTTGCAGGGCAGAAATACAGACACAGATGTAGAGAAAAAAACGTATGGATACCAAGGGGTGAAAGTGGTGAGGGGGTGTGGTGGTGTGATGAATTGGGAGATTGGGATTGACATATATACACTAATATGTATCAAATGGATTACTAATAAGAACTTGCTGTATAAAAAATAAAATAAAATTCAAAAAATATATATATAATACAATTTGAAGAAATAAAGCAAAATCAAACACTAAAAATGTAAAACTTAGAATTTCTAGTGTC
>NW_006777621.1:0-840 GCF_000442215.2 Lipotes vexillifer | reverse complement strand
AACGGGGACGGTTTAGGGTACTGGTTAGTGTACGACAACGGTTTAGGTTTAGCATACATGTTAGGGCATGGGTTAGTGTTAGGCTATGGGATAGGATTAGGGCACATGTTACGGTAAGGCTTCGGGTAAGTGTTAGGGTTATGGTTAGGTTTAGGTTTAGGGTTAGGGAACGGGGACGGTTTAGGGTACAGGTTAGGATACGACAACGGTTTAGGTTTAGCGTACTTGTTAGGGCCCTGATTAGTGTTAGCGTACATGTTAGGATTAGGGCACGGGTTAGGGTAAGGCTTCGGGTAAGGGTTAGGGTTAGGGTTAGGATTAGCGTTAGGGGACGATTTAGGGTACAGGTTAGGGTAGGAAAATGTTTTAGTGTTAGTGCATGTGTTTGGACATGGATTTGTGTTAGTATACGGTTTATGATTATGCCACGGTTTAGGGTAAGGCTTCGGTTATGGGTTAGGGTTATGGCTAGGGTTAGGGATAGGGTTAGAAAACGGGGATGGTTTAGGGTACAGGTTAGGGTACGCCAACGGTTTAGGTCTAGCGTACGTGTTAGGGCATGGATTAGTGCTAGTGTATGGGTTAGGATTAGGGCACGGGTTAGGGTAAGGCTCCAGGTAAGGTTTAGGTTTAGGTTTAGGGTTAAGGTTAGGATTAGTGAATGGGGACGGTTTAGGGTACATGTTAGGGTACGCCAACAGTTTAGTGTTAGCGTACGTGTTAGGTCACGGGTTAGTGTTAGTGTACTGTTTAGGAGTAGGGCACACGTTAGGTTATGGCTTCGGTTAAGGTTTAGTGTTAGGGGTAGGGTTAGTGTTAGGGAATGTGGACGGTTTAGGC
>NW_006777620.1:0-638 GCF_000442215.2 Lipotes vexillifer | reverse complement strand
CATGTGTTTGTATTTTTTACAGATCTTTTCCTGTAATTGATATCTAGTCTCATGGTGTTGTGGCCAGAAAAGATACTTGATACAATTTCAATTTTCTTAAATTTACTGAGGCTTGATTTTTCCCAGGATATGATCTATCTTGTAGAATGTTCCATGAGCACTTGAGAAAAATGTGTATTCTGTTGTTTTTGGATCGAGTGTCCTATAAATATCAATTAAGTCCATCTTGTTTAATGTATCATTTAAAGCTTGTGTTTCCTTATTTATTTTCATTTTGGATGATCTGTCCATTGGTGAAAGTGGGGTGTTGAAGTCCCCTACTATGAATGTGTTACTGTCGATTTCCCCTTTTATGGCTGCTAGTATTTGCCTTATGTATTGAGGTGCTCCTATGTTGGGTGCATAAATATTTACAATTGTTATATCTTCTTCTTGGATCAATCCCTTGATCATTATGTAGTGTCCTTCTTTGTCTCTTCTGATAGTCCTTATTTTAAAGTCTATTTTGTCTGATATGAGAATTGCTACTCCAGCTTTCTTTTGGTTCCCATTTGCATGAAGTACCTTTTTCCATTCCCTTACTGTCAGTCTGTATGTGTCTCTAGGTCTGAAGTGGGTCTCTTGTAGACAGCAAATAT
>NW_006777619.1:0-222 GCF_000442215.2 Lipotes vexillifer | reverse complement strand
TGCCCAAGGTGGCATTGCTCGTGGTGAGAGTGGACATGGTGACACTGCATATGGTGGCAGTTACCATTCTGACAGTGCACATTGTGGCAAATACTATGTTGACAGTGCTCATGATGACAGCACCCATGCTGAGTGTGCCCATGATGGCCGTGAACATTCTTAGAGTGCTCACGATGATAATCACCGTGTTGACATTGCACATGGTGGCGCGCCCATGGTGAC
>NW_006777618.1:0-544 GCF_000442215.2 Lipotes vexillifer | reverse complement strand
CCTCTTGAGTCTCCCTCCCTCCCACCCTCCCTATCCCACCCCTCCAGGCAGTCACAAAGCACCTAGCCCATATCCCTGGGCCATGCAGCTGCTTCCCACTAGCTATCTACCATACGTTTGTTAGTGTATATATGTCCATGCCTCTCTCTCGCTTTGTCACACCTCACCCTTCCCCCTCCCCATATCCTCAAGTCCGTTCTCCAGTAGGTCTGTGTCTTTATTCCTGTCTTACCCCTAGGTTCTTCATGACATTTTTTTTTCTTAAATTCTATATGTATGTGTTAGCATACGGTATTTGTCTTTCTCTTTCTGACTTACTTCACTCTGTATGACAGACTCTAGGTCTATCCACCTCATTACAAATAGCTCAGTTTCGTTTCTCTTTATGGCTGAGTAATATTCCATTGTATATATGTGCGACATCTTCTTTATCCATTCATCCGATGATGGGCTCTTAGGTTGTTTCCATCTCTGGGCTATGGTAAATAGAGCTGCAATGAACATTTTGGTACGTGACTCTTTTTGAATTTTGGTTTTCTCAGGG
>NW_006777617.1:0-1777 GCF_000442215.2 Lipotes vexillifer | reverse complement strand
AATGAGAAGCCCGCGCACCGCAATGAAGAGTAGCCCCCGCTCGCCACAACTAGAGAAAGCCCACGCGTAGCAACAAAGACCCAATGCAGCCAAAGATAAATAAATAAGTAAATTTATTTATTTTTAAAATATATATATATAGAGAGAGAGAGATGAAAGTTTGATCAGGCCCATTGCTGGCAAGGATGTTAGGAAATAGAGTCTCACCTACACAGTGGTGAGAGTATCGATTGGTAGAACTTTTTTGGAGGATAATTTGGCAGCATCTAACAAACTAAAACGTGTATGACCTTTAACCAAGCAGTTTCCCTCTTAGGGATCCATTCAACAGAAATACTCAGCCAAGCACAAGATGCACATACAAAGAGATCCATTGCAGTGCCATTTGTATTTGCAAAGATGTGGGCACTTGTGACTAGACACTGGGACACTGTGCCCCGCCACTGCTGCTGCCGCCCCTGCCCCTCAAACACCATCTCCTTGGCAGGATTCAATCTGCGTGCAGAACCCTCAACTCAGCACAGGAAAGCACACGAGAAGGGGGACTAGATGCTGGGAGCCACCGCACCGTGTACACAATGACTCCCACCCAGCCCCACGGAGCTGACAGACCATTGATCACCTGCACTTGTTTGAGAAACTGCTTATGAGATTGTAGTCATGGTTGTCACGCATGTGGCTCTGACTAAGACAGTGGCAGTTGAGCTGAAGACAGGAGGTGGGCTTGGCATGGTCAGGGAGGACAGTGGCTGAAGGTGGCTCTTGGATGTCTCTGAGTTGGGGCCTGGGAGATGAGATCAGTTGGGGACAGTTAAGTTTGGGTTGTTTGCGGGGCCCCCAACTGGCCATGTCCGGGCCAGCTGAGGGGAGAGGTTTGTGCTGGAGCTCGCTGTGCCCCCAAAACCCTGGGAGAGGTTGGAAGTCCTAGTGCCATGATCTGATTTGTATTTGAAAAGGCGGATCTGGCTGTGGGAGCAGAGCAGATGATAGGGATGGGAGTGCAAGCAGAAACCAGGCGGAGGCTGTTGCCATCATCTGGGAGAAAGATGATGGGGGCCTGGCCAGGGTAATGGAGGGGCAGAGGTCACTGCCTCAGTGTTGGTGCGGGACTGAGGTTCGACCAGGTGGCATGATGGTGGGGGGTGGGGCAAGGGCCCCAGGAGCATCTGAAGTGAGAGGTCAAAGCCAGGGCAGCCAGCGGGGGGTGGGGAAACCAGAGCCCCTCATGCTTAAGCCCTCCCCTGGCCTTGCTCTTGCTGTCACTCGCTGCCCTGGGGGTCAGTTGCATCCCCTTGGTCTGTCATTCCGTCACTCACCAAAGTCCTAGAAATCTTGCCCGGCCCAGCACCTGAGGGGGAAACAAAATGAGGACCCCCAATTGGGACATCACGGTAAAGTCAAAGTCCTCCAGGTCCAGGACAGACCCGGCAAGGGACACGTTTTGAGAGGAAAGTTCTATAATGATGCCACAGGAGTGAAAGCTGTCGAGGGAAGGGACAGAGGCCCCAGGGATCAGAACAGTGACACAGGGTGACAAGAGGAGCCTATGGGACTTCTGTGGTGGTCCAGTAGCTAAGGCTCTGTGCTCCCAATGCAGGGGGCCCAGGTTTGACCCCGGTCAGGGAACTCGATCCCACAGGCCACAACTAAAGATCCCGCATGCTGCAACAAAAGATCCCACATGCCGCAACTAAGACCCGATGCAGCCAAATAAATAAATAAATATTAAAAAAAAAAAAAAAAACGAGGAGCCAATGGCCATGGGCAGACGGAGGAA
>NW_006777616.1:0-342 GCF_000442215.2 Lipotes vexillifer | reverse complement strand
ATATATATATATATATATATATATATTAATGCTGTATCATTTATTACAACCTAAAATGCATGCTGGAAGAAAACGAATAGATATGACCCACCTACAACTTGCTTAGAAGCTATTTAAAGAAATGTTTTAGGGCTTCCCTGGTGGTGCAGTGGTTGGGAGTCTGCCTGCCGATGCAAGGGATGCAAGTTCATGCCCTGGTCTGGGAAGATCCCACATGCCACGGAGCGGCTGGACCCGTGAGCCATGGCTGCTGGGCCTGCACGTCCGGAGCCTGTGCTCTGCAACGGGAGAGGCCACGGCAGTGAGAGGCCCGAGTACTGCAAAAAAAAAAAAAAAAAAAAA
>NW_006777615.1:0-262 GCF_000442215.2 Lipotes vexillifer | reverse complement strand
AGTATGAGATTAGATCACTCCCTAACAGCATACACAAAAATAAGCTCAAAATGGATTAAAGACTTAAATGTAAGGCCAGAAAGTGTCAAACTCTTAGAGGAATATATAGGCAGGACACTCTATGACATAAATCGCAGCAAGATCCTTTTTGGCCCACGTCCTAGAGAAATGGAAATAAAAACAAAAATAAACAATTGGCACCTAATGAAACTTCAAAGCATTTGCACAGCAAAGGAAATCATAAACAAGACCAAAAGACAAC
>NW_006777614.1:0-200 GCF_000442215.2 Lipotes vexillifer | reverse complement strand
CAGTGAATGTTTCTTAAGGAGAGCTACCTTTCCAGAGTTCTCGCACTTCCTCAGGGCCACATTCCTGGACAGTGCAACGTGCTTGGCAGTCTTCGTCATGACCGTCGTCTGAGCTGGCTTGGGAAAACAGTCTGCTCACAGTTCTTCGAGGATCTCGTACCTGAAGTCACTCTGCTCGAGGAGAAATTCAGCATCCTACC
>NW_006777613.1:0-212 GCF_000442215.2 Lipotes vexillifer | reverse complement strand
CCCAAAGCAATCTATAGATTCAATGTAATCCCTATCAAACTACCACTGGCATTTTTCACAGAAGTAGAACAAAAAATTTCACAATTGGGCTTCCCTTGTGGTGCAGTGTTTGAGAGTCCGCCTGCCGATTCAGGGGACACGGGTTTGTACCCCCGTCCGGGAAGATCCCACATGCCGCGGAGCGGCTGGGCCCGTGAGCCATGGCCGCTGAG
>NW_006777612.1:0-665 GCF_000442215.2 Lipotes vexillifer | reverse complement strand
ATTAGAGCACGGTTTAGTGTAATGCTTCAGTTTAGGGTTCTGGTTCCGGTTCGGGTTAGGGTTCGGATTAGGGAACGGGGTTGGTTTAGGGTAATGGTTAGGGCATGACAACGGTTTAGGGTCAGCATACGTGTTAGGGCATGGGTTAGTGTTAGCGTACGGGTTAGTATTGGGGCACGGATTAAGGTAAGACTTCTGGTAAGGGTTCGGGTTTGGGTACGGGTTAGGGTTAGGGTTAGGGAACGCGGAGAGTGTAGGGTACAAGTTAGGGTATGAGAACGGTTTAGGCTTAGCTTACGTATTAGGGCATAGTTTAGTGTTAGCCTACGGGTTAGGATTAGGGCACAAGTTAGGGTAAGGCTTAGGGTAAGAGTTCTGGTTCGGGTTCGGGTTAGGGTTAGGGTTAGGGAACGGGGATTGTTTAGGGTTAGGATTAGTGCACGGCAACGATTTAGGGTTAGCGTACGTGTTAGGGCACGGGTTAGTGTAAGCGTACGAGTTAGGATTAGGGTATGTGTTCGGGAAGGCTTCTGTTAAGGGTTCGGGTTCGGGTTCGGGTTAGGGTTAGGGAACGCGGAGAGTACAGGGTATAGCTTAGGGTACCACAATGATTTAGGGTTAGCATACATGTTAGGGCACAGGTTAGTGTTAGCGTACGGGTAAGG
>NW_006777611.1:0-2590 GCF_000442215.2 Lipotes vexillifer | reverse complement strand
TTTCTGCTTTATAACAAAGTGAATCAGCTATACATATACATATATCCCTATATCTCCTCCCTCAGGGCGCTTTTAATACTGCTTCCATCTAAAGGAGCATCCTTCTGTAAGCCTTGCTTTTCCTCCTGTAGGCTGGCAGAGGACAGTGGAGCAGCCAACACACAAAACTACTGTCTGTGCATATGGCTAAAGATGGTGGTGATTTTTTAGCATCCTGGACATTTCACATCCATGAAATAGGAACTGGGGCTCTGCACCAGGCGCTTCTTCTTGTGTTTCTTCTCCTCTTCCAGAGAGGGATGAAGGAGATCCTTTGCGAGAAGCATGTTCTCATGGGTAGATCGTCACCGCTGGAAAGATCTTTTCACTTTCTTGATGGTGTCCTTTGCAGCACAAAAGTTCGAATTTTGATGAAGTCCAGTTGATCTATTTTTCTTTTGTCACTTTACTTTTGGTATCATATCTAAGAAAACATCGCTTAACACAAAATCACAAAGATTTATTCTTTTCTTTTTTTTTTTTCCCTAAGAATTTTATAGTTTTAGCTCTTACATATAGATCTATGGTCTATTTTGAGTTAATTTTTTTTTTTTTTTTTTTGACCTTGCCACTCCGCTTGCGGGATCTTAGTTCCCTGACCAGGGATTGAACCTGGGCCATGGCAGTGAAAGCGCTGAGTCCTAACCACTGGACAGCCAGGGAACTCCTGATTTTGAGTTAATTTTTGTATATGATGTGAGGTAAGGGATCCAACTTCATTCTTTTGCATATGGAAATCTGATTGTCCCAATACCACTGTTGAAGGCAGTTTATTTAGTAATGAAATATCATCTTTCACAAAACCCCAATATATTCACATACTTTGAAAACTTCTGATGTGGTGGGAAAAGAACTGAATGGAGACATCTAGACTCTAGTTGCATATGCTGCTCCCTTCTCATTGTAGGACTTTGGGCCAGCTCACTTCCCTTCTTTGCATCACACTTTTCTCATCTATTGAATGTGACAGCATGAGTAAGAGACCTTGGATTTGGGCACTGATTGCGGAGGGGGCTGGAAAATTGTGACACTTCTCAGCAAAACTGGCTGCATTCGCTCCTGTTTACCTGGTGGCAGTCTTATGCCAAATCAATTGCCTTAGCATTTGTCAGTCATTTTTTTTTTAATTTTTAAAAAACGTTTATCCAGCTGTGCCAGGTCTTAGTTGCAGCACGCGGGATCTTTTAGTTGTGGAATGTAGGATCTAGTTCCCTGATCAGGGATCAAACCCAGGCTTCCTGCACTGGGAGCGGGAGTCTTAACTGCTGGACCACCAGGGAAGTCCCAGCATGTGTCAGTCTTGAATGAGCATCAGAATCACCTGGAGGGCTTGTTAAAGTGCAAAGTTACACCTTCCACCCCCACCCCTGGTTTGTTTCTCATTTAGATGTTCTGGGTGGGACCTGATAATCTGCATTTCTAACAGTGCTGCTGCTGATCTGGGCTTTTCCTTCTGCCTGGGAGCCCCAGCTTCACCTTCACCTGGCTAATTCTTTCCTGTCCATCAGATCTCAGTATGGCTTCCTGGAGGCAGCTTCCCTGACAAAAACCACAGCTGGACTTAGGAGCCCCTTCTCTGAGCCACTGTTGTGTTATTTATCACACTGCATTGTAATTGCCAGTTTATTGTCTGTTTTCTCCACTAGACTGTGAGATCCTGGTGGTCTCTGTTTTGCCCACCATTAGCTCCCCAGTGCCTGGCACAGAGCATGCCCCAAAGTCCTCACCATGAGCTTGTTCTTGCCTGGAGCTGCAGAGAGGCCTTGCACTGGACTCGAGATGGAGAGAGACAGAGAGAGCAGCAGGAAAGAGGGAACAAAGCCAAAGTCCTCTTCCTTCCCCTCTTCTGGATTGCTAGGCAAATAAAACCACTGGGGTCCTGTATCAGTTATTTATTACCACAACAATGCTGCATAACAAACAATGACAAAATGGCAATAAGTGCTTATTGCTCAAGGGTCTGGCATGGTTGGTCAGTTGGCTCTGCTGATCTTGCCTGGGCTCACTCATATGTCTGGGCGTCCACTGAGTGGCTGAAGACTGATCTAGAATGGCCACAGCTGGGAGGATTGAGACAACTGGGGACTGCACTATATAGTTTTCATCCTCCCCCTGGCACATAAGCTAGGCATGCCCTTCTCAGGGTGGTGGCAGAAGGTGAGAGTGAGCAAGCCCAATTACACCAGTGCCTTTTAAGCCTCTGCTTGAACCACATTTGCTAACACCCCATTGACCAGAGCAAGTCACGTGGCCCTGCCAGAGTCAGAGTGGGAGGGCGCCACGGAGTGACATTGTGAAGGGCATGGATAGTGGGGGGAGGGGGTTATTAGGGCTGTTTGCAATTGTGATTCACCACAAGTTCATTACTGTCAGGTACTGGCCAATTATCCCGACAGGGTGGGGCTCTGTGTGTTATTGCATCTCAAAAACACATGCCTGATTTAAAAAAAATCTTAATGCAGAGGGACTGTGCAAAAAGGGAGATCAAGAAAGGTGGGGCTTCCCTGGTGGCGCAGTGGTTGAGAGTCCGCCTGCCGATGCAGGGGACACG
>NW_006777608.1:0-3599 GCF_000442215.2 Lipotes vexillifer | reverse complement strand
GCTCCGCAGCATGTGGGATCTTCCTGGACCAGGGCTCGAACCCGTGTCCCCTGAATTGGCAGGTGAATTCTTAACCACTGCGCCACCAGGGAAGCCTGCTCCTAGTTTTTTATTCCCTCTTAGCATTCCGTTTCACCAACATTGCCTATGGCCTATGGGGAAAACCTTAATTAAAAAAAATAAGTTAAATGTTATTTTACTGTTTCTTCTTCTAAGTATTTGAAAGTTATCAATGGTTACATGCATGTATGAGGAGAGAGGGAGTGAGTATAATGGCTACCTATGAGAAACTTTTCTAATTTTGAACACATTAGGATTTTGTGTTGGATTGGGCTCTAAGCTATGAAATAATTGACATAATACGTTTTTCTAAGGACGTAGTGATTTCTCCTCCTGCTGACTGTCTAAGACTGATGGTGGGTTTTGGGGAAGCTCCTGCTGCTAGTTTTGGTTCCCTTTTTCTGCAAAGATCCTGCCACCCTTGCACCATCAGCAGGGCTCCATCCCAGTAGTTTTTCCAGTCGTCTGGGCATCTACATTCACTCTTACTGTTGGAAAACCAACAGGGCCATGCACAGAATGACCAGCTAGGGTTAGTTGTGCTGTCTTTAGTGCTGCTCCAGAATGTAGCAGAGGAGTACTAGAGCCAGATTTATTTCAGGAAGAATAAAAGTCAGTCTTTTCACTGTGTCACTTTTTCTCCAGTTGGCCAAATTGATAGCCAATGTGCATATGTATTTTTCCTCCTTATCCCCTGCTGATCTGAACACACTCCATTCTCATTTACCCTCCTCACACCTGGAGGGTGAGATATGTAAATTGCAGCATGCCACAGTTTAATAAGCCAGTCCCCTTTCAATTGGATTTTCAGCACCCATGTATATTAGCATGTCAAAGATGATAATGCAATTTACATTTTTTCCTGTCATCTATTAATCTAGCTTCCTGGAGATTTAACTTGTTTAGAATGCCAAATACCCGGATAACAGGTGCAGGAAATTCACTTTGGCTTTCCTTATCTCTTCTTTTCACATGGACTTGAAAAAAAAAAAAAGATTGGATATGTTATTTATCTAATAATCTTAGTGTACATGTCATGGATGGTAGAAATATAGTAATCAATGTTATCATAACACTATAAAATTCTGGAGACAGGCATTTTTCTTGACCTCTTAAATCTGTATCTTTACTATTAAAAGGAGTATAAAAATATTAGGCTTATGTAGGAAAGCAAAACTGGGTACTTCCTTGGACTTAAGAAAGCATCTCTTTGTAATAGTGTTGGCATATGGAAATGGCAGCAATGGTATGAAGAAAATATGAAGTGATGTAATCTTATTGCTCAGTTATGTTTTCAGAAAATATCTAGTTTGTTGTCAAAATAGTTTTCTTGATTGGTTACTATGAAATTTAAAGAACATGGCCCAAGAAGAGTAGAAAAATGTTGACATAATTTGTTACCCAGGTGTGTAGCATTAATGAAATATAGTGCCAGCACTTTGAATTA
Source organism: Lipotes vexillifer (assembly GCF_000442215.2). Taxonomy (NCBI): domain Eukaryota; kingdom Metazoa; phylum Chordata; class Mammalia; order Artiodactyla; family Lipotidae; genus Lipotes; species Lipotes vexillifer. The sequence continues at coordinate 2,092 of NW_006777608.1, read as the reverse complement.
AAGTAGAGATGTCATAAGATTTTCTACAATCAGTGATTCTTGTTGACAGAAATAATGATAGGGATTTAGTTTTCTTCCTGCCTAGCATTCGCCCTCCCTAGTTCTGTCTGGGTTTCCCCTGTAATCCAGGTGCCTAGTATGGGGCCTAACATATAGGAAGTGTGCAGTAAATATTTGCCAAGTAAGATAAGTAAGTTAATCTCAAGAAAATATAAGGTAGTTTCTTCAACTTGAGGATGGCCTGAAGATGATAAAAGCAAAGGCATATAAAAAGGGGGCTCAAATATCTTTTTGTGCCATGAATGTATTAGATGTTAAATTTTTTCCCGTCATTTCAACCAGGAGAAAGATATCTAAGAAGGCTTATTTAAAGGTGTTTCTTCCCATTTTGTTTCATATCTTCAGTGAGTCACATCACTACTTTCTAGCTTTCTGGATTTGACAAATATCATTTTATAATATGGCTAATGAGGATCTCAGGCATTCTCTTTATGAAGAACTCTTGATAATGTAGTATCCAAATAAAGATATTAAAATTAATATTATTTCACTCACTCTGCACCAGGCCCAGTTCTGTCAGCCAGGATCCAGTGGAGAATAGAAGAAGCTTGGCCTTCATGGAGCTTATGTTCCACAATGAATAAGCAAACAGATCATTTAATGTCAGATATTGACATGATAGAGAACAGAGAGTGATAGAGAATGGAGACTGTTTCCTTTCAGTAGGAAGATCAGGGGAGACTTCTCTGATGAGGTAACATTTGGGCAGAGAGCTAAACGGGGAGGATATTTGTGTGGGAGCAGGAACAGCACTTACAAAGGCCCTGTGACAGAAATATGTCTGGCAACAGGTCAGGGAAGTGCAAGGCCAGTGTGGCTGGAGCAGAGGAAGCTGCTGGGAAAATGGTAGGAGACAAGGTTTGTAGAGGGTAAGACCATGAAGCGTCTTAGAAATCATGCAAAGTAGAATAGAAAGCCACCATAAGTTATTTAAAATATTTCTATTATGGAAGCCTTCACCCATATGTAAAAATATAGAGAATGATATAGTGAACTGTCATCCCCCAGATTTTCAAGCTATCAGTGCATGACCAATCTTGCTTCATCATCCTGTCCCCTGCCTCAGAGGATTTTGCAGTAAGTCCCATACATCATTTCATTGTAAATACTTCATTGTTTGTCTCTAAATGATAAGGTCCTTTCTAAAAGTTAACGTAACCACAGTACCATTATCACACCTAAAAAATGACAGGAACTCCTTAATATCATCAGATATCTGTCAGTACTCACATCTCCCCAGTTGAGTAATATGAAAACATATATGTATATGTAGAGGTGTGTGTATATATGTATATAAATATCACATAAATCAATGATATATGTGCATTTTAAGTTGCTTAAATCAATCGTGTGTATATGTGTAAGTTGGTTTGCTTAAATTGGGATCCATACAAGGTACTGAGTGCAACTCCACCAGATTCCGTAGAATGATCCTCCATCCCCTCTGTTTCCTATAGACTGGTAATTAGGTCTAGAGCCTTGTTTAGATTCATGTTTGATTTGGAGGGGCCAGAATTCTTAGGTAACGTGGTATTTCCTATTGCATCACATCAAGAGGCACAACATGTCTGTTGTTACACTTTATTTTTGTAATGAGTTAATAAAGATCCTGAGGTACAGTTCATACAGGAAAGATAGGATAAATGCTTGTTTCTTTCCCTTTATCTGCCCTGGTGAGTTTTGATTAGGAATGACGTATCTGGCTTACATTTTTAAGATCACTCTGGTTGCTGTGTGGAGAATAGACTGAAGAGGGTGTGAGGCATAATGGCTAGTTGTCTACTCTTAACATCCATTTTCTCTTTCCTCATTGGTAAGAGAATCACATGTTTCTTTTTTTTTTTTTTATTTTTTTTATTTTCTTTTTATTTTTTGCGGTACGCGGGCCTCTCACTGTTGTGGTCTCACCCGTTGCGGAGCACAGGCTCCGGACGCGCAGGCTCAGCGGCCATGGCTCAAGGGCCCGGCTGCTCCGCGGCATGTGGGATCTTCCCGGACCGGGGCACAAACCCGTGTCTCCTGCATCGGCAGG
>NW_006777607.1:0-202 GCF_000442215.2 Lipotes vexillifer | reverse complement strand
ACCAGAGACGGGCGGGAGACGCTAAGGCTGCTGCCGCCGCCACCAAGGGGCCTGTGTGCGAGCTCAGGTCACTATCCACACCCGTCTTCCGGGGAGCCTGTGCAGCCCGCCACTGCCAAGTTCCCGGGATCCAGGGACAATTTCTCAGGGAGAACACACGGCAGGCCTCAGGCTGGTGCAACGTCACGCCGACTTCTGCCGC
>NW_006777605.1:0-348 GCF_000442215.2 Lipotes vexillifer | reverse complement strand
ATGTATAACTGATTCACTTTGTTATAGAGCAGAAACTAACACAACATTGTAAAGCAATTATACCCCAATAAATATGTTTAAAAAAAAAAAATCTTTTGCACCACAAAGGGAACCATAAACAAGGTGAAAAGTCACACTCAAAATTGGAGAAAATATTTGCAAATGAAGCAATGGACAAGGGATTAATGTCAAAAATTTACAAACAACTCAAGGAACTCAATATCAAAAAATTAAAAAAAAAAAAAACAATCCAAAAATGGGCAGAAGACCTAAATAAACATTTCACCAAAGAAGACATACGGATGGCCAACAAACACATGAAAAGATGCTCAACATCACTAATTATTA
>NW_006777604.1:0-2209 GCF_000442215.2 Lipotes vexillifer | reverse complement strand
TAAGTATTAGGGTTAGGGTTAGGGTTAGGTTTATATTTAGGGAATGGGGACGGTTTAGGGTGCTGATTAGGGTATGACAACGGTTAGGTTTAATGTACGTGTTAGGGCATAGGTTAGAATTAGCCTTCGTGTTAGGAATAGTTCATGGGATAGGGTAAGGCTTCGGGTAAGTATTAGGGTTAGGGTTAGGGTTAATGTTAGGGAAAGGGGACGGTTTAGGGTACAGGTTTGGGTACGACAACGCTTTAGTGTTAGCGTACGTAGTAGGGCACAGGATAGGGTTAGGGGACGGGTTAGTGTTAGCCTATGGGTTAGGATTAGGGTACAGGTTAGGGTACGTTAAAGGGTTAGGGTTAGCGTACGTATTAGGGCACGGGGTAGTGTTAGCCTACGGGTTAGGGATAGGGCACGGTTAAGTGTAAGACTAAGGGGAAGGGATAGGTTTAGGGTTAGTTTTATGGAACAGAGACGGTTTAGGGTACAGGTTTGGGTACGACAACGCTTTAGTGTTAGCGTACGTAGTAGGGCACAGGATAGGGTTAGGGGACGGGTTAGTGTTAGCCTATGGGTTAGGATTAGGGTACAGGTTAGGGTACGTTAAAGGGTTAGGGTTAGCGTACGTATTAGGGCACGGGGTAGTGTTAGCCTACGGGTTAGGGATAGGGCACGGTTAAGTGTAAGACTAAGGGGAAGGGATAGGTTTAGGGTTAGTTTTATGGAACAGAGACGGTTTAGGGTACAGGTTTGGGTACGACAACGCTTTAGTGTTAGCGTACGTAGTAGGGCACAGGATAGGGTTAGGGGACGGGTTAGTGTTAGCCTATGGGTTAGGATTAGGGTACAGGTTAGGGTACGTTAAAGGGTTAGGGTTAGCGTACGTATTAGGGCACGGGGTAGTGTTAGCCTACGGGTTAGGGATAGGGCACGGTTAAGTGTAAGACTAAGGGGAAGGGATAGGTTTAGGGTTAGTTTTATGGAACAGAGACGGTTTAGGGTACAGGTTTGGGTACGACAACGCTTTAGTGTTAGCGTACGTAGTAGGGCACAGGATAGGGTTAGGGGACGGGTTAGTGTTAGCCTATGGGTTAGGATTAGGGTACAGGTTAGGGTACGTTAAAGGGTTAGGGTTAGCGTACGTATTAGGGCACGGGGTAGTGTTAGCCTACGGGTTAGGGATAGGGCACGGTTAAGTGTAAGACTAAGGGGAAGGGATAGGTTTAGGGTTAGTTTTATGGAACAGAGACGGTTTAGGGTACAGGTTTGGGTACGACAACGCTTTAGTGTTAGCGTACGTAGTAGGGCACAGGATAGGGTTAGGGGACGGGTTAGTGTTAGCCTATGGGTTAGGATTAGGGTACAGGTTAGGGTACGTTAAAGGGTTAGGGTTAGCGTACGTATTAGGGCACGGGGTAGTGTTAGCCTACGGGTTAGGGATAGGGCACGGTTAAGTGTAAGACTAAGGGGAAGGGATAGGTTTAGGGTTAGTTTTATGGAACAGAGACGGTTTAGGGTACAGGTTTGGGTACGACAACGCTTTAGTGTTAGCGTACGTAGTAGGGCACAGGATAGGGTTAGGGGACGGGTTAGTGTTAGCCTATGGGTTAGGATTAGGGTACAGGTTAGGGTACGTTAAAGGGTTAGGGTTAGCGTACGTATTAGGGCACGGGGTAGTGTTAGCCTACGGGTTAGGGATAGGGCACGGTTAAGTGTAAGACTAAGGGGAAGGGATAGGTTTAGGGTTAGTTTTATGGAACAGAGACGGTTTAGGGTACAGGTTTGGGTACGACAACGCTTTAGTGTTAGCGTACGTAGTAGGGCACAGGATAGGGTTAGGGGACGGGTTAGTGTTAGCCTATGGGTTAGGATTAGGGTACAGGTTAGGGTACGTTAAAGGGTTAGGGTTAGCGTACGTGTTAGGGCACGGGTTACTGTTAGCGTACAGGTTAGCATTAGGGCAAGGTTTAGGGGAAGGCTAAAGGTAAGGGTTAGGGTTACGATTAGGGTTAGGTTTAGGGAACAGGGACAGTTTAGGGTACAGGTTAGCATACGACAATGCTTTATGGTTAGCGTATGTATTATGGCACAGGTTAGTGTTAGCGTGCCAATTAGTATTAGGGCACGGGTTAGGGTAAACCTAATGGTAGGTTTAGGGTTACGTTTAGGGTTAGGGTTCGGGTTAGGGAATGGGTACGGTTTATGGTACAGGTTA
>NW_006777603.1:102573-119934 GCF_000442215.2 Lipotes vexillifer | reverse complement strand
TCTGCCCATTTTTTGATTGGGCTTTTTGTTTTTCTAAAATTGAGCTGCATGAGCTGTTTATATATTTTGGAGATTAATCCTTTGTCCGCTGATTCGATTGCAAATATTTTCTCCCATTCTGAGGGTTATCTTTTTGTCTTATTTATGGTTTCCTTTGCTGTGCAAAAGCTTTGAAGTTTCATTAGGTCCCATTTGCTTATTTTTGTTTTTATTTCCATTACTCTAGGAGGTAGATGAAAAAAGATCTTGGTGTGATTTATGTCAAAGAGTGTTCTTCCAATGTTTTCCTCTCAGAGTTTTATAGTGTCCGGTCTTACATTTAGGTGTCTAATCAATTTTGAGTTTATTTTTGTGTTTGGTGTTAGGGAGTGTTCTAATTTCATTCTTTTCCATGTAGCTGTCCCGTTTTCCCAGCACCACTTACTGAAGACACTGTCTTTTCTCCATTGTATATCCTTGCCACCTTTGTCATAGATTAGTTAACCATAGGTGCGTGGGTTTACCTCTGGGCTTTCTATCTTGTTCCATTGATCTGTGTTTCTGTTTTTGTGCCAGTACCATATTGTCTTGATTACTGTAGCTTTGTAGTATAGCCTGAAGTCAGGGAGTCTTATTCCTCCAGCTCCATTTTTTTTTCCTCAAGACTGCTTTGGCTATTCGGGGTCTTTTGTGTCTCCATACAAATTTTAAGGTTTTTTGTTCTAGTTCTGTAAAAAAAATGCCATTGGTATTTTGATAGGGATTTCACTGAATCTGTAGATTGCTTTGAGTAGTAGAGTCATTTTCACAATATTGATTCTTCCAATTAAAGAATATGGTATATCTCTCCATCTGTTGGTATCATGTTTAATTTCTTTCATCAGTGTCATAGTTTTCTGCCTAAAGGTCTTTTGTCTCCCTAGGTAGGTTTATTCCTAGGTATTTTATTCTTTTTGTTGCAGTGGTAAATCTAGTGTTTCCTTAATTTCTCTTTCAGATTTTTCATCATTAGTGTATAGGAATGCAAGAGATTTCTGTGCATTAATTTTGTATCCTGCAACTTCACCAAATTCATTGATTAGCTCTTCTGGTGGCATTTTCAGGATTCTATCTATATAGTATCATGTCATCTGCAAACAGTGACAGTTTTACTTCTTCTTTTCCAATTTGTATTCCTTTTATTTCTTTTTCTTCTCTGATTGCAATGGCTAGGGCTTCCAAAACTATGTTGAATAATAGTGGTGAGAGTGGACATCCTTGTCTTATTCCTGATCTTTAAGGAAATGCTTTCAGTTTTTCACCATTGACAATGATGTTTGCGTGGGTTTGTCATATATGGCCTTTATTATGTTGAGGTAGGTTCCCTCTATGCCCACTTTCAGGAGAGTTTTTAACATAAATTGGTGTTGAATTTTATCAAAAGCTTTTTCTGCATCTACTCAGATGATGATCTTATGGTTTTTATTCTTCAACTTGTTAATATGGTGTATCACATTGATTGATTAGTATATATTGAAGAATCCTTGCATCCCTGGAATAAATCCCACTTGATCATGGTGTATGATCCTTTTAATGTGTTGTTGGATTCCGTTTGCTAGTATTTTGTTGAGGATTTTTGCATCTATATTCATCAGTGATATTGGTCTCTAATTTTCTTTGTTTCTAGTATCTTTGTCTGGTTTTGGTATCAGGGTGATGGTGGCCTCATAGAATGAGTTTGGGAGTGTTTAATTGTTTTGGGCTTGCTTTTGTAGGTCCTTTTCTTCTCTTGTGTTTCCCACTTAGAGAAGTTCCTTTAGCATTTGTTCTAGAGCTGGTTTGGTAGTGCTGAATTCTCTTAGCTTTTGCTTGTCTGTAAAGATTTTGATTTCTCCATCAAATCTGAATGAGATCCTTGCCGGGTAGAGTAATCTTGGTTGTAGGTTCTTCCCTTTCATCACTCTAAGTATATCATGCCACTCCCTTCTGGCTTGTAGAGTTTCTGCTGAGGAATCAGCTGTTAACCTTATGGGAGTTCCCTTGTATGTTATTTGTTGTTTTTCCCTTGCTGCTTTCAATAACTTTTCTTTGTGTTTAATTTTTGCCAGTTTGATTACTATGTGTCTCGGCGTGTTTCTCCTTGGGTTTATCCTGTGTGGGACTCTCTGTGCTTCCTGGACTTGGGTGACTATTTCCTTTCCCATGTTAGGGAAGTTTTCGACTATAATCTCTTCAAATATTTTCTCTGGTCCTTTCTCTCTCTCTTCTCCTTCTGGGACCCCTATAATGTGAATGTTGTTGCATTTAATGTTGTCCCAGAGGCCTCTTAGGCTGTCTTCAGTTCTCTTCATCCTTTGTTCTTTATTCTTTTCTGCAGCAGTGAATTCCACCACTCTGTCATCCAGGTCACTTATCTGTTCTTCTGCCTCAGTTATTCTGCTATTGATTCCTTCTAGTGTATTTTTCATTTCAGTTATTGTATTGTTCAGCTCTGTTTGTTTGTTCTTTAATTCTTCTAGGTCTTTTTTAAACATTTCTTGCATCTTCTCAATCTTTGCCTCCATTCTTTTTCCAAAGTCCTGGATCATCTTCACTAACATTATTCTGAATTCTTTTTCTGGAAGGTTGCCTATCTCCACTTCATTTAGTTGTTTTTCTGGGGTTTTATCTTGTTCCTTCATCTAGTACATAGCCCTCTGCCTTTTCATCTTGTCTATCTTTCTGTGAATGTCGTTTTTGTTCCACAGGCTGCAGGATTGTAGTTCTTCTTGCTTCTGCTGTCTGCCCTCTGGTGGATGAGGTTATCTCAGAGGCTTGTGTAAGTTTCCTAATGGGAGGGATTGGTGGTGGGTAGAGCTGAATGTTGCTCTGGTGGGCCGAACTCAGTAAAACTTCAATCCACTTGACTGTTGATGGGTGGGGCTGGGTTCCCTCCCTGTTGGTTGTTTGGCCTGAGGCAACACAACAATGGAGCCTACCTGGGCTCTTTGGTGGGGCCAATGACAGACTCCGGGAGGGCTCACGCCAAGGAGCACCCCCAGAACCTCTGCTGCCAGTGTCCTCATCCCCATGGTGAGCCACAGCCACCCCCCGCCTCTGCAGGAGATGCTCCAACACTAGCAGGTATGTCTGGCTCAGTCTCCCCTGGGGTCACTGCTCCTTCCCCTGGGTCCCGATGTGCCCATTACTTTGTGTGTGCCCTCCAAGAGTGGAGTCTGTTTCCCCCAGTCCTGTCGAAGTTCTGCAATCAAATCCCATTAGGCTTCAAAGTCTGTTTCTCTAGGAATTCCTCCTCCCATTGCCGGACCCCCAGGTTGGGAAGCCTGATGTGGGGCTTAGAACCTTCACTCCAGTGGGTGGACTTCTGTGGTATAAATGTTCTCCAGTCTGTGAGTCACCCACCCAGCAGTTATGGGATTTGACTTTACTGTGTTTGTGTCCCTCCTACCGTCTCATTGTGGCTTCTCCTTTGTCTTTGGATGTGGGGTACCCTTTCTGGTGGGCTCCAGTGTCCTCCTGTCGATGACTGTCCAGCAGCTAGCCGTGACTCTGGCGTTCTCACAAGAGGGAGTGAGAGCACGTCCTTCTACTCCGCCATCTTGGTTTGTCTTTTCTGATCACTCTTGATATCTAATTAGGTTCATCATCCTCCAGCATCCCCCAGGCGATATCTGATCACCCTGGTCTGTCTTCAGCAAGAATGCTATTAGGTCATTTTAGCCAGAATTCTCCTTACCTCTGATGTTTCCTTTTAGTAGTTTTCCATTTACTGACCGTCACTTTGCTCCATGGCTATAAATTCCCACTTACCCATGCTATATTTGGACTTGAGCCGGTTCTATACTGAGGTCTCATTTCTCCTATTGCAGTCGTCCTGAATAAAATCTGTTTTTACCACTTTAACTACTGCTCAGCTCTGGTTTTTCTTTGACAGCCTTCCCTGAAGGTCACTAGAAACCACTGAGTGCCTAAAGAATCTCATTTTTTGCTCTGTGACTGCCCCTTACTGAGCTCCTTCCACCCACCCACACCCTCCCAACTCACACTGCTCAGGATTCAGCCCAACCAGCATATCCATTTATTTACTGGGGGTGATTTCCCCCTCTTCATCATGTAAATTAAGTAAGTGCCCCATTTCCCAATTATCTCCCTATCACGAAGTCACAGGTCTGAATTTCTTTTGATAGAGCAGGGAGAAAACACCATACTCAGAAAGCACAAGTCTCCTTGCTCTTTAACTAACATGCAAGGTCTTCATTTTTATTCCTGAATTATTTTCCCATTTGACTTTTTAAATTTTCAGCCTTATAATGGATAATTCCCTATTCAGAAACAATGTTTAGCCCTCATTCAAACATTTCAAGTATCAGCCTCTCTTTTCATTCTATTTACAACAAAAGAAATTCCTCCCTTCCACCAGAGGAAGCTTCCTATAAAGGGAACAACACATGGTTCATCTAAAGGTACAAGCTCATGATATTTTAAGAATCCCACTTCTCTTAGAGCTGGCTAAGTCCCACTAGAGTAAACTGCAGATGGCCTCAGGAAAACTCAATCCTCCATTTTAACTGTAAAATATATATTCCTGAGAGAAGGAACAGCATTGCCTCTTACTTCATAAATATCTTTAAAGACAAGAAGTTAGAGTGAATGAATGAGAAAGAATTGAACAGAAAAAAAAAACATTTATATTCACATTCTGTTTACGTTTTCCTTGCTAAATCTCTTTGGTTATTTGTCTAAAATTTAAGTCTTTTGTTTTTATAGTAATTGGAGAGAATTATAAGTGAATGATAATGCACTTAGTTTTTGCAGGTATCTTGAGTGCTCCCATAAAAACATGACAGGGGGTGACAGGGGTGACAGACAATACATCCTAGCTAGCAGTTACAGATGTATTTCAAAGGGTAACTGTGAACAGAAAAGCTGAAGAGGTCCGTCATTTTTCTCTAGGCCCTTCAGATGTTTCTCTTTCTAGCTGAGTGTCCACTAGGAAACACCAGGTTTTCTATTTCCTCCTTAGCAGAGGCACTAGAGCCAAGTGACAATGTGGTAAGCTATTACTGAGATACATAGAAGGACTCCTATGTCCCCTTGGGGGATGCTTTGTCATACGGACACCCAAAGAATGTTCCTATGCACAAAGCCCTGGCAGAGTTTATTTCTGTTTTACCCCAGTGTGCTATACTAATCATATAAATAACTTCTTCAGGGTCTGGCTCAAGAGACAAAGCTAAGTAATGAATTCCACCTGTATATAGAATTGTCACTCACCTCCAACAATGGAAGCTTTCTTCATCCCCAGACCATTCTTCCCTTAGGGTTCTCTCTCAGGCACTGCTTCAGGCCCCAAGCAAATAAATTCTTGACAGGGCATGCCACATGGCTCCCACTCACAAGGAAGCCTGTTCCATCCTCTGCTCTCTAGTATCCCCATTCCCAACTATAAAATGAAACAGCAATTGTATTTTCCTTTTGCTGTTTCATCCAATTAACTCTATCTTTGCTATCTTAAATCTGGGACTAGTTAGCTCATTTAATTACCATGGGACACTAATGAGGTTAAAGTTTTGAATTCATTTGTCAAATGGTTCAGCCCAGTCGGGCCATGGCCCCTAGGCCTAGGTAAAACCAATAATCCAGCCTCAGTATTATAGTGTACCCACTGGTGAAAAGGGAAGCCAGAAAAGGATTCCCTGAACAGTGCCAAGGATACTTGACTTTTTCATAGAAACCTAGTCAAGCCATCTGGAGGCATCACTGCCTCTGCTTTTGAAGAGTTTGAAATTCTCTGAGGAGGATGAATTTTCACTCATGAGAGAATAAGCAAACACCATGGAATAGCACAGAATCAAGCAATCAATCGAGTACTGCTTTGGGAACTGGCTGGGACTTGGGTGATCCTGGAAGACAGAACAGAGGCCAAGGAAAGTCTTCAGGGATGCATAGAATTTGAATAGGTAAGAGGAGTGGTGGGTTTTCAACAGTGAGGGAAGAGGAAATTTCATATTTGAAAAATACATAGTGATTCAGATTTTGATGTTTGTTTCTCATTAGCAATGATGAGTTTCAGAAAGTATTTAAGTCATTGTAAACCCATAGGTAACAAGGGGAAAAAAAGCTTCCCCATGACAGATGTCGCCAGAGATTTCTTAAAGGGCCAGGGTCTAGGATACAAGAACTTATCCCTTTCTATGTCATCTATGCCTTTTAGGGGGCGTGGGGGGGGCACGCTGTGTGGCATGCAGGACCTTAGTTCCCCGACCAGGGATTGAACCCGTGCCCCTGCATTGGGAGTGTGGAGTCTTAACCACTGGACTGCCAGGGAAGTCCCCTCTATGCCATTTAGACACAAAATTATTTCCTCACATTTTCAGTCTTCTCACCCTAATTCAAGACCTGAATTTCCTTTCAAATATAGGATTCCTTTTCATACAGAATGAGAGTTAATTTGCTAAGAGTTCCAGGTATGAAGCAAATGCTTTGCTACTTTTAAACGAAATTAGCTTTGCTTAATAAGCATTATGCCTATCAATTTTTTAACCCTTAATGACCTTAAGCACCTATTCTATAGCTCAAGTACTTTAGCAAAGTTGAGGGAAATCACAGTTTGTTTTAATATATTCTTAATTTAGCAATACAATAAACTTACTAGTAAGTTGCAATAAGAAGTCATTTTTTGGACTAAAACCAACAATCTAATTACCCTGGTGTACCGTTGGGATACGAAAGTGTAGCACTTGGTAGCACTTGAAAGCACGTGGGCTACAGAATAAGGTCATTAAAGGTTAAAAATAATAGCTATCATTTATTGAATACCCATCTTATCAGACAATGTGATACGCACTTGACATATTCAACCTCATCATCTCACAATAACCCTATGAGGGTATACGATTATTTTTCTCGTTTTACAGATGAGAATACCAAAGTTTAGAGAGGTTTAAATGACTATTATCACATAGCTGGTGAATTGCAGAGCCAGGATACAAAATTTCATCATCTTGAATGGTTTACAAAGTGCCCCACTTTGAAACATGGGTCTAAAGACTAACATTCAGAATCGTTATTCTCCTGTGCTTATTGACTTGTGAAATTCTGATTCATGTGAGAATGAATACCTATCTGACAGGATATCTATAAGCTCCTTGAAATCAGATGCCACATCATATTCATTTTTATGTCTCCTACGCAAAGCCCTGAGCAGCCTCATCCAGCAGATCTCTAACTCTGCCTTTAGTCTGACCCAACAGAGCTACTGAGGAAACGGTAGAACCCTACTGAAACTGAGCAGAACCCTGAGCCCACTCCCAAGTACAAAGGCCCCTCCATGTCCCCTGCCTCTTGTTTGTAATAGAAAAGCTGAAGTCTCCCAGGCCTCCCTGAGTTACAAAAGAGCAGGTTCAAGCAGTTAATGAATAGGACAATAGAGTCACAGAATCTTTCAGTTTGATGCACATTCCTGAGTTGTTTTACAGATACTATAACTGCCACCAGAGGGAAAAAGCTAACTGCATGATGAACAGACTGTAGCCACCAAATAAGCTGCTCCATCTTGAGCAGTACTGAATCTGTGGCTAGCACAATTCTAAGAACTAGCCTCAAGAGAATGGGATTAACACTATTGCTCACAATAATCTGTCTCTCTGTGAGGAAAACTAACTGTAACTTGCTTGCCCATGTATGTAAGCGAGCAACTAAAATTGTCAGCAAAAAGATGCTACAGACCCGCGTCGACATCTCCCACCCTAAGAATAGGGTGCCCTGTAACAACATGAAGAAGTTATTTTCGCCCATAATTCCACAGAAATGAAATAATGTCTGACAGTGGGGAATTGTAAGCAGCTCTTTGCAGGCAGCTTTTTGCAGGAAACAGACCTTTGCCGGAAGCAGCTCTTTGCAGTGGGCCCTTTTGTCTTGTCACTTTAGCAAAGCTATATTTTAACTAAAGTCCTGCCTAAGCACACTTTTCAAATCTTTTGATCACAGAACGCCTCACCTAACCTGTTGATTCTTTTCTTGGATTAAAGAAGTAGAAATGAAGAATAAGTAATTAACAGAAGAATATATCTTTTCCCCCACTTACCCTTCTCACAAGCAAATTGTGTGAATGAGAACAGCATCTAAAGAAAGATCACAAGAAGCTGACAAGCCTGCACGCAGTGGGAGATGGCGAAGAATCCTACTCCCTACCTCGATGATTAACTGAGATTACTTCCCCTTTTTCCCTTTAAAAACTCTCATGGCCAGCAGAATCTTCAGAGTTGGCTCTGGGACATGAGTCTGCCTTCTCACCAGGTTGCCAACCTCTTGAATAAAGCAAGCTTTCCATTCCTACCAGCACTCGTCTCTAGAGTAATGGCTTTCCCGTGGGCAAGCAGCAGAACCTGAGTTTGGTAGCACCGTGTTCACTTGGTAAAGTCACTGCTCCCTGCAGAGAAACACCCTGAAGTTTCCTGTATGTCAGGCAAATTCCTCAACTCTGAGAAGCCTTTGGAGACCTAGGAAATTCTACATCAGGGGAGGGACCAATCTGCTAAGATGGAGTTGCCTCGGGTGAAGGACCTTATTTGACAGAGAAGTCTCATTGATCCTGCATCCTGTAACTTTGCCATGAAACTCAGCACAACAGACACGCAGGAAAACTAAGTAAGGAGAAAAATACATGGATACAGTTTTTTGAAATGCATTATTTTCTTTGTCCTAAGACATGGCAGCCTATGCTCTTCTATATTAACACAGAAAGCCAAAATCAGTTTTTTGGGAAAGGATAAGTCATCGTTATCTTTTCACATTTCATTCCCTTCTGACTCTTCTCACTTGTCCAAACTACTTTTATCTGTTTGTTCCCTTAAATGTCTAGAGAAGAGCCGGTTTTGAACTTGTATTAGGTTCTGGTCATTCATGGAGAAATTCAAATTGTTAGGACAGTGTGGACACTGTCTCAGAGAAATATTCAACCTGGTTGTAGAACAAGACATGTAGCTGTTAAACTAAAGGACACTCCAAAGCAATCATCAAGTGCAAGATAAGATACTTTCTATTACTTAGTTACATATTTATGCTATTGTTGTGGTTTTGTTCTACCATCCTGTTAGTCCATTCAGAGTTTACAGAAATACTTAATGAACATTGCTACAAATAACATCCCTCAGAGACACATATGACTTACCTTGATAATGGTGGTTTCATTGCTTCTCTTATTTTATTTGTGCAGCAGGTGATCATTAAAATTAAGCTCTTGATTAAAATTACCCAGGGTAATTTATCTCAGGCTGCCTTCTCACTTAACAAGAGATTCATAATTACTGATGGGGATGAAGTTTTCACCATCCTAACATAATTCCTTGGGATTCCCAAGGTGTTATGTTAGCATAAAGTCACAATAATTAACTAGAATAATCCAACCCCTGGGTATCAACAGATAATTCATAGAGTCATTGGCAAATGTAATGAAGAAATTGTCACTATTATGCATACTTGATATAAGGTTTAATTACCAAAGTATGAGCCTGGGCCTTAAAGGATTTCTTAAGAGAGGGTAGGACCTTTTCTTACTTAGCATTATTCATCTAAAATGTTCATTAGCAACAATATTGCGAAGTGTAACAAAACTCTCCCATCTAAGAAAAGCAGTAGAGATAATCAAACTACAGTTTCAAGAGTAAACGTGATGAGGATTTGCTAAATATTCCCTGGACTCCTCTACTGCTTTCATCAAAGAGATGGAACCCAGTGCTATTTTGCCCTGTTCTCATTATTCTGTACAATAATAGCCCTCACTTCTGCAAAAGGGAGCACTCTCTACATGCTACTATGTGCTGCCCTACATGATACCAGGGCTAGTTTGGATGCTGCCAACATGGAAGATCATGCCCAGTTGAGAAAGAGCCAGAACCAAATTTATTGCTTCTAGGACTCCAGAGACCTCATTACTTGGCTCAACACATTTCTAAGACCATTAAAACTTGACATGGTGACCCAGATGGTCAAAGGGATATGGCTCTATCCAGAATCAAGAATCCCACAGACACTTTAATGGAGGTAGCTGTTGAGTGATATTTTCAGACTCACTATTTTAAAGAAATAATATATAATAATTCTAGGAGAGATGCAGGATCTTGGTCTCTTCAAACTCTAAAAGAAATTTTGAAAGAGCTGATAGTCTAATCGCTCATGTCTTACTGAGCCCAGGCCCTCTCCTAAGCTACTGTTCTTCTGTCCATCCTTCCTATGCAATGTACAAGCAATACTAAATTTTAGAATTACATCAGTGTGGAATTCCATTCTTCATGGTGAAATCATTAAGTACATGTGCTTTTGAAGTTTTTCATCATACGCATTGAAAAGGAAATAAATTTTCACCCTATCAGAGATGTTCTAATGTTATCTAAGCACATTATTTGCACATTTGATTGTAAGCCATCAATAAGCCCTTTCCAAAAGATTTTTTTCTTAGCAGCAAGAAAAGAGACAGGAGTGTATTTGTAATTATGGAAACATGCACAATGTACTTGAAAAACCCAAGGTAGGTATAATTTCAAAATGCCAAGTGATAAGAGATATATTGAAATAATTATCTCTTTCTTATTAAAAATTGCTATTTCTATAAGGGAGATAGATGGAGAAATTCATCTGGAGGTTATACCTTTAAATAGCTATATTAAAAGCAGTTATGAAATGACTTTTGAAGTCTGGATGCAATTGAAGCAGATTTGGCCAGGCCATTTCCATCACAATAGGATTTTTGAAGTGACTGCATAGGAGAAAAAGCTCCCATTACAGACAGGTCACCTGATTCAGCCCTAGAGATAATATGAAATTGTTCCAGACAGTAATGTCTGCAGTGCTTTATCCAGACTAGTCTGAAATGGATACTCAGAAAAATGCATAGTTCTGATAATCCCCCTCTTTTATTTTCAGCTTGAAAGCCTATTTCCTAATGACTAGCCGGCCTACCGATCCACCTTCCATTAAAGATGTAAATGAAAACAGTATTTTGCAACCACCAGGCATGAGGGAGAGTTGCTCACAGGACCTCGGTGATAAAAAGTGGGGAGCTGAGGTTACATCATGTGCTTTTTAAGCCCCAGCTCATCTGGCATTTGGTAGAATAAGCTTTATCCCACAGAGAGCCTGAGAAAAAGAGGAGCCTGAAGAACATGGAAGTGAATTGCATGGGCTGTTTCAAGGGGGATGAAGGTACCTCGAATTGCAGAGATACGTACCTCTCTCCTTCAGTCTCATCTGTAGCGAAGACTACTGCTCCTTGAGCAGGAAATAGACATCGATGTTCTGCACCATGAATTCCAGATGTCAAATTAATCAGTCCATATTCAGTGTCATAAATCACATCCTAATTGTTCTACTACTGCATGGCAATTAAGTCACGGGGAAAATAAAACTCAGATGGCACTATGAAAAAATCATTGAGGCCTGATAACAATGTCTTCCAGCAGGAATGCAACAGGGCCAGCAATGGTCAAGGCATTTTCCTTGACATTTTTATGTTATTTAAAAATGTTAAAAAAAAATATTCCACCTCCAGGGAAGACCAGCTGGGTTCCCTTGATTGCATGGAAGCCTGTTGATTTTACACTCTTGCTTTCTCAAACCTCCAGGGACCACCACCCTCTGTATAAGATAAACAGACCCTGCCCTCCTCAGTACTCCATCAGACACTTAAGGAAAACAGAAACAAATTTGAAAGTAGTGAGATCTGGGCAGAAGTGTTAGGAGTCTTTGTCATAAACAGGTTAGACGCATCCATTATGGGTATCCTTATTTACAAACCATGTATCCTATATTCTGAGTGTAAATTGTTTAGATAAAACAAGAAAGCATTGTCTGGAATGGTGCTGTGGTTCAGTGGAGAGTGTAGTTAGAAATGCAGAAATATGTAGATACACATGTGATAGACCCCATTTGGACTTCTAAAATTAACTGAAGAGGTTTTAGGGCCAGGGAGTGAGGGCTGAAAGCTAGCAAGAAAGTGTGTATTTGCCATCATTGTGATTTCAACATTAAACATTAATGTGGCCTCATTTGTCCCCAAAGCCTCTTGTGAATGGTAACAAATCAGTCACTATCTCTCAAACTAGAGTATAAACTCTGAATTTAAACATTGTGCCATTCATTATTATATCCCCTGAACCTAAAGAAAATGTTAGCTGAGTGGATGAATATCTACATACTGAATGAATATTAAAAAATGCACACCTACCTATCGTAGAAACTAGGAGGACAGTCTCCATTTGTAACTGTGTCTTCATTCTTTTCTGCTACATTCTAAGGGTAACAATCACCTGTTCCCAATGCTCACTGAATTCAGGCAAGAAAACAGTAAGTTTGGAATGCAAAAAAGGTAAAATCATTTCAGTCAAAGAGGATATGTTTAAAAGAAGTAATTGTCTCTGGGTGATAATAATATGCCAACGTAAGTTCGTGGATTGTAACAGGTGTACCACTGTGGTGCTGGCTGTCAATGTTGGAGGAAGTTGTGCATGCATGGGGACGGGGGTATATGGGAACTCTCTGTACTTTCTACTACATATTGCTACTAAACTAAATCTGCTCTAAAAATAAAGTTTATTAATTGTTAAAAAGTAAATGTCAGCCTGGAAACAATAAAAACATGTAGTTCTAGAAGCAAAGCCAGGCATTTTCCAAAACACTGTTTATCCAGACACTGTTTTAAACATTTTACATGTTTTACCTCATTTAATTCTCTAAAAACTCCATGAAGAAACTGCTATTAATATCCATATATTTTTTTCAGAAAAGAGCACAGAACCAAAGTTATCTGGCATCTTTTTATAAGGTTTCCCCTTGGTAAAGGGAATTTGAACCCAGACCTCCTGGCTGCAGGGTTTAGACTCTCAACCTCTGCTCTTTGCTGCTTCACAAATGTGTTGAATCTCCATAGGAGGTGAAGCAGACTACACATCTTTACTGTGAAAATCTCTAAAAAAGATTTTCAGTTCTTTGTTAAATAAACCAGAAAATATCACACAGCTCCAATTCCACTAAAGCCTGGAAAAGTCAACACACACACACACACACACACACACACACACACACACACACACACCCCACGTGTAATTTGGAGTTTGATATCTGTTCTTTCTCAAGTCTAGCGTCTTCTTTAAAACTCAGGGACTATGGGACTTCAGTGCTATCACAATTTTCCTTTTGTTATTATATAAAGACTAGAACTTCCTGGACACCGGGGAGATAACTAGCAACACATTATTTCATTACTTCTTGGACACCAGGGAGATAACTAGCAACACATTATTTCATTACTTCTTGGACACCAGGGAGATAACTAACAACACATTATTTCAAGTTCCTCATAGCAATATTGAATAAAATCCCACATAATAGGAACTTCAGTGAAGTGGAGCAGGTGTTAGCACTGGATGATATGATCAGATTCCACCCTTATCTTGAGGCCTGTAAGCCCAAGACTTTCTACACCAGAAAGGGTTTACCAGTCTCTTGAGGGACAAAGCAAAGTAAACCTCAGAAAGAAAAGTGCTCACAATGGCAGGAATACGAATGCCCCAGGGTGACTGTAGCAATAAACAGGGTTTAGTGCATCAAAGGCATATGCTACTTGACATTAGAAAGTAAGATCAAATGAAAGATTTTTATTGAATTGGACTCTAAAACAAATTCCCAATCGTCACAGCTGATGAAAAAAATTAGCCTGCTACTAAACATTAAATGGATCAATAATCTATTAACTCTAACCTTGTTAGCAGGAGCTTGCAGTACACTACGTAAACTGCCTTTTTTTTTTTTTTTTTTTTTTTTTTTTTAGTCTTGGAATAAACTCTTCTCCCTATATGCAAATTGATGACTCTGGTAGATTCCTTAAACATTCAGTAAATTTGCCATTTTTTTTTTTTTTTTTTTTTTTTTTTTTTTTTTGCAGTACGCGGGCCTCTCACCGTTGTGGCCTCTCCCATTGCGGAGCACTGGCTCCGGACGCGCAGCCCCAGCGGCCATGGCTCACGGGCCCAGCCGCTCCGCGGCATGTGGGATCTTCCCGGACCGGGGCACGAACCCGTGTCCACCGCATCGGCAGGTGGACTCTCAACCACTGCGCCACCGGGGAAGCCCATGACCTGCCTTTTTAAACAAGCTGCCTTCAATGTCTGTCTTTGACTAAAATAATTTTCTTTTGGTATATTCAGCAATGATGTACTTAATACTCCATATTAACTCAAAATGACTTTTTCCCTTTTTTCAAAGGCTGTTCACCTTCAAGAGCTTTCAAGATCATTACATATGCACCATTTTATTCAGCTAATAATAGCATGAATTTATTTTATGGGTAGAAACTACAGCAGAGACTCAGACAATAGTCAGGAAATCTTCACAGTCACGATGAGATGTTACGAAGCCCTTGGTGACAAATCATCTCCCCAAAGTCATCATCTTGACAGCGTAAATATTCTCCTCCACACTTACCTACAGGCAAGGGCGCGGAGAGTCGGGAAATGCCCGTGCAGCAAAAGTTCTGATGGGGACCTGCAAACAGAATGGGAATAGGTTGATGGAATGAGTACAGTTTTAGGGTGAAATCCTCATATTTATACAAGTTAAATATAAGTTTATCTTGTAAAGTAAAAGTGTGTTTACGGGGGGCAGGGGGGGCACTGCTAAGTAACTTGATTCTTTCTTTCCATTCTCTGTTATTATTTCCCTCCTGTGACAAACTTCTCTAGGAGGAAAGCAATGACAAGCCCTCTACATGAATGAAAGAGCAGATCATGTAAGCAAGTATACTATTCCAATGACCTGGCAGCCACAGGGACACTGCCCAGTGTGGGTGTATTTCAGCCAGCCCTCCAGAAGCAAACCTTAGTTTCTCTCCTAAATAAACTTAAGTTTCTGCTACAACACAAACCTACTCCCCAGAAGGCTTGGGAGAAGGCGGTCCCAATACCTCCAATCTTGAAAAAGTAGGAGAGGGAAGAACAATAGTTCTGAAATAAAGTATATTCCTATGAAACCAACATCATGTAAAGAGAAGTAAATGCTAGAATTAAAGCCAGAAAAAGGGGAGGGGCACTAGTAACTTCAGGCTGGAAATAAGGAAGTACTCCATAGCATTTAGAGTGAACAAATATTGAAAAGACTGTCCAAGGAGGTTTCATAAACCCTTTGAGTTAGTTAGCAAATATTACAGAAAAGAAAGTGCAGGGTATCCTTAGCATCAGCCAAATGTTTGTGGGGCTCTTTGGAAAGTAAAGGAGAAAAGAAGGAAAGGATTATCAGAGAAGGTTAACAACGTCTGAGTCAGCAGAAATCCCCGGGCACCACGTTTTCAAATGGCATGTAACACCTATCTTCTCCAGTGCTATGCCAAGTACTAAAGACATAACAGTGACAAGTCACCATCCCTACTCTCAGGTGTCTAAAATGTTTGGAGAGGAATGGTCCAGCTTTTGCCACCTGTGGCAAAAAGGTGGGAAAACTATCCCAAATGGCTTAGACAGTCAATGTCAAGGCAAAAGCAAAATCCAAGAATCATCAGCATCTCTGTGGCATCTTAAAAGGAAGGACAATTGGAAGAGAAGTGAATATTAGTCTCTTCATCTATAAAATCTGTTGGAAAGTTCGGTCTTCCTGAATGTGTGCATGTGTGTGCACGCGCGCGCGCACGCACTCGCACGTGATGTCACATTTGGAGACTGAGTTAAATCTATTCAACTGCCACATTCTTACCTTGTTACTCCCAGATATTGAGATTTCTATAATATACCAGTTTCTGTTTATAAAGTAGGCATAATTTAAGTTATAAATATAATACATTTATTTTATTTTAGATGCAATGTAGCATACAATGGAAAAATAAATAAATAAAACCAAATAGGTTTTGGAATCAGACAGACCATGTAATTAATTTCTGTTATTTACTCAGTATGTGACCTCGAACAACTAAAATTTCTATTAATCTTCAGTTTCCTCATCTGTAAAATGGAGATAATTAGACTTACCATGATGTCAGGAATATTAAATAAGGTAGTGTAGGCAAGCGCTGGCATAGTTTCTAGGTAGAAAGTGCATTCAAATATTGGTATTAGCCACCTTTTATTAAGAAATTACTATATTCAAAGCATTTGCTATTTTATTCCTCAGAAAATGTGGTGAGGCAGGGTAAATTATTATCCCCTATTTTCAAATTAGGAAACCAAGCCTTACAAAGTTTCAATGACTTTCCCTTACTAGCCAAATCTCTTTCTGGAAGAAGTCAAGCATCTTATTTGCTTTAGATGCTCTGGAATTGTAGGGGAGAATGGGCTGACAGTTTGTGGGCTATGTATAGTAAAGCCTTACATTTTATCATCCAAATGGGGACATGTTTGAGAGAGTGGATGGGATGCTAAAAGAGCATAAACATGAAGTGCCCTGAGTGAAATGGGACTTGTTAGTAGTTATTTGTAATTTCAAGCCCCCAAAAGTGTGAAAGACAGGTATTATCTGATCACAACAGAACTAAACTATAATTAGCAAAAATAAAGCAATACTTCTAAACGACCCTTGGGTCAAAGAAGAAATCACAAAGGAAATAGAAAATGCTTGGAATGAAATGATAATGAAAACCTAAAGTATCAAAAGTGGTGGGATGCAACTAATGACCTGATTAGAAAGAAATTTACAGATGCAATGTTCATATTAGAAAAAAAGAAAATTCTAAAGTCAATGCTCTAATATTGCACCTCAAGAAACTAAGAAAAAGAAGAGCAAATTAAGTCAAAACTAAGTAAAAAGAAGGAAATAAATATGAGTGGAAATGAAAAAAATTAAAAATAAACAGCGAAAAGTCAATGAAACCAAAAGCTGGTCCTTTGAAAAGATCAGTAAAATTGATAAATTTCTAGGTAGACTAGTCAAAAAGAAAACAAGAGAAAAGAAATGTTATCAATATCAGGAATGAAAGAGGGACATAATTACAGATACTACAAATAATATGAATAATTTTTTCTTATCAACTTGACAACAGATCATGTGGAAAAGTATTTGGACTACGCCAATTACAAACACAAGACAAAACAGAAATTGTTACTAGCCCTGTAATTATTTTAAAAATGTTTAATTAAAGCTTTCCACTAAGGGCTTCCCTGGTGGCGCAGTGCTTGAGAGTCCGCCTGCTGATGCAGGAGACGCGGGTTCGTGCCCCGTTTCGGGAAGATCCCACATGCCGCGGAGCGGCTGGGCCCGTGAGCCATGGCCACTGAGCCTGCGCGTCCGGAGCCTGTGCTCCGCAAATGGGAGAGGCCATAACAGTGAGAGGCCCGCATAACGCAAGGAAAAAAAAAAAAAGGTACTTGAGGACTTCCCTGGCGGCGCAGTGGTTGAGAATCCGCCTGCCAATGCAGGGGACACGGT
>NW_006777603.1:73126-102563 GCF_000442215.2 Lipotes vexillifer | reverse complement strand
AAAAAAAAAAAAAAAAAAAAAAAAGCTTTCCACTAAGAAAATCTGAGCCTAGATGGCTTCACCAGTGAATCCATTTATGTAAGAAATAAAACCAAAACAACACAAATTGATTGATGGTAACTTACACATGGTAGGCAAAAAGTATTTAACCTCTCAGGGCTTCCATGGTGGCGCAGTGGTTGAGAGTCCGCCTGCCGATGCAGGGGACACGGCTTCGTGCCCCGCTCCGGGAAGATCCCACATGCCGCGGAGAGGCTAGGCCTGTGAGCCATGGCCGCTGAGCCTGCGTGTTCGGAGCCTGTGCTCTGCAACGGGAGAGGCCACAACAGTGAGAGGCCCACGTACCGCAAATAAGTATTTAACCTCTCTGGGCCTTAGTTTCTTCATGTGTAAATAGGAATTTCTATACCAAAAACCTCATGGGCTTGAAGAAAAGATTAATTATGATAACTGATTAATAGCCTTTAGCACAGTGCCTGGCATATTGAAGCATTTAATAAGTGCAAGTCATTATTAATATTTATTATTATCTTAGTTCACTATCATATAATGATAGCCATCTAAATATATTAAATCCACCAAATTTTTCTTCTCTCTTCCTTTGAAACCCTTTCTCCAAAATCTTGTAACCAAATATGGAAAAACTATGAATTGGGGAAATAATAAAGAAAATTTTAAATGCGCAACAGAACAAAGCTGAATAAGCAAAGGCTTTTGATATCCCTTGTTTAAAAGGAAAAATCAACAATCAGAGATCACTTTTTATAAGAATGGTTCTGCCAGTTAATGACTGTTTTAAATTGGAAAAATCACTTAACTTTCTTAGCCTGCTTCTCAGCTATAAATGGGGGAAATAATATGCAATTTGCTCACATCACTGAAGTTGTATTAAAACCTAAAACATAAAAACTTACGACTTTTTCATATTTTTAACTAGTGATCTAGTAATATAATTAATGAAGAAATAATTCAAAAAAAGAAACCTCTTAATAATATCAAACAATAGGAAACCACTGAAATGATCTTTATTTTACTTAGTCTTTTTTTAAGTAAATTATGCTAGTAAATTTACTTTTTTAAGTAAGTGTGTAATTGAATGCTATGATTGAAGATTATTTCATATAGACTATGCTTCTCTGTGAGAGATGTTAATGACAAAATAATAAGTAGAAAGTTGGTAGGAAAAACTTTATTATAAAGTATAATGCAAAAATTATGGTGCATTTGAACAAAAATGATAAAGAAATGCAAAAAAAGATGAGCCAATTGTGTTAAAGTCTTGGGATTTTTTTCTATAAAAATCATAACAAATAAAAATTAAATATTCAAAATATATTTGGAAAATAGGTTTTTTATTTTTAATTGAAGTATAGTTGATTTACAGTAGTGTGCTAGTTTCAAGTACACAGCAAAGTGATTTGGTTATATATATATATTCTTTTTTCAATTCTTTTCCATTATAGGGTATTATATTAAATATAGTTCCCTGTGCTATACAGTAAATCCTTGTTGTTCATATATTTTATATATGGTAGTGTGTATCTGTTAATCCCATACTCCTAGTTTATCCCTCTCCCTACCTTCCCCCTTGGTAACCATAAGTTTGTTTTCTGTCTGTGAGTCTGTTTCTCTTTTGTAAATAAGTTCATTTGCACTGTTTTTTAGATTCCACATATAAGTAATATCATATAATATTTATCTATCTCTGTCTGACTTACATATTTAGTATGATAATCTCTAGGTCCATCCATATTGCTACAAATAGCATTATTTCATTCTTTTTTATGGTTAATATTCCATTTTATACATGGGCCATATCTTCTTTATCCATTCCTCTGTTGATGAACACTTAGGCTGCTGCCATGTCTTGGCTATTGTAAATAGTGCTGCTATGAACACTGGGGTGCATTACCTTTTCAAATCAGAGTTTTCATCTTATCCAGATATATGCCCAGGAATGGGATTGCTGGATCATATGGTAACTCTATTTTTAGTTTTTTAAGGAACTTCCATACTGTTTTCCAGAGTGGCTGCACCAACTTACATTCCTGTCAACAGTGTGGGAGGGTTCCCTTTTCTCCACACCCTCTCCAGCTTTATTATTTGTAGACTTTTTGATGTTGGCCATTCTGACTGGTGTGAGGTGATATTTCATTGTAGTTTTGATTTGCCTTTCTCTAATAATTAGCGATGCTGAGCATCCTTCCATATGCCTGTTGACCACCTGTATGTCACCTCTGGAGAAACGTCTATTTAGGTTTTCTGCCCATTTCTTGATTGTTTGTTTGTTTTTTTGATATTGAGTTGTATGAACTGTTTGTATATTTTGGAAATTAATCCCTTGTCAGTCACATTGTTTGCAAATATTTTCTCCCATTCCATAAGCTTCCTTTTTATTTCGTTTCTGGTTTCCTTTGCTGTACAAAAGTTTTTGAGTTTAAGTCCCATTTGTTTATTTTTGCTTTTATTTCTTTTGCCTTGGGAGACTGACCTAAGAAAATATTGCTACAATTTATGTCAGAGAATATTTTGCCTATGTTCTCTTCTAGGAGTTTTACAATATCAAGTCTTATATTTAAGTCTTTAAGCCATTTTGAGTTTATTTTTGTGTATCATGTGAGGAAGTAGTCCAACTTCATTGATTAACATGCAGTTGTCTAGCTTTCCCAACACCACTTGCTGAAGAGACTGTCTTTTCTCCATTGTATATTCTTGCCTCCTTTGTCAAAGATTAACTGACCATGTGTGGGCTTGTTTCTAGATTCTCTATTCTGTTCCATTGATCCATATGTCGTTTTTTTGTGCCAATGCCATGCTGTTTTGATTACTGTAGCTTTGTAGTATTGTCTGAAGTCTGGAAGGGTTATGCTTCTGGCTTTGTTCTTTTTCCTCAGGATTGCTTTGGCAATTCTGGGTCCTTTGTGGTTCCATATAAATCTTAGGATTATTTGTTCTGGTTCTGTGAAAAATGTCGTGGATAATTTGATAGGGATCACATGAAATCTGCAGATTTATTTGGGTAATATAGCCATTTTAACTATATTAATTCTTCCAATCCAAGAGCATGGGATATATTTCTATTTATTTGAATCATCTTTAATTTCCTTTATCAATGATTTATAGTTGTTGGTGTATAAGTCTTACACTTCCTTGATAAGGTTTATTCCTAGGTTTTTTTTTTTATGTGATTTTAAATGGGACTATTTTTTACTTTCTCTTTCTGATATTTCACTGTTAAGAAATGCAACATATTTCTCTATATTAATCTTGCATCCTGCTACCTTGCTGAATTCATTTATCAGTTCTAATAGTTTTGTGTGGAGTCTTCAGGGTTTTTTATATATAGTATCATGTCATCTGCATATAATGACAATTTTACCTCTTCACTTCTGATTTGTATACCTTTTATTTCTTTATCTTGTCTTATTGCTATGGCCAAGATTTCCAATACTATGTTATATAGAAGTGGTGAGAGTGGGCATCCTTGTCTTGTTCCAGAATTTAGCAGGAAGGGTTTCAGCTTTTCACCATTTAGTTTTATATTGGCTGTGGGTTTGTCATAAATGGCTTTTATTGAGATATGTTCCCTCTGTACCCACTCTGGCAAGAGTTTTTATCATGAATAGATGTTGAATTTTATCAAATGCTTTTTCTGCATCTATTGAGATGATCATTTGGTTTTTGTATTTTCTTTTGTTGATGTGGTGTATCACACTGATTGACTTGCATATGTAGAACCATCTTTGTGACCCTTGAATGAATCCAACTTGATCATGGTGTATGATCTTTTTTATGTGTTGTAGGATTCAGAAAACGATAAATTATTATGTGGTAATAAGGTACTAATGGAAATCAGCCTCACTGAATTCCAGTAAGTAGGAAGACATTCACTCATGCGGTCATCCCTTTCACAGTGACGCTCTGTGTTTGTGTCCATATCAGACCCAGTTATTCTATTATTTACTTGACAAAGGTAATTTTCCTGAGCCTTGTAAGCAGGAAAAGGAGGCAACTTCCTTAAGCTAGAAATATGTTTAAATATGAGCTGTTAGCAGACCTGCTCAGCCAGGAACAAACACATATCAGAGCTCTGGCTCAAGCAGTCTTATGCTTGGGACCACCACTATTCTGGTGGAAAGACATTCCAGGCAAAGACAGACCTTTCTTCTAAATTGAACTGAACAAGGAGTTCAGATGAAGGATGTCTAGGTTTTATTTACTGTCTGCCAAGATTCTGGAACCTTCATTCCTTGACCTCTGATTTGGATTCCCTGAAAATTCAGGCTGCTTTGCTTGCCTGAGCACTGGACCACTTTTGCTTTGATCTCTTGCAACTATACACCTTCACACAACTCTCTGCCTCCCCAAACTCCATGCATACCTAAGACACACAAGTCAAAATTACTTGGGTGCCTTATAGCTAATGATTGGAAATACAAACTCAACCTTTGCTCTCTTCTCGGTCTGACTTCCCATTACCTCTGCAGAGGCAATCTCAAAGATTAAAAAGTCTGAGTCATGGAATATGCAATAAAATGAGGAAGAACAATTCTAATGTCTGAAAGACACAACAGAAAACCCCTGTAGCCATCCAAAGTCTTCAACTAAGAGTTTGCAAATGTACATGCCTATCAGGCATGTAAATATCAGCAGGAGAAAGGTTGAAGCTCCCAAGGTCCTTGTATTAAAACAATCCCATTTACAATAGCTTCAAAAAGAATAAAATAGGAATAAATTTAACCAAGTTGATAAACAATCTGTACACTGAAAACTATAAGACTTTGATGAAATAAATTTTAAAAGATACAAATAAATGGAATGAGATCTTGTGTATATAAATTGGAATAATTAATATTGCTAAAATGTCCATACTACTGAAAGCAATCTGCAGATTCAATACAATCCCTATCAAAATTCCAGTGGTACTTTTAACAAAAATAGAAAAAAAAACATTCTAAAATTCATATGGAACCATAAAAGACCCTGAATCTTGAGTGGGTGGCATTATACTGCCTGATTTCAAACTATATTACAAAACTATAGTAATCAAAACAGTATAGTACTGGCATAAAAACAGACACAAAAACC
Source organism: Lipotes vexillifer (assembly GCF_000442215.2). Lineage (NCBI taxonomy): Eukaryota > Metazoa > Chordata > Mammalia > Artiodactyla > Lipotidae > Lipotes > Lipotes vexillifer. Next base: position 97,475 of record NW_006777603.1, on the reverse strand, counting down.
AATGGAACAGAATAGAGATGCCATAAATAAATCCATCTACATATGGTAAACTAATATTTGGCAAGGGCACCAAGAATATAACATAGAGAAAGTATAGTCTTATCAATAAATGGTGCTGGGAAAACTAGATATCCACATTCAAAAGAATGAAATTTGACCTTTATTTCACACCATACACAAAAATTAACTTGAAAATCGATCAACAGCTTACATATGAGACCCAAAACCATAAAACTCCTAGAAGAAACCATAGGGATAAAGCACCTTTACATTGGTCTTGGCAACAACTTTTTGGATATGACACCAAAAACATAGGAAACAAAGTAAAAATAAACAGTAGAACTACAGTAAACTAAAAAGCTTATGCACAACAAAGAAAATAATGAACAAAATGAAAAGATAATCTACAGAATGGGAGAAAATATTTGCAAACTATATATTTGATAAGGCATTGGTATCCAAGATATATAAGGAACTCATATAACTGCAACAACAACAACAACAAAAAACTCAATTTAAAAATGAGCAAAAGACCTGAATAGACATTTTTCCAAAGAAGACATACAAATGGCCAATTTGTATATGAAAAGGTTCTCAATATCACTAATCAGGTAAATAAAAATCAAAACCACAATGAGATATTACTTCCCACCTGTTAGTATGGCTATTATCAAAAAGATAAGAGACAAGAAGTATTGGCTAAATTACAGAGAAAAGGAAATCCTTGTACATTGTTGGTGGGACTGTAAATTGGTACAGACATTATGGAAAACAGTATAGAGGTTCCTCAAAAAATTAAAACTAGAAATACCATATGACCCAGCAGTCCCACTTCTGGGTATATATATCTGTACCCCCATGTTCATTGCATCACTATTTACAATAGCCAAGACATAGGAACAACATAAACGTCTAACGATGGATGAATGGATATAGAAAATGTGATATATATATGTCACTTTGTGACAATATGGTTGAACCTGGAGGATATTGTGCTAAGTGAAATAAGTCAGACAAAGACAAATAACACATGATCTCACTTATATGTGGAATCTAAAATAGTTGAACTCATAAAACTGAAAGTAGAACTGTGGTTTCCAGGGGGCAGAGAACAGGGAAAACGGGGAGATGTTGGCCAAAGGGTACAAACTATCACTTCTAAGATGAATAGGTTTGGGGGATGTAATATACAGTACAATGACTGTAGTTAATAGTACTGTATTGTATACTTGAAATGTCCTAAGAGAGTAAATCTTAAGTGTTCTAATCTCACACACACACACACACACACACACACAGACAAAGGTAACTTTGAGAGTTGATGGATAAGCTGATAATTAGCTTGATTGTGGTAATCATTTCACAATGTACATGTATATCAAATTGTCATGTCATACACCTTAAATATATACAATTTTACTTGGTCAATTATACCTCAATAAAGCTAGAAAAAAATAAAGTAAAATAAAAGAAAAACAAAGACCTGGAGTGATTCCTGCCTGATTGCATTGTTATTTAAAACACTGCATTAGTATTCTGTCTTTGCATAACAAACTACCACAAATTTATTATCTTAAAACAACACACACATATTATGTCATGGTGGTGGTGGGTCAGGAGTCTGAGCATGGCTTATTTGGGTCTTCTGCTCAGAGTCTCATAAGGCTTCAGGAGAGACGTCAGCAAGGCTGAATTCTCAGGTGCAGGGTTAACAGGAAAAATCTGCTCACTCAGATTCATTTCCTTGCAACTGTATAAGCCAGATTTTTACTGGCTTTGGCTGCAAGCTTGCCTCAGATCTTCAAGGTTGACCACCTCTTCACCACATAGGCTTCTCCAACATGATCACGTACTTTGTCAAACCCATGAGGACAGCCTCTCACCTAGGGAAGGACCCAGTTTCTCTTTTAAGGGCTTTCACTCCAGACCCACCCAGGATAGATCAGAATAAATCATTCTGTTTAAATAAAAATCAACTGATTTGGATCCTTAAATACATCTGCAAAATCCCTTGTCACTTTGGCATGTTCTACTGGCTAGAAGCAAATCACAATTGCTCACGCTCAAAGGGAAGAGAGTACACAGGACATGAATATTAGGGGATAGAAATCATGAGGCTACCGTAGGATCTATCTGGCACAAACACTGTGTGCACTATTTTAAAAATGACATAAAACATGGCTATGAGCCTCCAGTCTGCCCTGACTTCTGCCGACTTCCCATCTCAGTGGAGATAACAGCAGGGGAGCTCATCCAGTAGTGCAGTAAGCTCAGTGGGGACAGGAGTCCAGCCCCTCTGCCTGACCTCCCTTGTTCTTCATCTCTTGAAGAACACGTCTCGTGCACTACCACTGAGGCCACTGGCCTCCCATCCATAGGTTCAGTTCTGCTCTACTTCTAAGATAAGACCAGGCTTAGAGCACAAAACACTTGTGTATTTTCATCCTTTCCCCTTACTTTCCACCCCAAATCCAGTGAACCTTAACTAAGGCCAAATCATTCTTCTTTGGGATTTACAGAAAGGTAAGGTTCAGTGCTGACTATTAGACATCGTCACTCCCCAGCCACATTCCTTGTTATTCTGATACTATTGAATGACTTCTGGCTCCCCAGCTGTGTCCCACAGTCCTGTTCTCTGTGCTCAGACACACTCTCCTGACACTTTCTACCGTACTCCCTCAGTATCTCCAGTTTGTAAAACAGGGCATATGCATTAGTCCTTTCAGAAATGATATACAAGCATCATCCTCAAAACTTATGCACAGCTTACTTCTTGAAGTCCAGGATAGCCTGGAATGACTCAGGACAAATTTATCAGTTCTCCAAATGGAATTTCTAAACTGATGGGCTTCACAGACTGATTATTAAAAAATGTCTCTGTAGCCTAGACACAGATGAACAAATGCTCTTAGGATCTTATTGAAATCTGTGGTTAGTCTGCCAGAATGCAATTTTGCTGTTTATAAATGCATTTGACAAAGCTGAGTTGATTTTTAATTTCAGTTCTGTCAAAAAAAATCAATCAAAAAATAGCTTTTATGAACTTATTTGTTAAATGCTCAGCACTATACTAGAAGCTATAGGGGATTAAAAAGAAGAGTAAACCACAGTTTATGACCTCAAAGACTTTACAATCCAGTTGTGGATACACACACACACACAAACTCACACACACCATTCATGAAACAAGAGTACACAATAAAAGATAAAAATAAATAATAATAGTTGCCACATTTTGAGGATCTATGGAACTAGTCACTTTAAAGAGTGATTTTGCAGCCTCACAACAATTCTGAAAGTTCTTACTTATTTTCACAGCAAAATGGGCAGAGCCAAGTCTTTCTGATACCAAAGTTGATGTTCTTTCCACCTAAAACAAAACCAAGCAACACAAAACAAATGCAAGATCCTGAGTTCCTCTTAAGATTCTTATTCAGTTACAGTCTGGCATTTAATAGTTTTTTAGGATGTCACGTGGTGTACTATATGGCCAAGGAGTAGAATTGAACTAAAACAATAATTCATTGCATGGCCCAAGTACTAAAGAATATACATATTAGAAGCTTTTAGTAAGGGAAAATTTCTAGCAGGTATGCTGGGAAGAAATAATGTGCCCTATAACAGGTGTTTCCCAGCCACCTGGGACTTAAATGTTAATCAACTTGTTCTGTAGTCATAGCTTGACTTCAGGTCTAAGAAAAAGTAAATGAATGGATAATACTAATACATACATATTATTCACGAAAGCTTACACTGTATCTTCACAAGCATCATTTCATTTTAAGTATCACAAGAATTTGGGAGCAAGTAGGGATAGTTATTTATTTGTTTCCTATTGAGAAAACCAAGGATCAAACTTGCTGCAGGTCATACAACTACCCAGTTACCAAGCTCTGTGCTCACTTCATTACTCGACTCTGACTAGCCCACCCCCATGTCCCTGCACCTTGATGACACCCAGGACAGGATACCTATCTGTGGGGCCCAATGCAAAATGAAAATCAGGGTTCAAAGTGTATTAAGAATTTCAAAGTGTATCAGGAATTTCAAAACAGCAACTGCAGGGTATTAAAGCAGCATGGGGCCCTTCTAAGTAACTACACAGGTGGCATGCCCATGAAGCTGGCCCTGATGACACCACTGCAAATTAAACTATGAAATCAATAATTCAAGGAGCTACTAATTGAATAAGGCAAAGGGTATGGATGTAATAAAACTGATCACTTCTCCAGGAAGCACTGCAAAAGTACCTGTGATAAATGCAATCCAGCAATCCAAGCTGTATGATCATAAATTATTCAGATTAGGAAATGCATGCCCATCAGCTTTTGGAGGAATGAGATAAACACATTTCTTCCCAAGTTACTTACTGAACACACTAATATGTATTTTCCCAAATGTAATGAACTGACATGCTTCAGACTGTGAGAAAGTGAAGGCATCAGAAATTTCATTCAAGAACAGGAAAACCATCAAATTAACTTGTAGCTTTCAGCAAACTTATTCTATTTGGCCTATGCTTCTAGCATGCCATTTCAGAACAAACAACTTCAGGAAGGCAGCTACACAGGTGCTTTCACAACCGAGTGAAGAGCTGAAATAAGAGACTGGCAGTGCTATCAATGAACAGCAGATGTTTGCAGGAGAGCTGGGATCTGCTGTTTGAATTTCCAGAGTAACATGAGATTCTGGAATGTATAAAAAAAGCCCACTGTTGTCAGTCACCTCTGAACACCACACCGCAGAACTATTTGGGTATGAGAACCAACTCTGTTCCTTATGAGGGATGAGTGAGGAACCAGCAGATTGCCCTCTTGTCCTGTTATCTGTACTTTGATTGTACTAGAAAACTTCTGAAAACTGGAAATCTTGTCAAGAAAACTCCAGAAAGATTTTTGAACCCGGAAATGTGCATTTGGGGGGTGGAGAAGGAGAGAAGGAAACATTCCTGCATAAGTAACATGTTTCTTTCTTTTTTTTTTTCATTAAAAATAAGCTAAATGTGATCTAGGAAAAAGAAAGCATTTAAATCAATCAAACACAAATAAGGGAAGTTACACAAATGTCGATTTTATTCTTCAAAACAAGTGTGCATAGATTATTACAATTTATTGTTGGACAGCAGTTATCATCTACTCCATTTGAACATGAATATAAACAGTTGCTTGTCCTGGAGTTCAACCAGTCTGTATTTAAATCCCCAATAGTTATTTAATATCTGGGTGAGCTTAATTAGGAATATTGGGTTCTTTTGATCTGGAGTAACAAAAACCAACTTAAGCAAATAGGAAAAGATACCAGAGTATCTTACTAAATCCAGTAAATAGTTGAATAACCAGGTTATACAAAGAGTGAGAACGAGGACAACTCCAAGGACCTCCTCAAATAAACTTGGTAGAACTTTCCTCTTGGTCTCTGCCATCACAGCAACGTGGTTTCTACTGAAAGATTCAGTGAAGTTCATATATCCACACTCTGAACTCTTCTAATACAGGCATGTTAACTTGGAGGGGTTTTATTGATAAGTATCAGTTGAGGCTCACACAACCAGGAGCACTAAAACGTTCACAAATGTCCAGAAGACGTGGAACATGAATACTAGTCCTAAGACAGAAGAGTTTTACTCAGTTTCCTTTCACTTGCCCTGCTCATTGTGGATGGACAAGAGATAACATGTTGGAGTGCTCCAAGACAAAAAGAACTGTGTACTATGGGTGTGCTTAACTAAGACAAGGGTTTGCCCAGAGATTATTACAGGGAAACAGCACAACTTAGTGATAAGGACGTGGGTTTTCTAACTGAGACACCGTTGGATTCAAATCTGAAATGACCCACTCCTTGATCAGCTGTTTGAGACTGGGAAAGTTACAAAATATCTTTGAATCTCAGTTTTTTAAATTAATATCATTTTCTCTGAATGTTAAGATAATGAAAGGTCTTTGTGAAAAACTGAAAACTATGGGAAGTTTCAAGGCATACATTGTAATTGCCCTGTAATCTAATCCCCTGGGCCAGAAGGTTAACACTGTGATATAATTCTTATAAATTTTATATATATATATATATATATATATATATATATTTCCCACAATCACTGCTTCGGCTGCAGGCCCCAATTTTGAAGTTTTGTTTCATTTTCATTCAGTTAAAACTATTTTCCCTTGTGATTTCCTCTTGGATCTGTTAATTATTTAGAAGTATGTTATTTAATTTCAAGTTTCATGGATTTCCAAGATATCTTCCTGTTATTGGTTTCTAATTTACTTCTGTTGTGGTCACAGGACATACTCTGTGTGAGTTCAATCTTCATAATTTACTGAAAATTGTTTTATGGCTCAGGATGTGGTCCATCTTGAATATCCCATGTGAAAGGATTGTTTTCTGCTCTTACTGAGTGCTGTGTTCTATAAACATCTATTTGCTTGAGCTGGTTAATGGTGCTATTCAGGTCTTCTACATCATTACTGTTTTTCTGTGGCAATTATTAAATCAAATTTTAGAGTAATGTTTTGAAATATCCAATCATAATTATAGGTTTATCTATTTCCCTTTTCAGTAATGCCAGATTTTGCTTTATGCATTTTGAAACTATGTTGTTGTGCTTACACATTTAGGATTGCTATGTTTTGTTGATGAATTAACCCTTTCATCATGAAATTTTCTTCTTTACACGTGCAAATCTTCCTTGTTATGAAGACTGTTTTTTCTGATATTGCACAGCTACTCTAGCTCTCTCATGATTATTCATTGTATTAAATATACTTTAAATGCATTTTTTAGTCCTTTTCATTAAACCTCTGTGTCTTTTATTTATGTGTTTCTTATAATAAAGTCACTATAACTGGATCTTCTTTTTCAATCCAGTTTTACAATCTTCACTTTTAATTGTGTTTTTAGGTCATTTGGTTATCAACAGTGTTGTTTTTTGTTTCTTTTGCGGTAGCGGGCCTCTCACTGTTGTGGCCTCTCCCGTTGTGGAGCACAGGCTCTGGACGCGCAGGCTCAGCGGCCATGGCTCACGGGCCCAGCCGCTCCGCGGCATGTGGGATCCTCCTGGACCGGGGCACGAACCCGTGTCCCCTGCATCGGCAGGCGGACTCTCAACCACTGCGCCACCAGGGAAGCCCCAACAATGTTATGTTTAAATCTACTATCTAGCTTTTTATTTTCTATGCAGCCCATCTTTCCTTAGTCCCTTTTTCCTACCTCATTCTGGATTAAAAGAACATTATTTCATTCTAGCTCCACTTTAGCTCCTTTTTCTTTTAAACTTTTATTGGAGTATAGTTGATTTACAATGTTGTATTAGCTTCAGGTGTAGAACAAAGTGAATCAGTTATACATATACGTATATCCACTCCTTTTTTAGACTCTTTCTCCATATAGGCCATTACAGAGTATTGAGTAGAGTTCCCTGTGCTATACAGTAGGTTCTTATTAGTTATCTATTTTATATATAGTAGTGCGTGTATGTCAATCCCAATCTCCCAATTTATCCCTCCCCCACCTTATATACCCTGGTAACCATAAGTTTGCTTTCTACATCTGTGACTCTACTTCTGTTTTGTAAATAAGTTCATTCTTTGGCTCCTTAATTATACATCCTTGCTCTGTTTTGTTAGTGGTTGCTCTGGGCTTAAAACATGCACCTTTAACTTATCACATTCTATCTTCAAATAATATTATACCTCTTCATGTATAACATAAGAACCTTGGAACAGTAAGCCTCCATTTCTTCCTTAGTCCTTCATGCTGTTGTTGTTATACATTTTAACAACTTAACATAAGCCATATTCTCCACAGCTTTTATACCAAGTCCCTCTTCTATAATCAGTACGTAAAGGTGCCAGTTTTCAACATCCTTAACAACCCGTTAGAATTGTCACATTAAAAAATTTGTGCCAATGTGATATCTATGAAATGATATATCATGATTGTTTTAGTTTTCATTTCCCAGATAAAATGTTTGAGGTATAGCATCTTTTCATTATCTATTGGCTATTGTGTTTCCTTTCTGTCAATGGAATGTTCATATGATTTATACATATTTTTCCATTGAGTTGTTTGTCTTGTTGATTTGTGGGAGTTTTTATTTAATGAATTTTGGACATTTATCCTCTATTTTATGCATTGCAAATATTCTTCCTATCTTCAGCTTGCCCTTTGACTTTATTTTCTGCATTTTTAGATAAACAGAGGTTTTTTTGGTGCTTTCTTTTAAATTTAGTGAAGTCAAACCTCTGAATGTTTTCCTTTGTGGCTTGAGTTTTCTATGTCACTAAAATAAATTCTCCCCACTTCTGATAAAATAGTCTCCTATATTTTCTTCCTAATGTCCAAAAATGTGGCTTTTCCCATTTAGGCTTTTCATCCATTCAGGATTTAACTTTGTACTCACCTTTTGTCCCTCTTTTCATGCATCTTACACACAAGTACATTCCAGTTCTCCATCCCCTTCCCTAAGCCCTAACTTTTTTATAGTCCAGCTTAGTTACCACTTCCTTCATGAAGTCTTTCTTGACTGCCCCAGCCCTCAATGACTTTCCCTCCTCAACTTTCTAAGATATTTATCACTGAACTTTGATAGTAATTGATGCCTATGCATGACAGTCAATGAGATAGATGCAGGATTCAGGCAGATCATCTTAATGAATAAAAGAGGGCCAGAATTAAAGACTATAAAGAGAGTGGGGAATGGAATAGCACATGTCTTATCTCAAGGGCAGCTGCTACTCAGCTCTAGCCAATGATTTCTATGTGGTACCAAGGCTCAGAGTTGCCAGATCTAATTTTTTTTTCAACAGAACCTAGGAAACCAAATTTTTTATGTGAAATATTTTGACCTTTAAATATTGCCAACTCATTTAAATACATTTTTAAAGCATTACATGTGTGTGTTCAGCGGTTGGGGGGGGGGGTGAGGGGAGTTAGCTCCTGGTCAGATTCAATCATCCCACTTCCAATCTCTATCCTCTGGTTTAATTGTTAACTGATCAACTAATCAGTTGATAAGTTTAATTTTCTCTTCAATTAAATCATAAACCCCTTGAGTACAGGAACACCCACTTTGTAACCATGACAGAAAAGCATATGATAAATGCTCGATAAACCATTGATTAACTGCTGGTGGACAGGTGACATCATATGCATACCCCGAGCCACAGTCCTCTCCATGACAGAGTGCTAGGGAGAGGTCTGGAGGGGATCCCACAATGGGACACTATGACCAAGATGCTGCCTATCCAGTGAGTGTCATTCCAGTGAGACACACGTGCACAGAAAATAGATCCTCCCAAAGTCAACGTCATCTGTGCCCAAGGGATGGGATGCCAGGTCACATTCTAGACACTCTGCCAGGACAAATTCAAATTCAAGAGCTTTTAAATTCCAGTGGTCTGTGTAGTACAAAGAGAAGATGGCCAGTTCTCAGAGAGGCAAACAGAGTTGTAGAGAGAAACAGAAAAGGCTTCCAACCCCTCTGTCTTTTAGGAGAATAATATACTGACTCTTAGTAAAGTTGTGGCATGGCCATTGTTGTTCATTCATAGTTCTGGGTCCTTACCCTCAGAATCACCAACTCCACACCATCAAATTCACAAAAAGCCTAAGGAATGAACCAAAGGTCCATCTCTGTAGTAAAGGCAGGTTCAAATCAAGGAACCAGACACTCAGATTCAAAGCTTTAGTTTATCCCTCAAGAGCCCTGGCTAAGGTGCCTAGCCTCTCTGACCCTCTGTCTTCTCAGCTGAAGAGTAAGAACAGTCAGCTTGCAAATACCTCTCAGTGGAATAGGTAGCAGTGTCAGGAGTGGGGAGGAGCACAGCCTCAAGTCAGATATGAACTTGAACCTGTCAGCTGAGTGACCCAGGGAAAGTTACTTAACTAACCTCTTTGTGCCTGAGTTTCCATACCTACAAAATGAAGGCAAAAAATAGAACTTAGCCCACTAAGTTGTTCTAAAGATCAAATGACATTATACCTGTAAAGTTTGCTGCAAGTGATAAGTTTGAGTTCAAAGGTGGGAGGGAAATTGGTGCACTGTAAGGAATTGCTATTACAGGATCTTTTGTTCTAGTCTCCAGAGCTGCCAGCACCCCACAGGGGTCATCTCGTTGTTGTTGTGCTGTTGTTGTTCCTTCCCCAAGATTGCAGGGTCCTGCGAAGGAGAACTTCTCAGCAGAATCTATTTCCATTGAAAGCTAGTGTGTTCACTCCTCTGAGGCTACACAATTTGCATGCTTCATGCCCACTTGGAAACAGATCTAGGCAAAGGCACTTCCATGCTTCAAGATCTTACACACAAAATGTCCTAACATTGCCTGAGAGTGCTTTTATGAGCATGTGTGTCTTCACTTCAGGGTGCCTAAATGGGCCTCTATGTTGCCTTCCATATCTCTGTGAATGTAGGTCTCTTTGTGTGTCTGTGTGTATCCTTGGCTACGTCTATACACGTGAACTCTTGTCCGTGTGTCTCTTTCTGTGTATAACTGTTTGTCTCTCCATGAAACTATATGTCTACCTCTGCTTGTGTGCATGTTTCTCTGGATATGTACCCAGAGTCTATGTTATGAATGTGTGTGGGTATGTGTCTGCACCTGTGTTCTTTTTTATGAAGTTCTAGGATTGTCCTTCTGTACCAGGATACATGTGTATATGTGTGTCAGGAGCCATAGTCTCTAACCATGGACCATGGGTGTGTGTGTGCATGTGCCTCTGTCTGTGATGTGTGAGTCTCCCATCAGGGTTGTATACATATCTATGTTCTCTCTGTGCTATGTCTGTCAGTGAAACTCCTTGTTTATGTCCCTTACCAAAGGGGCCACAAGCATGTGTTTCTGTGACAAAAGACAGAACGGAACAACTTCAATTTGGCCCATCAATGCTCCTTAATTACTCTGTGCTATTGTCAAACTCTTGGAAAACACAGGCCACTGGTTCTCAATCTATCTGCACGGGTTCTGGGGAGCTTTTAAAGAAACACTGATGTCCAAACTCCATTCACAGAGATTATAATTGCCATTTATTTCTCTGCAGTGGAGTCCAAATATGAGGTCTTTGTGAAGCACCCGGACAATTCTAATGTGCAGCCATGGTTGAGAAAGGCTGTATCAGGGAAATGGACAGGGCTCTTCCATTCTCCCTAGAAAGATGCACACTGCTTTCCTTGCCTGTGACATCACTAATATCAGGGGGAGAAGGAGGCAAAAAAAACAGACCTTCCCTCTTTCTAAGGAGGAGGCGCTACCACAAAGGACCCTGTGAGTCAACAGTCTGCAAATTAACCTATGAAAATAACTGAGGAGAAACTCTCCTTCAAGCCCAATCCTTCTTCCATTCCAGTAGACATTTGTTTCGTTTTACATATATGTCTGTCTAATTAAAAGATGTAGAACTACCTTAATTTCTATATAAACTCATTGTGTTTACTAAAAATCTTTCACAAACCAAAAGAGGATTTATTAGTATAATAAACCAAGTGCTTCATAAAAATTTAAATGCATTTTTGAGCATTTTTTACCAAGGAAAAGTGTTAAAAGAGGAAGAGTCCATGGGGCCTCCCTGGTGGTGCAGTGGTTAAGAATCTGCCTGCCAATGCAGGGGACACGGGTTCGAGCCCTGGTCCGGGAAGATCCCACATGCCACAGAGCAACTAAGCCCGTGTGCCACAACTACTGAGTTCGCGCACCTAGAGCCAGTGCTCCACAACAAGAGAAGCCACCACAACGAAGAGTAGCCCCCACTCGCCTCAACTAGAGAAAGCCCACACGCGACAACGAAGACCCAACGCAGCCAAAATTAAATAAATAAATTTATTTATTAAAAAAAAAAAGGAAGGGTTCATCATGGGTCAAAATCTCTCATTTGTGGGAGTGGAGATCTAAAGCTGAATATGAGAAAGAACCCAAGAAGGGGGAGGGAAGGAATAAAATCTCAGATGTTTAGACCCTGGAAGCAGAGACACCACATTCCATAAGATGCTTTTGTACAAATTAGAAAAAGCCTCCCTTTGCCCAGGATTGTCCCACTCACCTTCAGAGCAGCATGCCTTATGATTTAAATCATAAGAGTGGGAGCCTATAGGGAAGGTTCTATTGAGGGACTGGCTATTCCCTCACTTGCAACTCCTGCCTCTAGAGAAATTCTGAGACTCTGAGGATCTTCCACCCATGTAGACAGACTCATTTTTAGGCAAGAGAAAGGTAGTAGACTCTCAAACAGTCCTTGGGAAGCACTACTGAAGCTGGCAGAGTACCTGCAACTCAGTAGATCTCAATGAATATTTGTGAGAATATGAATAATGAATGATTGAATGAATGAATGAACTGCTCTTTAGTGATCTAATGGAGCTGAACAGGCAATTCAGAGGGCTCTCTCAGCCAACTAAAGGAAGCACAAAAAGTTGACAAGAATACTTTCTGAGCTCACTAACTTTCTCACCAGGAGAACCTTCCTGTGGAGCAAAATACTCACAGAGAAGTAAGACATATGCTACTGTCCCCAGTGAAGGAAATGCGAAGAAAATATACAAACCGTTATGTATCCAGAGCCCATTTTAAGGAAATATTAATTTTAAAAGATGGGATTGGATTGCCTAAGAAGTTTAAGACAGGAAAGATGGAAGCCTCACAGAATTTTAGAGCAGGAGTTGGCCCTGGCGACTGTCCAGCACAGTCCTCCCTTGTTGTAGTTGAAAGTCTGGTGCCCAGAGAGACATGAAAGTGTCCACCTAGTCCCTCAACCAAGTGGTGGTGGATTGTGATCAAGAACCCCAGTTTGGGGACTTCCCCAGGGGTCCAGTAGTTAAGACTTCGCCTGCCAGTGCAGGTGGTATGGGTTCGATCCCTGGTCGGAGAGCTAAGATCCCACATGCCTCTCGGCCAAAAAAACCAAAACATAAAAAAAAGGAAGCAATATTGTAACAAATTCAATAAAGACTTTTAAAACTGTCCACATCAAATAAATCTTTAAAAAAAAGAGAGAGAGAGAGAACCCCAGTTTAGTTAATCATCATTTGCTGCTCTTTCCATGCTCTCCGGCTCCTTACCTCCCTGAAGAATGGCTTAGGCAAAGCTATCTGGAGGTGCAAAGACAAACTGAGAGACCTCACTAACCAGTGTATGGACCATTATAGCTCTGGGGGTTCTGCTTCCCCAATTTACCCAAACTTTTAATAGAATGATTATAATTATTTCTCCTCCAGGAATTAAGGAAAAATCCTCCTTTTTCTCTCATGCCCACTATTTAACAGATGGATGAAATGGTCACAAGCATAATGCAAACCTTAACCTTACCAAGAGGAGTTTGAGACTACCCCACTGCTACTTATCCTCTGACTCAGGGTGGTGGACTCCTGGGGTGGTAGCGGGGAGGGCCAAGTGCTTGTATCTTCTGATGAAATCAAATCTCTTTGTGAGAGTTTGGAAGCAGAAAAAAATATATATCAAATAAATATTTTTCTCTGTAGGGTGCCCCCCAAAACTTCCCAAGAGTAATCCTAAAGCTTATGCAATATGTTTGTATAAATCAGTCATCATTAAAAATTGTTCAACCAAACTGCCAAATAGATCCTACTATCAAGTAGATTCAACAGCTTTTATCTGCCCCCAAATTCCAGTTATCTCTTACCCACCATACTCCTTCCACCCCGCCCTCTACATGCAAAAGCTTCTTCCTGCTTCTCTTGAAAGCAACAGGCTGCCACCCCCTGGCAAGAAATCATCTTGGAGAAACAAGGTTGGATCTTAAGACCCTTGAAATGAAGGAAAGAAAATGTCAGGCTAAAACTTGTCAGTTCTAAAAGGTACTAATCAGAAAGTGACCATTAGAACGTTGCCAAGAATTAGTTTCCTAGGATGGGCAAAAGAAAATATGTAAGAAAAGAGAACACTGAGGCAGAACCTATAAGAGAAAGAATTTTTCCTTGGTAATTCTGCTACTCTAAATTGAGCACTTGCAGGTACAGCATGCTTCCGCATTTCCTTCCTCCCAAGAATAAAAAAAAAACAAAAAAACAACAACTCAGGACTGAAAAATTTTATTGCATCTATACCTCTTGAATCCCCTGCCCAGCATCACAACTTCATCAATTTTCCCACTCTGCTCAAATAGATGTAGCGATTTTGTATTTGTAACCCTGTTAAGAAGCACATTCTACAGTTTATATATGCCTATTTTACCTTCCTGCCTTGTGAACAGAAAAATCAGTTGGAAATCCCAACTAAATAGGGGATTTCCCTTAAACAAAATACGGGAACAATGTTATTCTCACTAGTAATCAGACAAGTGAAAATTAAAACATGAAAGTACTGTCTTTCACCCAGGAAGATAGTAGAAATATTTGTCACTGATGATATCAACCATGTAAATAAAGATGTAATAAGATTAGCGCTTTCATACACTGCCGCACAGCAATATAAATTGTTACTACTTTTCAGAAAAGCACAATGACATACAGAATTCACACTCTTTGACTCAGTGTGCATATTTCTTGTAATTTTCACATTAAAAAACAATGCAAGGAATAAACAAGTAATAGACACAAATATATCCATTGCAGGTTTGTTTTGAAATGGCCAACTTATTTGTAACATTGCAGAGTATGCTTATGATACAATGTTAAATTTAAAAACAGGAAAACCAGACAGAATTTTCCTGATAAGCAGTAGGAATCCATGCTGGTTAGTTTCACCCTCAAAATTATATTAAAACAACATTACAAAAGTGTTCCTGGGAAACTGCAAGAGATTCATGGAAAGGACTCTGACAAGTACTGAAGAATACAGGTTTCTGATAACTTTTCAGATCATACCACTGAACTAGGTGAGAATTTACAGAACTCTAATGAAGAAACTGATGGCTTTGCAAAACTTCTAACAAAAGATGAGGACCGGGACTTCCCTGGTGGTCCAGTGGATAAGACTCAGGGCTCCCAATGCAGGGGGCCCGGGTTCCATCCCTGATTGGGGAACTAGATCCCACATGCCGCAACTAAAAGATCCCACATGCCACAACGAAGATCCTGCGTGTTGCAACTAAGACCAGACCCGGTGCAACCAAAGTAAATAAATAAATAAAAATAAATCTTAAAAAAAAAAGATCGGGCTTCCCTGGTGGCGCAGTGCTTGAGAGTCCGCCTGCCGTTGCAGGAGACGCGGGTTCGTGCCCCGTTTCGGGAGGATCCCCCGTGCCGCGGAGCGGCTGGGCCCGTGAGCCGTGGCCGCTGAGCCTGCGCGTCCGGAGCCTGTGCTCCGCAAATGGGAGAGGCCACAACAGTGAGAGGCCCGCATAACGCAAGAAAAAAAAAAAAAAAAAAGATCAAGACCAACAAGAAGTAATTGTATGGGACTAAATGAACTGAGGAGAATAATTATAATATGACTTTTTTATTTGAAATATTGCTGAATTTTTTAACATTTTAGTTTTCCATATTTAAGGAAACTTTTTCTCTTAGGCTATCTATGATTCACAGCAATTTGATAAAATGCACCTTGTAAACAAAAATGAAGCATTTACTTTTTCTCTCTGCCTTATCTCTCCAGAATTTGGAAACTCTCATTTGAGTATTCTTATTTTTATGGCAGTATAGTCGTTTGCATGGGTTCAATAAGAACCTGTTCTCCTTGTAACAGGACACAATCGGAAATACTGGCTACAAAACCAAGAATTTGACTAGAATGTCATATTGGAGAGAGATATATAAAGACTCAGATATGACCAAACAATTTTAAGGAAGTGCTGGGAAATATCAGTCTAGTACTTTGCTTGTAAAGTTCCAGCAAAGTAACCTTAAAAAGGGCTTATATGGTCAATCATTATTCTTGCCGCATTAATGTAAATAATCAGGCCATTTCAATGTAAACAAATTAGTTTTACTATGATCATCCTTGATAAAAAGGGGGATAATTATGGAGAGAGAAATTAGTTTTGCATCTTTGTAGATATTAGGTTCTTATCCTATTAATTATCTTTAAGGCTCTGTTATACACCTGTAAGCTGGACTGGATACTAAACTCTTCTGGTTTCCTCAAATATCAGACTAGAAATCTCTAAACTGTTTAGAATTTTCTCCCACCCTTTTGATTTGGAATCAGTAAGAACAAAGACTGCCCTTACATTTCCTTGGAAGGGACTATACCAGGTCCTCCTCACTTTACCCAGATGGCAGCCAAACTTTAGAGACTCAAGCCTTAGGTGCACATCTTATAGCTAAAGAAGGCTCCACCTGACATCTAGTCCTATACAAGCGCTGGAGACTTCCGAATCAAATTCACCTGCAGGAATTGAAGCAGAAGACAGCTGAAGGAGACAGCTTTCTCAAGATGTCAGGACCAGACCTGTATACCTTTTTCCCACAGTTACTTCTTACCTTATCCTCTCCCTCTTTTTCTTGGAAAGAAACAGCCTTATCTGCATTTTTCCATCTATTACAAAAGGGTGAAACTTACCTAATTGTTGGGCTTGCCACCAGAAATTTCAATCAATTCTTGACAATGGTGACCATTTAGTCCATCCTATAACAAATTTTTTCACTTGTCACAAGTGTTACTGCTAATTTCACCCAGTGTCCCCTTGACATCAGCTACAAAGTAAGACTTTTGAAGCCTCCCACAGGTCCACCCCATTAAGCCTCCATGGCCACCTTAAACAGGAACTACCCAGGGGCATGCGTGACTACAAGTTTGCCTCCACAGGAAGAGCCTTTCTCCTTAGGATCAGAATAAGTGCCAATGAACACATGATCAGAAATTTCTCCCTAACATTAGGAGAGCAAGACAATTCCACAGCCAAAGCAGTAGCAGGCCAAAAATGATCACGTGACTCTTTGGGTAAAGTAGTTTTAGACAATGGCATGGTCCTTAATTATCTACTTGCTAAACAAGGAGGTATTTGTATGATAGAAAATACCACCTGTTGCACATGGATAAATACCTCTGGAGAGGCAGAAATTCAATTACACGTGATCAGGGAACAAGCGCACTGATCACAACAAATTTCCCCTGATACTCTATGGTCTTTTGATCTGTTTAGCTGGCTAACATCATACAAACGGGACTTATATTACTTTTAACTCTGCTTTGCATAATTACTGTTTTTGCATAGTTATTTTTAAGCTCTGTACCTGTTGCCTGTCAAAACTTTAGAAACAACATACCCAATAGGGTGACGCTAGCTCAGTGCTTCAAGATGACCTCTAATGCTTACAACCTAGATGGGATATAGACTTTAGATGGGAAATCCCTGAGAGTTCTTCCTCATGCCCCTCCTCGTTACTCAAATGTGGCTTCAATGGTTTCCAATTGCTATGCGCTTTCCCTCTGACATGAAACATGACAACCACTAAAGGTCCTTCCTGGTTCCAAAGCGACAAAAACCACTAAATATGGACAACCTGACTCCTGATCAGCAATGCTTTCGAGGAAAGATCTTGACCAAAATAGGGAAATGTGAAAATAAATAAAAGAAAACTTCATTTAAAATGGAGTCAGGAAGCCCTGAAGGGAAAGCTCTCATGCATGTACCACTCGTGGCTGCCTGCATAACCAGCAGGAAGAACAATAAAAATCATTTTAACAAGGTCTGTTTGGATACAATTAATTCTTTGTGTAAAATTCTCTCAGTCTCAACTTCTTATCCATGATGATAAGAATACTACTTTTCTTCTCCTACAAAGGAGGACATTTTTCACATGGAAATTTCATCTCTTGCTTTTAAGCATCTCCCTGCCTCAGCAACAATGCCTTAGCCACCACTTGGAGCCAATAAGAAACTGTCACAACCTCAAATTCTTGTTACTCTCCAATGAACTTTTATCCAAAACAACACTCCCCAAGTTCCTCCAAACCCTCATAAAAGCTGACCTTCCCTTTGTCTATTTGGATTTGCCTATAATTCATCATAGCTTGCCTGTCACGAGTTGCAATTCTCTGCTATTCCCGAGTGAACACATTTTGCTGGTAAAATAACTGGTTATTTTATTTTTGAGGCTGACAAGTTCTATATTCACCACCCTTCCTCGGTGGTTTCCTCACTTTTGCAGTTACTCCTCACACAAACTACCAGTTTTCAAGGCATCTTGTAAAAAGCATAACATAAAGGGGAGGGGATGGGATGAACTGGGAGCTTGGGATTGACATATATACACTAATATGCATAAAATAGATAACTAATGAGAACCTTCTGTATATTGTAGGGAAGTCCACTTCACTGTACAGTAGAAACTAATACAACATTGTAAGACAACTATACCCCAATTTAAAAAAAAGCATAACATATGCATAACCTAACATAACATAAAAATAGCTCTCCCATGGTGGGAGAGCTACATCTTCCATTCTTGATACCATCATCAGAGGAATTCCTGGTACATGGGTTGTGTTCAATAAGTATTGATGAATCTATTTATAGTTAATGATGACTGCTATCTCTATATGTAATAGGGACGGGGTGGGCGTGCAGCTATTGGTAGGCAGCCTTTACCACGTGACTGTTACTGGGCAACCACGACAGTGTGATAGAAGAGGTGCGGTGCAGAGCCGTTAGCAGACCCGCTGCCACTACCATTACCAGGCAACCGTTACTACGAGACCACTAGCGCTTTAGGTGGAAGGCCCAGGTTAGGCCAAAGGTCGGGTGGATGGTTGTCCTCCAGTAGCGGACAGTTAGATAAGAGGCACATCGCAGCCTTCTCCCCGGGGCCCTCCAGGCTTTCCAGCCTCAGGCCAGCGGGTGTGCTGGGGGGGCCTGGGGTACAGGCTGGGGGCTGTGTCCTTCAGGGCTCCAGAGCCCTCACCAAGGCTGCCCACAGCCCAGGCCCAGGCCTTAAAGTGGCAGTGAACCTCTCCCCCATCCCCGCCTCAGCAACCTAATGGCAGCGGCAGTCTGCATGGGTCTCAGTCCCTGGGACCTGGCCCCTGCCGTTTGGGCAGCCTGAGGAGGCTGGGTCCTGGGGTCCTGGCTCCCTCAGTGATGATGGCTGGGTAGAGTCTAGGGACCTGTCCCGGAGGATGCCACCAGCTGAGCTCTGCCTCCTCAGCTGGGCCTGGGCACTGGCGGGAGGACGCAGACTGGGTGCTGGATGAACGCTCCCGGGCAGGGTAACCAGCCCCCGCAGAGCCAGGACCTCGGAGGATGAAAGTTGTGCCTTGGGACCTTGCACTTTCTTGTCAGAACAGAGAATAACATTTGTTTGGTGGAAATTTACAGGAACACTGTGACCTGACCGTGGCCTGAACTCAAGAACAAAGGATCTGACACCAAGAAGGTTGCAACAACTTAACTACACCCCTCCCTCACCTCTCCTATAAAAGGGCTTTGCTGAAAGCTTTTGGGGAGTTCCGGGGTTTTTAAGGCATGTGACACCTGTCTCCTTGCAAGGCCGTGCAATAAAACTTTCTCTCTTCCAAACTCCGATGTCTTGGTATTGTTTGGCCTCACTGTGCGTAGGGCACACAGCACTCTTAGCATGAGAAATGTATCATAACAACAACTCCTTAGATCTCACCCAGAAGCCCGTGAGGGTGAGTAGTGCCCGTGAGGGTGAGTAGTGCAGAACATCTCCCTATGACAGAGAAGAAATCTGGATTCAGAGACCACATCTCAAGTCTGGTTGACAGAGCCAAACTGAGACATCTTCCTATAACAACCTCCAAGTTTCCATCTCAAATTTCTACTTGGCTGAGCTGTTACTCATCCTTCAAGAACTAGCAGATATTTGCCTCCTCTGTGACAATGACAATGCCCTAGAGAATGTGACTCCCAATCAGCTCTGTGTTCCTATCACTCTTACACATATGTTCTGCAACATTTGTCACAATGTAATGGTCTTGGGTTAATAAGACTCTCATATTAGACTGATAACCCTTGGGAAGCAGCTTCCCTAACTTTGTCATCTATGTCTCCCTAGTGCCCAGCACAGAGTCTGGGTACACAGTAGGAGTCTGATAAAATATGTCTGACATTTTATTTCTCTTGTACCACACCAACAAGTTAAAACCAAACTAAGATATTCATAGGATCATGTTACTCTTTAGCAAGCAATACTTGCTTGCTAAAAGGACAGCTGCACATGAATCTCACAAACAATGTTGAGCCAAAGAGGCCAGATCCAAAATAGTACATATTCACTTGAAGTTCAAAAGGAGGCAAAATTAACTGATGGTGTAAGAACTGCTATTATGATTTGTCTTAATGCAATCTGTGCCTGGACACCAAAGGGATTCATAAAAACTTTTAATGTGTTCACAAATTTCATTACCAGCTGACAATGAGTCACAACTAAAAGTGACACCCCTCTGGGAATGTTTCTGGCAATTACATGACAACTGAAAACACCATGAAGGATACCTTTATTTGGTATTAATGTTCTCAATGCCTGGAGAACACTTTAAAATAGTCTTTACCTATCACATCCAAGATTTTTTTTTCTCAAGAAGTTAAAATTTCTAGGATCAGCTTAAATTGTAACAGTTCTTTCAGGTTGAAAAGATGAAGAATTTTCTCAAAAACATAAAACCTCCCCAGAAAAGATCAAAGATTACTGGCTTCCACCTGCTCTGTGTCTAGCCCAAGCCTACTCATGCCTCTCTCCCCAGTTTTCAGCCTGCAGGAATACAGCAATCCCTTTCCTCCTTCCATTAAAGCAGGGAGGAGGCCTATGATTTTGTTCTTTTCATTACAGGAGGTGAGGCAATGGGACAAGAGGGGGTTGTTGTCACTGGGATATCTTTTCCTAGGAGTGATCATACCAGGGAACAGTGGCTCATGCACAGGCTGGACAGTCTGACCACACTCTCCATGCGACGAGAAGATGCCAGAGTTCCCTCCCTGTAACGCCTGTGGTGAGTTCCCGCAAAAAGGGAATCTCTAAGGGCAGACTGTCCACTGGCATTCTCCACCCCTCTGAGGGAAGAAGGTAGAAGGGGTGGGAGTCCTCATCCAACAGGAGAGTTTTTGGTCTAACTTAAGCCCACAAGAAAGCCTAGCAAGTAAAGTCCCTGGAAGGAATGACAGCCTGTTGAAATTTAACTCTTTCATCTCCATAGCCCTGACACATTGTTGCTGCCAATTCTTTGCCTGGTCTTCACACCCCTGTGAGCAGGGAGACAGGTCACACGGTCTGCTCACTGTGAAGTTTCTGTCAGGGTTGGGCTTTGGAAAGGAACATGGGGATTGGGTGGGATGGAGGTAGTTCTTGCAGAAGGAACTATCACTTCTGTAGAAGATGGTCTAAAAGGCTCTAAGTTCGCAGCAACTCCAGAGTTTAGAAGCCCCAACTACTCACATTCTCCAAGAGATCACCTTTAACCCTTTTCACCCTTCACCTCTCCTCTCCTCGGGCTGCCGTCGTGGCCACAAGAGTGCACCAAGTCTAAAGACGCGTTAGGAGTCTCCCAGTCGAGAGCCAGTTCGATACTGACTAGCCTTAGCTCTCCAGCTCCAGGCAGGTGGCTTCGCCTGGGTACCGATCCTGCGCTCCAGCTCTCGGGGGTCGCAGTCTGGGCCCTCGCCTTGGTTCCCTCAGATTAGGGAGCGCACGGAGCGAGGCAAAGAAGTGGCAGGAGCCCGGCCTCTTGGCCTTGGTGAGGGACGGAAGTCCCCTGGGGGTGAGGACCCTAGGCTCGAGGGACCTAGCAGGAGCCGCCGCCGCAGGCACCCAGTACCTGGAGAACCCAGAGCCCCGTGCAGGCGAGGAGCGCGCTCAGCCCGGCTGGGGAGCCGCCGCCGGCGCCAACTTTTCCCATCGTGGGAGCGGAGAGGAGCGGAGAGGAGCGGAGAAGGGATCCCGGACCAGGGATGGCGGCGCAGGTCTCTCTGCTGGCCGGCTGTAGGGGGCAGTCGCTCAGAACCCCAACTCCAGCCAAGTCGGGCAGCGGTGGGGATAGACCGAGGCTTCGCGGGCAGGCGGCGACCGCCGGCGAGGGCTGGAGCTGGAGTCTCGCGACGCTAGCCGGACGCGGCCGCCTGCGGAGCGCATGCGCAGAGCCGGAGCGGCGAGAGGTCCCGCTTGGCGCCAGGCTCCCCACAGTGAGCCGGCATGGGTTGTGGACACACTGGAAGCACCGCCGCCGCCAAGACGCCCACCCACTAGCTGGCGCACCGCCGGCCGGCTGCTCTAACCCCGCGGACTTTACAGTCTCAAAGCTGGCACTATATCTTGAGGTGGAGGCTTCCTCCTCTCTGTTTGGGGGCATCTTGACCTGACCTGGAGCACAGAGTGTGTTTCCTGGCCTGGGCAGAAAATGATGTTAATCACTGATCTTGTGTGTGCTGCGGATCCCGACTTCCGAAAGTGCTCCTCTCTCATTGTGCACCTCATCCTATTTAAAAGAACACTTTCCCACAGGCCACCTTCGCAGGTTTGTGGGTATGTGTTTTGGCTTCCTCAAAATACTGCAAACTTCTTGAAGACAGAAAGACTAAACCGCGAGTTCCAGGAGAGAAAGCCCTGTGTTGGATTTTGCTCACCTTTGCAGCCCTACTTAGAAATATGCGGAAGGCCAAGGATGACACAGATATCCCCCGCAGGTACCAGACAACATTGATCTTGTTTTCACCTTCAGGCGGAGCCCAGAGGTGGTGATATGTGCATTTTAGTGTCTCCGAATGAACCTAAATGAAGTTAGCCAACTTCAGCTCCAGTACTGGATATTCTGCCACTCGTTTGTACAGGATCCTTATTCAAGCCACCTCTCAGCTAACTGAGCCTTAAAATGAAGGGGTTGTGTAGATGGCAAAGTCCCCTCCAGTATCTAAAGTTTTGAATTGTAGGATCATATCGGCCCAGAATCTCAACTGATGTTTAAAGGTTCAGATGAAGATCTTTGGTGGGTGAATTTTAAAAATATGTTTTAAATAACTAAGTTTTTATTTAAAAGCCAGTCTTTTTAAAAAATAGGGATGGGGGCTTCCCTAGTGGCGCAGTGGATAAGAATCTGCCTGCCAATGCAGGAGACAGGGGTTCAAGCCCTGGGCCGGGAAGATCCCACATGCCTCAGAGCAACTAAGCCCGTGGGCCACAACTACTGAG
The DNA here is from genome assembly GCF_000442215.2 of Lipotes vexillifer. Classification (NCBI taxonomy): domain Eukaryota; kingdom Metazoa; phylum Chordata; class Mammalia; order Artiodactyla; family Lipotidae; genus Lipotes; species Lipotes vexillifer. Next base: position 74,449 of record NW_006777603.1, on the reverse strand, counting down.
CCTGAGCTCTAGAGCCCGCATGCCATAACTACTGAAGCCCGCGTGCCTAGAGCCTGTGCCCCACAACAAGAGAAGCCCTTGCACTGCAACGAAGAGTAGCCCCTGCTCGCTGAAACTACAGAAAGCCCACGCACAGCAACAAAGACCCAATGCGGGCAAAAATAAATACATTTAAAAAAAAATAGGGCTAGGGATAGGGAGGGTGGGAGGGCGATGTAAGAGGGAGGGGATATGGGGATATATGTATACATATAGCAGATTCACTTTGTTATACAGCAGAAATTAACACAACATTGTAAAGCAATTATGCTCCAATATTTTCAAAAAAAAAAATAGGGCTAAAATGTCTTCAAATTTCTAAGTCCTCATAGACTTTGTAACATTGCTATTTGTACATAGGAATTAGACAATAGATATCCATGACTAAGTTAATGAATCTGAAGACAATTCATGCCTATTACAAAAATAATAATAATAATTTCTGTGTGTGTGTGTTTTCCATTGCTATTTGCATGGTAACATCACTAAAAATTTGACCCCTGTGTCTATGACAGGCCTACCTTGAAGACAACATAAGAATAGATCCTCACTGATGTTTCCAGTAGAGTTCAAGAAAACTTCTCTTGCACAAACTCTCCCAAGGCGGGATTATAACAAAGTTCCCTGAGTCGTAATTCTTAAGATCACTCCAAGGTAAGTAGGAATAGAAGGAGGACAGCCTTCTCAGCCAATGAGGTTGAATGTGCTGATATTTAATGGAGAGATGTCTAATGTTAAAACAGCCTGGAATTACCTTCCAAATTTCCCTTTTGTGTGCCTTGACTAATGTCTCATCCTTGGAGCCTAGCTCTGTACCCTTCCATAAAGATACCAACGTCTGGTGGGATGTGGCCGCTAGATAGGAGAAAGGACAGTGGAGATTCTCCCTCACCCCAGATTACAAGTGTTCTTCGTGAAATCCAGGCTAGCCATTCCCTTCTACTCAGAAAGCTTTGCAGAATCATTTTCTTTTTTTAAAATAATTAAATTTATTTATTTTTGGCTTCGTTGGCTCTTCCTTGCTGCGTGCGTGCTTTCTCCAGTTGCCGCAAGCAGGGGCTGCACTTCATTGCCGTGCGTTGGCTTCTCATTGCGGTGGCTTCTCTTGTTGCAGAGCATGAGCTCTAGGCACGTGGGCTTCCGTAGTTGTAGCTCGCGGGCTCCAGAGCGCAGGTCCAGTAGTTGTGGCGCACGGGCTTCATTGCTCTGTGGCGTGCGGGAACCTCTCGGACCAGGGCTTGAACCCTTGTCCCCTGCATTGGCAGGCGGATTCTTTTTTTTTTT
>NW_006777603.1:42559-72790 GCF_000442215.2 Lipotes vexillifer | reverse complement strand
CGAACCCATGTCCCCTGCATCGGCAGGCGGACTCTCAGCCACTGCGCCACCAGGGAAGCCCCAGAATCATTTTCTTAATGCCTTCTCTTCAAGCCCAGCTTACCTCCTTTCCAACCTGGGTAAGTATGCTGGAGTTCCTCCAAGAGAGGAAAAGCAGATTAAAGAGTAGAACCCAGATAGATCCCTAGTCAAACATAGGACTGGGAAAAGCATATATAGAGGGGGTAGGAGAGAAGAAATCAGAATATTTGAAGGCTATGAGCCAATACTTATTTGCCTTAATGTGCTTACATTTCAACTTAGGACTGTTACTGCCTTAAATTATTTTTCCAACCTGAAGTACTTCCTGCAGAAACTTGGTGAAAATACAGCTGATTTTTCTCCCCATAAAGGTTACATTTCCTTTCTTCCTGAACTAACTTCCTCCCTAAGCTCCTTGGAATGGGGAAGTTTGAGATCCATTTGAGAGGAATTCACTAAGGCTTCATCATTTTTTTTATCTCCAATTTTAGTTTTCCATTTGAAGAAGGGTTTAATCAGAAAGATCTAGATTAAATTAGTTCCAACGTTGGTTTGTTGTCTGCTTGGGTTTTGTGTGTGTGTGTGTGTGTGTGTGTGTGTGTGTGTGTGTGGTTACTACTATTACACTACCTTTTAATTCATGGATCTCTGCTCCCCTCTGCCCACTGTCAACAGGGAGTGGTTAAAAAACACCACAAATTCCCCAAATACACCTCCTTTAACAAAACTACCAAAGAAATAGCCTAATCAGGTAGAGAAGTGAACTAATATAATCAAGTGGTTTCTAATCCACCCTTCCCTTAAGAGTTTTGAACAGATCCCATTGATGGGATGCTAGAAGGATGAGCTTTCCAGTGGGGGAGGGGGAGGGGAAGTTGATATCAGCAGCCGGGCAGTGGGTATAGATAGGTGGTTCCTACAAGAAATCTGAAGACTCTAAACATGAAAAATATATCTCAACTCTTTCTCCTTATCATGTCTACCCTAGCAGCTTCCACACTACTGTCCCTGCTTCTCTGATATTCCCTCTCTATTTCTTCTGTATAAAATGCATTCCCAAAGTGGGTTTATACACCCAGCAGGACCAGACAATGACACAGTGGAGGGGGGAGAAGTTGGAAAATAATTTGTTTTTATATATCCTTAGTTTTTATATTCAAAAGCAAGCATGTCCATACTGTACTTTAAATACTCCCTTTGTGACCATAACAACTTGAGTTTATCTTTTTACTGATGTTCCTTATATAATTATACTTTTGTTATTTCAGTAATTCAGTATTCTTTATAGTATTTTAATAGACATTTTTTAGAGCAGTTTTAAGTTTATCACAAAATTGAATGGAAGGTACAGAGATTTCCCATATAGCCCCTGCCCCTGCACAAGCTTGGCCCATTATCAACATCCCCCAGCAGAGTGGTACATTTGCTACAGTTGATGAACCTATATTGACACATCATAATCACCCAAAGTCCATAATTTACATTACAGTTCATTCTTGGTGTTGTACATTCTATGGGTTTGAACAAATGTATAATGACATGTATCCATCATTATGTCAATAGTATAGTACAGAGTAGTTTCATTACCCTAAAAATCCTCTGTGCTCAGCCTATTTATCCCTCCCCACCCCCAACTTGATAGTATTTTTATTAGTCATTTTACCCTCAATGGGAATGTGACTCTGCTGCCACCTGACACAGTTGACCCTTGAAAAACATGGCTTTGAACAACATGGCTTTGAACTGTGCAGGTCCACTTATACAAGGATTTTTTCCAATAATAAGTACTGCAGTACTACATGATCTACAGTTGGTTAAATCTGCCAATTTGGAAGTAAGAATACAGAAAAACCACATATGTGAAGAGCCGACCATAAGTTATAGGCAGATTTTCAACTGCAGGAAGTGTTGGCTCCCCTAACCACCACGTTGTTCAAGGGTCAACTGTATGTTAACATAAAGGTTCAAGTCATTTGCCAATTATCAAGGATTATAATCTCTAATTACAAATTAGATGCTACTTTCTTTATTTGCTCATTTATTTGAAATCCTTTTTCATGTGATTACCTCTAAAAGTGCATACTTTTCATTACTTATTTTTGCTGATGGGTTAAAGAACAAAGTAGTAATTTGAAAATTATAGCCATCTAACATCTACATTTAACAAAGACTCCATACTCTAAGGGATATTATTAACTTGACAGCAGTTAAAAGCTACAGCACAAACGCTTCACTGAAAGATACATTATGATTTTAATAAATTTCTAAAATGAGATAAACAGATCTTTAAAGGTTCTTTCCTACTTTGAAGTTTTATAAATCACAATTAGAGAACAAGTTTAAATGAATTTATCTTTATATGAAGGTTATTGGGAAAATTTTAAGTTTCTGGGATATTTTTAGGGAAACAAATTTGGTGAACATCTATTTTGTTCCAGGAGCATTCTGTCTTTATTTTATTTCATATTTTTAACAACTCTGTGATCTATGGCACTTTCACTCCCATTTGACAGATGAGATAACCAAGGCTTTGAGTGATTAAGTAATTTTCCTAAGCCAGGTGGAGGGGGGCATTCCAGGCAAGGGGACCAGCTTGTGTTGTGCGGAAGCTGAGGTCAAAGGAACATGGGGAGATGGAGGAAGTAAAGGAAGGCCTTATGGCTGGAGCATGGGGATGGGGGAGAGTCCAAGCTGAGGCCCAGGAGGCAGGCAGTGCAGCTCAGGAAGGGGTTAATGGCAAATGTTAAGGAGAGACTTCTTTGTATCTTCTTCACACTCACTGTAGTGTGAGGAATGGATTGGAGGGATGATTACAAGAGTCAAGGAGAAAGCATGTGGTTTTGTGAGAGACTTAGGGAAGAGTGATAGGCACCACTTACTGACTGCAGGGTGATGCGGGTGATGAGGGAATGAAGATGAGGGAGTGATTTCCAAGCTTCAGACATGCTCACCTGTGTGGAATGTAATACTCTTCCTTGGGACAAGGAGTACCAAGAGAAGAACCACTCAGGATTTTGTGGGTTTGTTCTAAGACATGGTGGAGTGCATTTGAAATGAACAGAATAGGTTGTAGGGTGTAGGGGTATGGAGTTCAATGGAAATATCTGGGCCAAAGGTCTAAGTTTAGGAGTAAAAATGAAGACCATTAAATACTTACTGCAGTGTTTCCCAGGCTGTACCTTGGACCTTCCAAATCAGGGGCCCCCACAAATCCATCCTGTCACTCAGTGTTCTCAGACCTTCCTGTGCATTGGAGTCACCTGGGTGTAGCAGAGCAGACGAACGCAGTGTGTGCCAGCAGAGCGCCTGGGATTGAATCCTGGCCCTGGAGCTAGTGATGTACACTTAAGCAAATGATCAACCTATTTAGCTCTGTTAGTCTCCTCCTGTGTAAAATGGGAACAATAGTATCTACTTCACAATGTTTCTTAAAGATTAGATAAGTTAATATACATAAAGCTCTAAAAATGATACCCTCCCTATACATCATAAGAACTCAATACGTGTTAGTTATCATAATTTTCTGGGAAGCTTTCTAAAATGGGGATTCATGGATCCCAACCATTTGTCTGGGATTTAGTTCACACTGTATCTCAACTTATGTCCTTTCAGTCTGCACCATATTTATACTATCCCTCATTAATTATTTATATCCAAGTAATACAGGCTCATGGTTAAATAAAAATTCAAGATGGGTTTATCATAAAAAGCAACAGCTTTTGATCTCACTGCTCCTCACCTGAAACCTCCCTTCCTAGAAATAATCAATTTTAGTCATTTTCCTGGTTTCAGTTTTCTGATGGTTGTTATAGCCATAGTTCTTAAGTATTAAATTCATGCCAGTGTACCATCGTTTATCCCCTTTATATATACATTGCCTTTGCTTTCTGTAGTTTTTGCATCTCTTCTTTTCACAATTCTTCTAGTTGTTATTCTGTCTCAGCCTTGTATCCAAAAGGAGCACAGTGAAAGGAAAAGGAGGATCTTTCTGCCTTCCCTTCTCAAGTCCCAGGGCTCCATAGAATCAGTGTCCTTCCAGAGAGCATTGCCCTGAGGCCAAAGTCAGCCTTGAGTCCCTCACCAGCAGGGGGCCAAACCTGGGATTCCCCATGTGACTGCTTTTAGAGAGTTGTTTACTTATCTCATTGTAGGATGAAATTTCGAAAAGATTCCCAGTACTGTGCATTACAAAAAGTTTGTAAGAACACACAAAGTAGCTTGGTGCTCATCTCAGGCAAAATTTGATGATCTTAAGCTACAGTAAGACTTTCTTTGGCAAAAACGTTTCTTTCCTCTTTGCCAGCATGCTGCCTGCCACTTTATTTACCTACGTGAACATGCATAACTGCACCTGTTAAAATAAATGGCACAAAGCATGAATGTCATTGCTTTAGCCTGCCACATTTGGGCTTTGTTCTTTGAAGCAATCATTCACAGAATGCAACATTTCACCTGTTTCCTTACAGCAATGAATGACAGTTTAAAGTGATGTTCCCATTCTCATTTGGAGTTACAAAGAAGGGACCTCTTAGGATATTTGAAGTGTTTCCTAGGAGGAATTTCTGCTCAGCTTGCAGAAGAAAACATTTAGGTGAATGCATAAGAGTATGAGTTAATTAGCAGGAAGGAGGCATCCAACAAGACATCTCTGCTTACCAAATACAGGTAAATGTAGGGAAACACTTTTCATTTGATTTCAAGAAAAACTTTTCGTTGAGTACAGAATTTATCTTACATTGTCCTGCTACAGAGTTAGCAAAAAGAGCATCCAAATTTAAAAGCATTATTTTGGGACAGAATAGAAATGGAAGGATAAATTATTTGCTGTAAATTTTGCCTCTTCAGCTATGTGTTTATAAAACTGTTATTGTGACAAAGTCTCACCTCCCCTCTAATTTCAGAAAGGCTGTCAAAAAAAAAATCTTTTCATTTTATGTCTAGGAGGAAGCACATAGTAAGAAATAATGATGCAGTCTTCCATTTGGATAGTGTTTTTAGCTTTTCAAAACACTTTGCTCTCCTGTTTGAATCTCATGAGAACTCCATGAAAATGTGGGGCTGGTTTAAGTGTCTGTATTTTTCAGATGAGGAAACTGAGGCCAGAATGTGAATGATGGGCCCATATTGTCTTTCATAGGGGCTGCACCAATTTATATTGACATTCACAGCATGCAAGAGTTCCCTTTTCCCCACATCCTCACCAGCATTTGTTTTGGATCCTACAGCTTTACTAAATTTATTTATTCGTTCTAACAGTTTTTGGTGGAGCCTACAGGATTTTCTCAATATAAGATCATGTCATCAGCAAACAGAAACAGTTTTACTTCTATCTTTCTGATTTGGATGCTTTTCATTTCTTTTTCTTGCCTGATTGTTCTAAGACTTCCAGGAATATGCTGAATAGGAGTGGTAAGAGTGAGCATCCTTGTCTTGTTCTTGATCTTAGAGGAAAGCTTTCAACCTTTCTCCTTTCATCATGTGTATAATATTAGATGTGGGCTTGTCATACATGGCCTTACTATTTTGAGGTATGTTCCTTCTGTACCAAATTTGTTGAGAGTTTTCATAATGAAGGATGTTGAATTTTGTCAAATGCTTTTTCTGTATCTATTGAGATGATCATATTTTTTTCTTTCATTCTATTAATAGGATGTATCATATTTCTTGATTGTGTGTGTTGAGCCATCCTTGCATCCCAGGGATAAATCCCACTTGATAATCCTTTTAATGAGCTGCTGGATTCAGTTCGTTAGCATTTGTTGAGAATTCTTACATCTGTATTCATAAGGGATATTGGTCTATAGTTTTCCTGTAGAGTCATTATCTGGCTTTTGTATCAGGGTAATGTTCCCTCCTCTTCAATTTTTTTGGAAGAGTTTGAAAAGGATTAGTACTAATTCTTTTTAAAATTTTTGGTAGAATTCACCAGTGAAAACATCTGGCCCTGGGCTTTTCTTTGTTGGGAGATTTTTTTTATTACTGACTCAATATCCTTATTTAACTTTGGTCTTACTCATTATTTTCAATTTCTTCATGATTCTGTCCTGGTAGGCTGTATGTTTCTAGAAATATTTCCATTTCTTCTAGGTTGTCCACTTTGTTGGTGTATAATTGTTCATAGTAATGTCTCATGATCCTTTATATTTCTGTGGTATCAGTTGTAATGTCTCTTATTTAAAATTTTATTTGGGGGGTGGGGGTCCTTCTCTCTTTTTTCCTGGTTAGTCTACTGAAGATTTGTCCATTTTATTTATCTTTTCAAATAACCAACTCTTAGTTTTGTTAATCTTCTCTATTGTTTTATTATTCTCTATTTTACTTATTTCTGCTCTAATGTTTAATATTTACTTCCTCTGCTAACTTTGGGCTTTGTTTATTCTACTTTTTCTATTTCCTTGAGGTTTAAAGTTAGGTTGTTTATTTGAGATTTTTCTTTTTTCTTGAGGTCTACATTTATTCATCAAGTTTATCTTCATTCTTTCTTGTTATTATTAACTCAGGATAACCTCAGTTTGGCTCAGAATCGTGAGTAGTTCAGTCCCTGCTTAGTCATTTTATCTTCAGATGAATAAGTTGTTTGTTTTGTTTTGTTTTTTTTAATCAAGAAGGCTCTGTACCTGGATAGTACCGCTGGCAGCTGACAATCATATGAATTTAAAGCCCCAAGACAGGCTATCCCCTCAAGAGCTTCCTACATAGACTTAACTTGAGAATCAGAATCCTAAGACAGTTTAGGGGTGTGTTTGTACTGAATGAGGGCCATGAAATAAACCCAAAGGCAATGGCATTTTGTTATATTGTATTTCAGTCCTTGTCTCTAATAAAGTATGAACTTGATTGCCCCTCTGAATGTTATTAACCTAAGGCAGTTCACATTTAAGTGAAGAGATAGCTGGCTGAGTGTGTGTACGCGCACGCACATGTGTGCAATTCTGAACAGCATTTAGTCTTTAATCAGAAAGTCCCTGTGCAACCTAACTTAAATGGCTTAACTGCTCTGAGTCACTAATCTTCTGCATTGCCAAAATAAAGATACAAATATATCTAAATACAGATCTGTAAGGGTGAATAACTCAGATTTCTGCACAAAATAAAAAAGTAACTTTAGAAACTTCATGAAAGATTAACTCTTAGGTAATTTCAAAATCACTAGCCACTCATTTCACCATCTATGCCAGTTTTTGTTCATGATTGTGATTTGAAGCACTGCAAAAATATGAAGTGATTTCAGAACAATCTGTGATAAATGTATATGCACATGTATTTGTCCTGGAAGGCAGGAAGACTTTGCCTATCTTTCTGGCCCCCCTTTGTATAATAAAGATCCAAGTCTGTTAAAGATAAAGGGTTTTACAGGAAAGTGGAGAGTGGCTTGAAGAAGAGTGCAGAGCTTTTCCAAAGGCAGGAAGCAGTGCCCCCATGCTGGGGGAAGAGAGCGAGCTCTACATCCCTGGGCAGGTGAGGGTAGGGGGTGCCGAGACAGCACCTAGGCAGGCTCTAGAGAAGAATAGTTGCGAGGGCCACCAGGATAACACCACCAGCACCAAGGACCTAGCCTCACCCCAGAGTCTCTCATACCACAAACGGAGTCAATAAAAAGAGCACCCCCTACAGGCATGGACAGTGAGGATGTCAATAGTCAGCATGCAAGGAAAGAAGGGATTCTGCCTCCCTTTTCTGGACATTACCTGTGTCTCGAGATGCTAGAATAGTTCTATGGATAGAAGGGGCCCCATAATGACTGAAATTGATTTTCTATCTAGTCCAGCTGGATGATACATGGGGCTAAATTATGTTGGTTAAAATGAATGAAAGTTATATTTCTTACATTTCTGAGCTAATAGGCTACCATGTACAGCCATTATGAGTACTGTGTGTAATTTCTGCAGTCCCAATCTTTGATAATTAGCAATCCATGTGTGATAATTATTGTAACACTGGCATCATAACAGGTGTCTGCTGAAGGCCAGTGGATATCCACAATACCCATGTCTCATCCGAGCCTAGGAAATAACGGTATTCCAAAAATCAGGTATTAAATGCACATATTTTCTTTCACCTTTCCATTAAAGGACCAAAGACATGAATGAAAGAGTAACTGATTTTTCAAATTTAGATTAAGTTTAGGTATACATGACAGGACCCATTTCCCATAAGCCTTGCCAACACTTGAAATTTTTAGACTGTTTAATATTTACTGACATCTGCCAGTTAATTGAGGGCTACCGCTTCTGGAAAGGATTTTTCTGGCCCTTAAAGTGTGAGTCTGGGCAAACAGGTAAAGGTTGTGTGAGGGAGGAGAAGGGAGATACCTTGATAGAGGAGTTGGAAGAGTTATTTTCTCCTGAGGACTCCTGTCTCCAGGGCTGAGAGGGACAAGTGTCAATCAAATCCTCACTAAATACAGGCCCAGGTCATAGTATTGATTCATTTCTCTGTGTTGAATGTGATGACTTTGACCTGTCCCAGGATGGGAGGTGCCAGCCTTTCATACTTGTCAGTCTTTACTGAAGGCTCAGGATTGCCTGTGATGTGCATCCCATTCTGGGTTAATGCTTATTTAATAAGCATTATTAAATTTTATTTCTCTATTATTATTTTATTTCTCTACTAAATTTGTGGACAGGATTTCTAGATTTGGAAAAGTTTTTATTTTTAGTTATATTTCTTTTAATTATATTTTCTTTTCACCTGCAATCAGTGATTGCCTCTTGGAAGCGGGTAAAGGTGTGTCCTCAGTCATATTTTTCTCTTTCGATATAAATAAAGCATTTTTATGAGCCAGAGGGAAGTGTCAATGTGCTCCCTGGCATTCTGTCTCTTACTCTTCCCTTGTCTGCATGTTGAGGAGGGGCTGCCTGTTAGGCGTCCCTTACATTCCATAGAAGGTGGAGGGACTCTTCAAGGAGGATGATAACTGGAGAGAATAGAGGTCACAAACCAGTATGTCTTCAGGAACACATAAACGCACGTGCTTCTCAGCTCACTGTTGAGAAATGAGAGGCCTTGGGAAGCTCTTTGGACACAGGCTGTGTGGTAAATGTATGAGGCTTGCTGGCCTCTTCCTACCTGAGTTGCACATGGCTTCCATCTTAATAGGGTTTCCAAGCTGTGTTCAAGTCATTTCCAATTCCTTGGGAGAAGAAGGGCTGTCTTATCAGCTTTTCAAGGCCCAGTCATCTGGCTCTTTCTTGGATCCATTCATTTCCTATTTAATTAACTATTTGTTACTTGAAAGCAAGACAGCATAATGTGCGTTCTTGAATTACTGCTGGAATTTATACCCAGATCTGGTGACCTCAAAATGGGAATTCTGTGTTCTCACATGGAATTGATATTAATGATAATAATTCTTCAGAAAATATTTGCAGTAGGCACATTTTTTAAAGAATTAAATGTATGTGGGAGTAACATTTACCTCTTCATATTAGTTGATTTATATCTCTTTTAGCTGTCTAATATTATTTTATTTAATAGACAATACATCTTAATGATTTAGGAGCTTTCTTTTCTTTCCTTCCTTATTTTCTGATTACCAGTCAACAGATTTCTCAAGTGTCCTAGGACCAGAAGTCCCCCTTTTCCTCAGGTCTTCTAGAAAAGTGAAATGATCCACAAGAGGCCAAGCAGAGGAATGCACTGACACAGAATGAGCTGGGTCCGCAACTCCAGAAAGTTCCACAATGTGCAGAGATTCCATAGAGGGGACCCATAACAGTGCTCTTCTCTGTTTTGGAAAATCCTTTTACTCTGGGAATTTAAAGTCCAGATCCCAGCTCACTGACAAACATCTGCTGTTCATTGATAGCACCATCTGGTATTTCAGCTCCTCGCTCTGTTGTAGAAGCTTCGTGTAGCTGCCTCCCCAAATTAATTGTTCTATAACAACTTGTTTTCTGGAAGCACAGACCAAATAGGGTAGTTTTGCTGAAAGCTACTAATTCGATGCTTTGCCCCTTGTTTGAATGGGCATTCCTACGCCTTCCTCTCGCCATGGTCTGAAGTGTTTCAAGCCATTATATTTGGGGTTATGTGGGATGGAGGGAAATGCACACTAATGCCCTGAGCAAGTGGCTTGGGAAAAAATGTGTTTATCTGCATTTCACAAGCTCATGAACATGCATAGCCTAATTTAAATAATTTATTTAGAGGCATGATTTTGATAATACAGGCTGAGCTCTATCTGTCATAGGAGCTTAAAAAGTACTTCCTAGAGTAGCGATTACTCTTAATATAGCTATACCCTGCTCCCCACTCAATTAGCAGCTTCTTCAATGATTGATCTCACCATTCAGCTTGCAGCAGTGCCACGAAGTTCCATGCTGTGGGAGCAGCTGAGTGATGCAGTGAAATGAGCACTAACGAACCAAGTGAGGTTCAGTAAGTCACTTGGTCACTCTGGGTCTCAGTTTTCTCATTGGTACATAAATTACCTGGCCTATCACACTGCAGGTTGTTGTGAAGCTCAAATGAGAAGAGTACCAAGACACAGTGCAATCAGTAATGAGCAATATGCACATATTACAAATTTCATCCATTTATCTCTTTTTTCCAGATTCCAATGAAATCAGGTACCTGTTGCTGCAACTCTGGAGCAAGATGCTTAATCTGTAAGTCTGTGGTTTAGGGACAAATTGTCTCATCCCACACCAAACTCTCTCTTCAGAATACCGTATGCTTGTTTTTAGCATTTGGCTTCACAGTGGCAGTATGATTTGGCACAGTGGTTCTTCACTTTGGTAACATGTTAGAATTACTTGAGATTCTTTTTTTAATTGAAGTATAGTTAAGTTACAATGTTGTGTCAGTTTCTGGTGTATAGCAAAGTGATTCAGTTATGTAAAAAAATATATATATACATATTCTTTTTCATATTATTTTCCATTACAGTTTATTAAAAGGTATTGAATATAGTTCCCTACGCTATATAGTAGGACCTTGTTGTTTATCTATTTTATATATAGTATGGTAGTTAGTATCTGTTAATCTCAAACTCCTAATTTATCCTCCTGTCTGCGGGTCTGTTTCTGTTTTGTAAATAAGTTCATTTGTATCATATTTTAGATTCTACATATGAATGATATCATATGATATTTATCTTTATCTGACTTACTTCACTTAGTATGATAATCTCTAAGTCCATTCATGTTTCTGCAAATGACATTATTTCATTCTTTTTTGTGGCTGAGTAGTATTCCATTGTGTATATATAGCACATCTTTATCCATTCATTTGCTGATGGACATTTATCACCTAGGATTCTTTAAATATGCCAATACTCAGGCCTTAAATAAACAGAATCTCTGATGGCATGGCCCAGGCATCTGTATTTTTTAAAGTACATCAGTTGATTCAAATACACAGAGAAGAATGAGAACCGCTCATTTAGAGGAAAGAGCAGCATCCAGACACCCTTGGCTCCACCATTCTGCTGACTATGTGACCTCAGGCTGAGGTCTCTGGACCTCAATTTATAATGTGTAAAATGGGGAAGGGAGAACTGACAACTTTGCAAGTTTTTGTGAGGATACAGGATCACTTATGTAAATTGCCCAGCCCAGTAGAAGCTCAGTAGTTGTTCACTTTTATTATTTATATACTGACTTTTATTGTATACTCTTTTTCTCAGTATGATTGTGAAGGTCCGCATCTGAAATATAAACTTTTTGGAGACGGAGACTGTGGTTTACTTTTCCTCTAAATCCCTTACAGCTCCTAGCACAGTACTGAGCATAGAGTAAAGAGGTATATATCAACTATCAATATAATAACTATTTTGATTAATTTATTGACAGGAAACTCAAAAGTCATCTTCAGCTCTGTTAAGGATATTTTAAAACATCAGAATTACATTCTAGTAATTCACCACAGCTTTTGATAAAATCCAAAGGGCATTTGATCATCTCTGTCTAAGCCACAAAACCTTTTCTGTAATCAAACTACGAGCCCATCAGCTTAGATATTACATTTAAAGGACAGTCATGTTTGTCCCAAGGCATTTCATTTGATACAAGGCACAGGAAGGAAGCTTTATCAGTTTAGAAGGCAGGACCTGGCTTTCATTTCTGGAAGAACTAATATAGGAGTCATGTTCTGGAAACGGGTGCAATTGGAAGGCAGTCAGTGTAGCCAGGTGCTTGGGTGCACGAACCTGGGAATTGATTGGACTCCTGAAGGTGGGATGGACAGAGACTCTGGGAACAAGGTGGGGCACCGGAGGGTATTCGTTACTGTGTCAAAGCAGTAAGGAACTATTTACATCCTTTCTGGCTTAAGCCCAGATTGGTCTTAGAGGTAGAACAGAGGGATCTGTGGGGTCAGCTGTAGCGAGGGGAGAGACACAGCAAGGAAGGTCAGGCAAAGGTCATTCTCTCTCAACTGGACATGCTACATCACCACACGGGCATCCCTGCTATTCTCTACACTGTGTTGGGCAGCAGGCATGAATTAGAGCAGACCAGCAGCCTGCAGACATGTTCTGAGTGGCTAGTGTATTTAGTTCACACAGTGTTTTGAAACATAGCACAACTAGCAACGTGTTACTCTAGATCTTAACAGAATTCAGCAACTTCATCACCTTCTGTGCCATCTGCCTGCCCCTGTATGATTTTTAGTTTGCAAACTCAAGTTAAAGCCTGTTGATAGCCACAGAAAACAGCTGTTGTTTCTGTCAAGTGTTGTCAATAAAATGCTCTTCATTTTATTGCACATTCCAAGTTTCATTCCAGTGTTCTTTAAGATTCCCCAGCCCCCCGCCCCACCCCCCCCCGCAAAGGTAATGGTAATTCAGACCCATGAGAGAATAGAGATATGGTTCTTATCCTGAGTCATTATTTACAGGGCCCCCATAGAGCTTTGGAGTATGCGCCATAGGTGTGCCTGGGATTTGGGGATGCAGGGTGTTGTACAGAAACATATGATTGTAAGAAGTCAGCAGCAAACTGGAGGTCAAGGAAGACTAAGACCCCAGAGTCATGGCTTACAGTAAATCAAGTCAAAACTCAAGTCATCTGAGCACCAACATGTGGACCAGAATGGGAGGCAAGGTCTGCCTCTGTCAGAAATCTCCAGTGTACCATTCTCTCTAGGAGGGTTGACCATGGGCATGAGACAGTATATGTGACAATTTTGTTAGGTGTTTTACTTGGAAAAGAAGAGCTGTCACCAGCTCAAATTTCTATATTTCTAGTTTTAAAAAGTTGCCATCCTTTCCATTTTCTCTCAGGTCTCAGAAAAATCACCTTTGTTGGAGTAATTAGTCAAATAACTAGGCCTGATATGGGAAAAAAATATGGAGGGTCATTTTTTTTTTTAAACATCTTTATTGGAGTATAATTGCTTTACAACGGTGTGTTAATTTCTGCTTTATAACAAAGTGAATCAGCTATACATACATATATATCACCATATCTCCTCCCTCTTGTGTCTCCCTCCCTCCCTCCCTATCCCACCCCTGGAGGGTCATTTTGAAAGAGATGACTCTCTGGGCTGATGTCTTTCTACTTATTGGATTTCCATTAATACATTATTACCCTGTAACTATTTTCATAATGGGTTTTTTAAATTTTGATTTTTACTCATGGCTTTTATAGCATGAAATCCATGATTGTAACATCACAGTTTTGTCCTTTTTGCATTTCTTTCCCAATTTTTTTCCCAACTGTACCATATATTGCATTATGTCTGTAATATAATACAGTTGTGACTCTTTGCCACATAATCCGTCATAAAATTTTTCTCTTAGAAAAATACTGTTTTTATATTCATGAAGACAATATTATTCTATGGCAAAGTTATCTTTTATTAACATTAAAATGATAGCATAATATGCATATACATTTGCATAATATTCATTTACACTAACATAACATTCAATTGCATTTACCTAAGATAAATTACCTAAAACAGGTTAAATACAATAATGTACATTTCAGTTGTTTTCAATTGTTTGGTTTTTTAAAAAGCCTTCTTACTTCTTTATAATTACAGCTGGGATTTGGGGATACAGGGTGTTGTACAGAAACATATAGATATAGCTATAGATAAAAATATAGATATAATTAGTATCTGCAGAGAATTGGTTCCAGGATCCCCAGAGCTATCAAAATCTGTGGATATTATGGCATAGCACAGTCGGCCTTCCATATCTAGGGATAAGGAACCAGTGGATATAGGGGGCAGCTGACTGTATTTCCTTAGGATAAATCTTGTAAGTTGGATTACTGAATCGATGATTCTGAATATAAAACAAGATTTGTTAAGTTTATAAAGAATTACCCTACAAATTTCCGATTTTAATACTCAAACTTTCCAGTAAAGTGGGCAAAGCACAAATTATTTCACCCATTTTACAGGCAGAAAAACTGAGCCAAAGAGAGATTAAATGACTTGCCCAAGCCAGATGAGCCATAGTGCAGAATAAGACCTAAAATAAAAGTCTTCTAGTTCTTGGCTTTTCCTTCTAAACAAATGACATTAAGGAGACTTTCTATTTCGCTTTATTTTTTTAATTGTCATTATCATTTCCCTAATTTATAATTTTTCTTTCTTTTGTTATATTTTGGAGGAAGGGTAGCAAGGGAGTTTAGTGAAGTTCAGTAATAATAAAATTCAAAACAAAATAATGAGGAAGTTTACAATAATAACTAATTACAGTAACAGAGCCCTGTAAGATACCAGGCACAGTGCTAAGTGATTTATATCAAGTGTGTGCTGGAGCCGGCAAGCTGAGAGTATGGACATCTTCCCAGCTTGAAATGGCCAGGGCAGGGCACTTACACCATGGAAATCAGCATGTGCTGACCTCTCCACCTCAAGCTGAAGAGCTGCTTGCCAAACATTTATTGGCACACCCCATGAAATGAATTATTTCATTTCATAGCTCCAAACAAGCTGATTTTACAATGATAATCCTCATTCTCAGGTGAAAGACTAAGGCCAGCAAGGGTAAATGATTTCCTGGTATTAAACACCTATGAAGTAGCAGATTTGGAATCTACACCAGGCAGTCTGATTCCAAAAATTAACATTTACCCACCAAATATCACTGTTTCCTATTCATCCAAACCAATGCAGATAGTTCAACAGCATTCTGAGATGACTGGGGGCAGATTCTAGGTTATGGATTTTGCTTTTGCTTTATTTTTCCAAACTCAGGTGGATGATAAGGCTCAACTTTGAAATAATCTTGCTGTCTCTACCAGTCCCACTGTAACCCTTTGAGGCAAGTTGATGGTAAAAACAAAAAACAAAAAGAGTCTCCCCTTTTCATGAATGAATTGTTCCAGGGGCATAAGTGTCTAGCCCAAGGTGACTAAATGAGTCAACAGCCCATACAGCCCACACTCAGTCCATTGGGCCCCACTGATTCCCATGATGAGTGAGCTGAAAGCCTCGGGCTTGTGACTCAGGTAAACTATGGAGATGGATGCTCAGCCTGTTTCAGCAGTGAAATGCCATGTAACTTGACTGTTGTATCTGATATTGAACAACCATAATTTCCTTTATGTAAATCATTCCTCATCCCCTTAAAGATAGTACTAATATTTGTTAATATTGTTGTTCTTCCTGCATGCCATCTATGCCAGAGCTAGTTATTCAAGGGATTTTCTTTGCATAATTATTCTGTTCTGCTCTTATTCTAGATGATTTACATAAAATTGACTTATTACTTTTTCAGATGTAGAGAAATCAAGATATAAGCCAACGATGGATAGTAACAACTAATAAGAGGAAGCTGTTTCAGGCAATTATTTACAGTGTAAAAACAAATATATTTGGTGTGCCGACTGCAGGCAAAAAAGAAAAAGAACCCAGCATTTCTGGGGGCTTAGAAACTACTTATCAATCATATGAGATATGTAGTTGGTCTTTGTGTTTCTCAGAAAACTGGGACTTTGGAAAAGAGTTTATTAACTACAAATGAGCATTCCCATTGAAATAACTTCCATCTAATGTATGTAAGTAAAATTACTCAATATCTGTAAAATATTTTACAGCTTTCAAAAGGTTATGGATATAATCCTTGCAATACAACTTTAGAGAGATGGTGTTAATACTCAAAAGTCATACAGCTTTCCAGTGGCAGGAGAACTCAGGCTTTCTTACCTGAGGTCCAGTTCATTTTTCATTCTACCAGTACCACATTGTATCTCTGGATACAGGAAGCACATTTAAGGTGCATAATATAGACATTCAGGTGCCAAATCAATGATCTTTAAGAGATGGACATGCTTATGATTGAATTTTTTTCTTATTTACCTTCCACTTACTGGCTTCAAGGGACAACTGTCACTGAAATATTCTCAGATGTATGATTTGGGATGAAACAGAGCTAACTCCTACCCAATATCTCCTAAATTTCTCTGACAAATTCTCACCAGTCTCTTACTAAATATTTCTGGAGGTAAATTGTTTAATTAGATCTTTGGGAAAGTGTCTAAGACACGTTTTCTTAATGTGAGTCAGTATTGGTCTTTGACCTCAATTTAGGACTGTCTTCTCCATTTACACAAAGATCTACTTGTATATAGCAGAAAGAATGATAGATCAGGTGATTTTAATGTACTCCAGCCGAAAAAGTTCTGCCTGAAAACTCTTCAGATTTTGGAATTCTTTATCTAATCCCTGCTATAGATTTTTTCCCCTAAGTATCAATATATCTAAATGCTTTTTCCTAAAGAGTCCAAATGATAATTGTATGATATGGGGTCCGGGTTCCTCACTAAGCCGGACATCTTTAGTTTGTCACTTAACTGGTCAATAAAGTGAAGAACTTTAAAATTCTTTATGATGTGCCAAACCACAACTCCACCCAGTATACCTGCTCTTACTGGGGAAAGCAGTCATGCAAGTTTCAGTGTTAAGAGAACAGAGATTTATTTTAGGTAGATCTTTTGGGGGGGATGATTGCTGAGAAGATCATGTTTCACCTTGTTTAATGGTCATCGTGATTTACTGGAGAGAGAATGGAAAATTGGTCAAGCATATGGAATAAGTGTGAAATGAGCGATTGAGAACTCTGCTCTTTGGCAAACAAAATTGGGCAGTATCAGAAAATAAAGGAATCACTGTACTTTAAAAACTTTCAAGGTTAGTATAAGCAAAATAATTGAATTTAATACGTGTAGAAAAAAATCTTTACAGGTCATCAGGATACTATGGAAAAACACATAATACAGGAGGAAAATGTTACAGAATTCCTACATTGGGGGTACCAAAAGAGTGGTCCAAACTAAGTAATCTTAGATTTTGATTTATAATCAGCTGAACTGCTTTTTTCTCCATGACTCTCAGAGACTCCCTACCTCTGAAAATAATAGTATAATGATCAAAACCATGTGAATACATAGCAACAGTAAGTATGAGCTGATAAAGTCCAAATCCCAGTTTGCTTCTTTGGAGAAATGTGTTGAGAGAGTTTGGGAAGGATTCCTGCAGTAGAAAAAGGAAGTAGTAACACGGGGGTAGATTTTGGTTTGAGACAAAATTGTGGCTCTGAGCCTCGCTTGGGAACTTCTTGAACATTGCAGATTTGTTGGATCTTTCATAGATTTTCCACATGTTCAGTGTAGATAAAAACCAAATGTCTGGGCTCCATGTAGCCTCCCATGTCGTCTGATTCCACTGTTTGGAGAAACTCCCCAGATGGAGAAGCCTTTTAAATTTGAAGGTCCATAAAGGGGGTGACTAGGAAGAGCAATTTCGTTATCACTGCTAATTTTAGGAACACTTGTGCTTGGAATTCTTTACCGAGAAGAGGCACCTAAATACTTAGTGCAGAGTGATTACGTTAGAATAATCCAATGGAGGTATTTTTAAAATACAGAAAAGGAAAAGTAAAGCAGAAAAAAATTACTTAGTTATTCCTCATTCCAAAGACAAAACTTACAGATTTTGATGTCAACCCTTCCGTTTTTTTCATATCTGCATGTGTTTTCATTTAGCTGTATTGTGCAAAATGGGGTGTATTCTGCATCTACTATTTTGTAACTTGCTTCTCACTTAATACATTATGAACATTTTTCATACCATTAAGTATTCCTTTAAAATTTGACTGTGTGTGGCTGCATTGTGTCTGCAATTTGTTTAGTCAGTGTCCTGTTATTAGATTTTATGTTGTTTCCTATTGTTCACACTATACTTGTTCATAAATATTTGTGTGCCTATGACTAATTTTTTAGGATAAATCCCTATGTGAACAAATATTGGATAAAATAGAATGAACATTTTTAGCTTTCAATACTTACTGCCAAAGGGCTATTTCCATGGTCTATTGCCAAGACTGAGTATTAACATTTTTTAAAAATGGAAATTTGGGGCTTCCCTGGTGGCACAGTGGTTGAGAGTCCGCCTGCCGATGCAGGGGACACAGGTTCGTGCCCCGGTCCGGGAAGATCCCACATGCCGCGGAGTGGCTGGGCCCGTGAGCCATGGCCGCTGGGCCTGCGCGTCCGGAGCCTGTGCTCTGCAACGGGAGAGGCCACAACAGTGAAAGGTCTGCGTACCGCAAAAAAAAAAAAAAAAAAAATGGAAATTTGATACGTCAAACACAACATTTCATATGGTTTTTCTCTGATTAATAGTGAGGATGATTATACAGTTTGTCCATCTGGACATTTCCTAAGCTGCTCATTCATGCTCCATAGAATAATAATAATGTGTCACTGGACTAGAGCAGCCAGACATTGCTTGACTCCAGTGTTTCTCCTGAGTCACTAGTGAGGCTGGTGGCTAAAGCTTGGACCGAAAACAGAAAGTCAACCACAGCTCTGATAGTGGCTTGCTACAGCATTTGGGCAAGTTAATTCTCTCCTGTACCCTGTTTTCCCCATTTGAAATATAATAACCTCAACCTGTATTCTACATAATCTTATATTTGGGATAGGATGACCCTATCCTAATCTAAATCCTATATTCTACATCTTCAGGATGAATTTAGAATAAATGAGTGTGTAATCCAGATCTCCTTAAGCCTCAGCTGCTTTCACATTCTCATCATGTTTTGGGTTTTTTGGGTGGCATCTGGGCATTTTTATTTGTCCTCTCATGGTCCTCAAAGCTTCCAAAGTAAGAGGAAGTTTGCAATTCTAGAAAATATAATAAATGCTGAAAAGTTACTGAGCATTTTATACATGCCAAGCATTGAACTAAGGACTTCAAATAACACACACGAGGTCCTACAACCTCTTAAGATAATTATTTTTTTAGTTGAAGAAAGTGAGGCTAAAATAGTTTTTCATAACCTGTCCATAATTCCTGTGGTTAGTAAATAACAGAATTAGGCCTAAAACCTTGGTTTTCCGACACCAACCAATACTTGCTGTGAGTATCTTGGGATCAAAGCCTGATTTAAAAGCAAAGTACTATAACTTCCCAAATACTCACAATAAATATCTAATGCCAGATTAAATTCCTTCTGGCACCTAGGATTTCCCTAGGCCATCTTTTCTCACTGTCAAGTTGATGTGAACTTAAGAAATGCAAATAACATTTGATATTAGATTAAATTAATATAGTTAGCAGAGTTTATCAATGACAGAAAAGCAAAAGCAAACTCTCTGCAAAATGCATCATAATATCAAATTTGATAGAAAATTCATTATTTCCATTGAAAGTTTGAAACTATGGAATGCCTTAAAGATAATTTTCAAACTTCTCATCCATGAATATGCAAACTGAGACAGCGATGGGGAAGTTAGTAGAAACCAAACCTGGGATTAGAATCTAGGTCTTTTGGTTCCTAATCCAGTGCTTTTTCTGCTAAAACATTGTGAAGCTTGTGACAAATGATGAATATTCTTGGATACAGAATATAAATACACAAGCACAAGGAGACATATCACAGAGGTGTTCCACTTAGAGATTAAAATAGCATCAAATTGAAAATAACCAAAATTTCAATCAGTAGAACATTTGATAAACAAGAGTACATAAAAACCATGAATCTTACCTAGCCCTTCAAAATCATAACAGAGAGCTCTGTTTATTGTCCTAGATAGAGGAGCATGATGTACTATTTGAGAAAAAAAAAAAGGCGTATTACAAAGTAGCATGTACAACATGGCCTGCTGTTGATACATATGAAGTTGCACACTTACATCCATAGATAATGTGGCTTTTGCTAGATGATGGGATTATGATGATTTTTCTTACTTTAGTTTATGTCCTTGGTTCAATATTATTTCAATTGCTTCTAAGAGTTTGTTATATGAAACAAAATGCTTTAAAACAAGAAAGCAGTTATTCTGTGTACCTTTTAAAATGACCTAAACCAGTGCTTCTCAAGCTTTAATCACCTGGAAACCTTGATAAAATGCAGGTTCTGATTCTACTGCCTGTCCATGGTCTGGGGTGGAGCCAGAGTCTGCGTTTTAAACAAGCTCCCATGCAATACCGATGCTGCTGAAGAGAAGAACAACACCTTGCATTACAAGGATCTAACCGTTTTTGTTAATTACCCCAGCAGGTCTTTTCATCATTCATTCCATATGTAGTTTCTGGCAATCCTGGCCTGGAATTGTTTTCCCTTGTTTGTTAGTGCTGTGGTGATTTCTAGGTAAATAGAACCCTGGAGCTTTCTTATTTTCTTGGAGTTAATAAACATAAACACTAGGGGACGCTATTTTAAATTGCTGCACACGCATTATAAAACTAGAAATAGTACTCAATATTTCTTCTCCCATCAGATAATTTTTATCTTGATATCCTCAACTGAGGATGTTCTCTGATTTAATGGCATTGGTTGTTTAAATGTATGAACAATTGGGGAGCAATTATGATTTAAAAAAAGAAAACAGCAATTGACAGGCTGCTCAGAAAGTTAAATTAGGTCATAATATGAATGCTAATTCTCAACACACTTCTTAATGTATTTTCATGAAGAAAATTAAAGCATTTTAAGAATGATTGGGTATGAGAATGGCCTAAGATTTCTTTTATGAAAGCAAGGTGTCAAAACCCTGTACTTTGGAAGAAAATTGGATGAAATAATATCTGTTAGAAATAATAATGTAATCAACAGTTATGTAAAATATGGCCGATGCTATTACTATGTTTAGCATTCATTGAGTCTTACTAGGTAGTACCAGGCTGATCAAATTGATTTATGTGCATTATTTTATTTGTTGTCTTATTAAAAGTTTGTAAAAGTTCAGTAACATGTCCAAAATAACATATCTAAAAGGTGGTAGTCAGTATTTCGATTCATATCTGTGTGACCCCAAACTCAAGATCTTTATCACTATGTATATACTTTGAGACTCATTCAAGGAATTGAGCGTCTGCCTGATGTGTACCAGGCATTGTTGTAGGTAACAGGGAACTTTTAGGGAATGAATGAAACCAAAACCATGCCTTCATGGAGCTTACGTTCTAGAGAAGATAAAGAAATAAATATACTTATAGATTTGTATGAGATCTTAGTCATTTATCTGTATAATCCTGAGGAGAAATAGAAAAGTTGCTTCCCTCTTTTGGCCTTCATTTCTTCAAATACAGAATTTGGATTTTTTTGCACTCTTAAGTTTGCTTGAAGCTCTCAAACCTTTATGTCCATGAAATTTCAAACCATTGTGTTTATCTTTACATTTCCTGCTTCAAAGTATCAATAGGCCACCTTACCAACGCTTCCTGATTTCACATTTTAGAGGTGTTTCCTTTTCCAGTCATTATTGTTATTAATATTATTATTACCATTATTAATGACTATGAATGCCAGGTCAGGCTGCTATGAAATGACTTGGTGGCTTTCCACTGCAGTGTTTATGTCACCTGCACTCCGCCAAGCCACCTTCTCCTACCTGAGCCAGACTGCTGATCTTGCTTGTGGGCTCTCTGCCATTGTAACAGATGGGGCCAGTACACTGGACTGAGGACCTCGTGTATGAGACTGAAATGCACTCATTGGAAATTATTGTGGAATGCTCTTCAATCGTTGCCATGAAATGAAACAGTGTTCCCATGTGGGTTCCAAAAGACTCTGAGTCTTAACTCAATCTTCTCTCCTTTAGGAGTTTCACACCTAAATATTTCCTGCCCCTTATAGAAAAACACTAGGCAATACTAGAACCAGCCCAAAAGGAATCTGGGTATGGGTTTGCTTTCTAATACTTCTGCAGAAAACAGGTGTCAGTAGGCAGTTCAGCCCTCTTGATTCACTAGTGTTTCTCTCAATCATCAATTCACTTACTCTGATAATAACATATATGATTGCCTAGTGTGTGTTAGGTACCCTGGGATCATACAAACTATGATTAAAATAAGGGCTTCCCTTCCAAGAGCCTTATTTTTTAAAACATGATCTTTTTTTTTTTAACATCTTTATTGGGGTATAATTGCTTTACAATGGTGTGTTAGTTTCTGCTTTATAACAAAGTGAATCAGTTATATATATATACATATGTTCCCATATCTCTCCCCTCTTGTGTCTCCCTCCCTCCCACCCTCCCTATCCCACCCCTCCAGGTGGTCACAAAGCACCAAGCTGATCTCCCTGTGCTATGCGGCTGCTTCCCACTAGCTATCTACCTTACGTTTGGTAGTGTATATATGTCCACGCCTCTCTCTCGCTTTGTCACAGCTCACCCTTCCCCCTCCCCATATCCTCAAGTCCGTTCTCTAGTAGGTCTGTGTCTTTATTCCTGTCTTACCCCTAGGTTCTTCATGACATTTTTTTTCTTAAATTCCATATGTATGTGTTAGCATACGGTATTTGTCTTTCTCTTTCTGACTTACTTCACTCTGTATGACAGACTCTAGGTCTATCCACCTCATTACCAATAGCTCAGTTTCGTAAAACATGATTTTTAGACATGCAGAATTGTAGGACTAGAGCAGTGTTGGATATTTTAGATAATTTTTGGTATGAAAAAGTAATACGAAGTATCTGAATCTTTCAGACACTGATGTGTAGAAAACAATGGAGATGAAGTCCTGTAATATTTGTAGTTGGTGGCCAACAAATTTTGAAGTATATAAACATGATTGGCTTTTAGGGAAAAGACATAATGATCACTTCCATAGGTGGAGTAATTATTGGTGGCGGGGGGTATTACTCCTTTGAATTTGGAAAAACTTGTCAGACCCTGAAATTTCAGAAAAAGCAGTAAGTGAAGAAGAGAATGTTATATATGTTGTCTTCTGTGTAGAGTAAGAATAACTTGAGTCATCTGCTGTGGAATTATACACGTATTCAAATAGGGACAGCCTACCAATGTCAAGTTTGGTTGAATTCTGTGCATACTATCGTCCCTTTTGAGCAAACAGTCTCCCTCAGTTTCAAATATATAACTAACAGAGGCAAGATAAGCTCTTGTCTTGCCAAGGAATACTCCAAGAATTTACAAATTGGTCCCAAACCCTTCACACTTCCTTGGGAGTGAAATAGAAATTGACTAGGGTGATCAAAGTCCCTGTTGTCTGCCATCCCCATCAATTTGCAATACCCCTTTCTTTCAAAAAAGAAATCTCATTTCTTACCCATATTCTTATTCTTATTCTTATTCAGGCATAAGAATAATGAAGTGTGTTATCACTCTACTTTTAACCAAAAGAGACCTTCTTTGTAGGCACCCACTCAGTTTCAAAGATCCTAAAGCAAAATAAGTACCCCAACCCATCTGTTGTATGATAAAGAATTTGTCTGGTCTTTGGCGCAGGTTCCTTGCATGGAACTTCTAAAATCCTTGGACTTCCCCCAAGTGATAGGAGTGTCTTTGTTATGCATGAGCCCTCTGGATCACATCTGAGTTTATATTAATGATATTAGATGATACAAATGGGGATGGTCACCAGAAAAACCAACCGTGTGATTACAAGGTTGGCTCTTTGGGCCAGCCCAACTCCCGAGAAGTGGAGTGGGGGGCTGGAGATAGAGTTCAGTCATGTAGCCAACGTTCAATCAATCATGACTATGTAATGAAACTCCAGTTAAAAGCTGTGGACATGAAATCAGAGGATCTTCTTGGCTGTTGAACACATCAATGTCAATGTGCCTGGAGAGAGATGGGCCATGATTCCATGGGGAGAGGGCATCGTAGCTGTGCGTTTGGGACCCTCCTAAACCATGTGTCTCTTCATTTGGCTGGTCCTGATCTGTATCCTTTATAACAAAACTGTAACCATAAGCAAAGCACTTGTCTGCATTCTGTGAGTGATTCTAGCAAATTGTTGAGCCTGAGGGGTTGTGGGAACCCCTGAATTTGCAGCCAGTTGATCAGAAGTGTGGGATCCCTGAAGTGCAGCTGGCTTCTGAAATGAGGGCAGCCTTATGGAGGACTGAGCCCTTAACTTATGGGTTCTACACTGATTCCAGACAATTAGCACTAGAATCAAATTGCAGTACACCAGTTAGTGTTGGAATATAATCCAAGGAAGAGGTTTGACCAAAGGAAGCAGTGCTTTCATGCCTGGTCATTGTAGTTAAATTCTCCTGCCAATGTGGACATTTTCAGAAAATCTGAAGCTTATTACCATAATTTTTGCCCCTTAAAACATTTTTTGCTTTAAAAAGAGGGTCAACATATACAAAATAAAAGTAAAGTTCAAATGAATGTTTAAATGGACTTCCATTTCAGCCACAGAAAGACACAATAAGTATTTAACAGGCCATGGATAAAGCTGTGTGGCCACAAATTGGAAAATGGCTAAAGACGACAGATTGGACCACGGTTTTTCAGGTTTGAGTGTGGCAGCCCCTCCCTGGAGTGGGAGCTCTCACTTTCCCCCACCAGAGCCAGACACAATTTCACAAGGGAGCAGTGACAACAAAACCTGACTTCTTAAGAGTAGTAAGAGCACAGACTGCGGGATTTTGCAGAACTGGGTGTGACTCCCAACTACAGAAATAATTAGTTGTGTGACTGTAGTAGCCCTGTTACTTAATAGTGTGAGCCTCAGTTTCCTCACCTGTAAAATGTAGATAATAATTCCTCTCTTCTTATGTGATGGTGAGGATTAAGTGAGATGAATAAGTGAAGAAAAGGTAACAAACTGTGCCTGAAAATAAAAATAGTTTAATAAATAGTATATTTAGGGCCACTCTGCAGCTTGCGGCTGCAGCTCTTTGTTATCTTATCTCTCAGTCTATCTTCTTTTCATCCTTTTTGCGTTTTGCCCCAAATAAGAATTTAATATTTCTCTGCTGAAACTTCAAGTCATTTATAGAATATTCAAAAAAAAAGCATGCATTTACATTGGACTCTAAATGTCACTACCTTCTTGTTCATCTGGGCCTTTTTTGACAGTTCAGTTGAGTTGGGTAAGTTTACATGGGCAGTATTTTCAACATTTGTGTTTCAACATAGTGGCATGTGTGTGTGTGTGTGTGTGTGTGTGTGTGTGTGTTTCCTTCAAGCAATTGGTATTACAATACTTTCCTTCTGTATACAAGCAGGACCATGTTTCTGCAGTTCATGATTTCTCTGATTTGTGTATTCTTTTGTAACTTATCTTAAAAAATGCTTCAGACCCTCTCTTTAATCTCTTGTTTGGATTTCCTGCAAGCAAACATCTGTGAGCCCCCCTATAACCACAGCAGCCCCAAACTGAGTTCTCAAAAGGCTTTGTTTCCTGACTTCAGAGCACCTGTGTGCTGAATTCAGAAGCCAGAAGCTCCCTCTCATCAGGTAGAAAGAGAGGTGGCCACAAGCCTCTGGTTAGAGCACACCTGCCCTTCAGGCAGGGCTGGAACTGGAAGTTATCATAGATGGGGCAGGGAGAACCTTCTCTGGTTTCTTAAGACTGAAGTCTTAAGTCTGCTACTGTAGGCTCTCTCTTCCCAGTGTTTCTGTTGAGTAGGTCTGAGTCATTAGAGAAACATGGGTTCAAAGGTGAGAAAGGGAAGCTCCAAATGTTGCCTCTGGGGGATTAGTTGAAAATATACTCAGATCAGGTGGTATTCCTGGCATTTGTGAAACCAGTGGAATATTTTACCTGAGTACACAATCTGTGCTGTACTTGGTAAATAGGGAATGACTTTGTTCCACATCATGGAAAAGTTTGTCATGGGAGAGAAATCATTTCAGAGAATAAGAATCAAGTTTGCTCTGGAACTTTCTTCCCCCTTGATTGTACTAGATAAGCTCTGCATAAGCCTGTAGGAGGATTAGGTGCTCATCACACACTGCTCTCCCTCTATCAACACAACCCCAGTGCAATTTCCTATCAAAACCTGCTCTGGGTGGACATTTGCTGACTCTGCTCTGCTGACAACTGACTAAGGATAGATGAGAATGGGACCATGTATTATGTACTGTGATATGGAAATGACTTTGAGAAGGTGGTTTGTCACAAAAGGCTTCATAATACTTCATCTTAACTCTCTAGATTTACTAAATATTGTTCAAGTCTTTGCTGTGATTTTTACCAGTAAACTTAATTCATAATATTATAAACTTAATAAAATCATGTATACATAATGATCCTAAAAAGCCATCAAGGTGAACAGACTTTTCATAAAAGGACAAAGTTATTTTATGTTAATCTTTTGGGGTCACAAGCAAAAGAATGCATGCTGTCCATGTATAAAGATAACTATTTTTTTCAAAGATAGTGTTTTGTGGACAGACTACTTTAAAATATAGGTCACGAAAGCACAGAGATTTCCAGTGCCTCCTATCTCATATTAATTGCAACTAAAAATTCTGGGACAATACAAAAAACAACTACTTGAGAACTCGGAGAACTTAATAATAGGCAGATTGAGGAGGGGAGACAAAACTTTAAGGACAACTGGTAGGGGGTAAACTTCTCAAGGTTTTCCTCTATTCCCCAGGTTAACCCAAGGGCTACCTCAGTGCTTAACTACATAATGAGTGAGCAAAGCAAAACCTCTGAGAGAAACCTTGTCTTTCTGGCCAGAGGACCAGGAAAAGGAGCCCCTGTGAGCCTTACAGTATGGGGGGAATTAACGTTTTTGTTTTGTTTTGTTTCTCTCTTTTTTTCTCCCATCCTTAGTCCAAAGGCAGCCCTAGCCACAGCAACAGCTCTGGCAGCAGAACAGTAGCCTAAAACCCCAAGAGAAAACCTGTCTCTCTCTGTCCAGAAGAATTCAGAAAAAGAGACCTGTGGTTCAAGGAATGTGGGGAAATCCCATTATTTTTCTCTCCCTTTTCTCTCTCTG
This sequence comes from Lipotes vexillifer, assembly GCF_000442215.2. Taxonomy (NCBI): domain Eukaryota; kingdom Metazoa; phylum Chordata; class Mammalia; order Artiodactyla; family Lipotidae; genus Lipotes; species Lipotes vexillifer. Next base: position 45,648 of record NW_006777603.1, on the reverse strand, counting down.
CTTTGACTCCAGAGTAGCCCCAGCCATGTGGAGCTGTGCAGAAATAAGGATGGATGAAATTCCAATATGAGTCCTGTGTTTCTAGTAAGATGACTAGGAAGCAAAACACTAGGAACAAGAGAATGTGAGGGAAATCCCAGAGGAGAAACCAGGAAAAGAGGATCCCCTATTCCTGTCATGATCAAATTCCAGGCTCAACCCCCAAGATACACATGCATAGGATAGACCCCAAGTAGCATAGCAAAGGCTTTGAAAACTGAACAGACATTGGATTCTTCAACTACAGAAAGTTAAGCAGAACTCATGGGCTGACGATGACTGAATTATCTCCTTCTAAAACAAAGAGTTCCCTGGCGGTCCAGTGGTTAGGACTCAATGCTTTCATTGCCTTGGCCCAGTTTCAATTCCTGGTTCGGGTACTAGGATCCTGCAAGACACAGGACGTGGCCTAAACAAACAAACAAACAAACAAATAAATAAAACAAAATCAACATTATTTGGAGGATTTTTACAATACCAAGGGTCTGACAGCGTAATATACAAAATGTCCAGAATATAATCCAAAATTACTTTTAAAGGAACCCCCAAAAATGCTCGATTCTCAAGAGAAAAGACAGTCAACAGATGCCAATACATGAGGCCCCAGATTTTGAAATTATCAGACTTTAAAAGCAGTTATTATAATCAGCTCCAGAAATAAAAGTAAAAATGCTTGAAATTAATGGAAAGATATACACGTTCTCTATAGAGAAATAGAAACTGTAAAAAAGAACCAAGTTGGAATTTCAGAACTGAAAACGACAGCATCTGCCATAAAATATTCACTGAATGAGTTCAACTGAATAATGAAGACTACAGAGGAATGAGTTATTGAAATTTAAGGTATAACAGTAGAAATTTTCCAATCTGAAAAACAGAGAAAAAGGTTGAAAAAAATGAACAGAGCCTTTGGAAGTTGTGGAACAATCAAAAAGATCTAGTGTTCTTTTCATTTGAGAATATGAGGAAGGAAAGAAGAAAAACACTGGTATAGAAAAAAATTGAAGAAATAAGGGTCAAAAACTAAAATTGGTAGGAGTGTAAAGAATTAGACTGCAACTCTTGTGTAGCAAAAACACAAGAGAATGTGCTTTTCATTGATGGACCTAAACTAATAGTTTTCTTGATAAATTCAAAAATGCAGAATGTACTTTTCCTCAACTTACTTTAGACCACCATTTGAGGACTGAGAATGGTTAATCTCTTAAGTGCACTTTTATGGACTTTAGACCCTCTTTTCAAGAACTGGAAACAGCTTAGTAGAGTATCTTCTTTGCCTTCACATCAGATTCCTACTTTACATTCCCATTCTTCATATTTCCCCTTCCTGCTGTCTTTAATAAGTCAAAATCCTTACTAACTGTCAGAAGTCTAGTGCAATCAGAGTTTTGGATGGTCTCTCTTACTATAGCAGAAATAAAGCTTTCTCTTCTCTCATTTATTGGTGGAGATCTTAATCTAGAATCTCAAATACCAGTATGTACCAATTTCTTACTTATAAGAAGGAACTAAAAATACTAGATTTTCTCTTGGTTCTCACTACATTCAAAGACTTTAGAGAATTTTCCACATGAAACTGCTGCTTACATACTAAGTCCTCATCACCTACTACCTCAGTGTCCTACCTTTCCGCTGTTTCTAGTTCTATTTCCTTAAAATCTATCTATCATAGCTGCCAAAGTGACATATTAACATGAAAATATGACCGTGTCACTCTACAGTTAGAAATTCTTTCTGTACATTCTCTTGGTATAAGTTCTTTGTCAGATATGTTTTTACAGATATTCTCAACCAGAATGTGGCTTGCCTTTTCATCTTCTGATGACTAGGATTTTTTTATTTTGAATAAATCTAACTTACTGTTTCTTATGTTTTTAATGCCTTTTGTATTCTAAGAAATCTTTCCTATCCTAAAGTCATGAAAATATTCTACTTGTATTCTAGAAGTCTTATGGTTTTGGTAGTAGTGTTTAAGTGATCCATCTCAGATTAAATTTTCGAGTAAGATAGGAGACAAGGTTCATTCTTCTGTCCATCTGTGTAGATGCTCCAGAACCATTTGTCACAAAGGCTTTCTTTTTCATGTTAAATTTATTTGTGATCAATTCTAGACTCTTCTGTTCCATTAATCTATTTGTCTCTGCTTATGCCTTTGTGATATGATTTAGGACAGTGAATCTTAGCACTAATTTGCTTGATATCTGGAAGTCGTAATGGATGTTATAACAAATACAATTTCATTTCCTGCTCAAAGATCAGCCGTCTTCTCCACAAGTAAGATCCAAGGAGAGATACACACCTCTGCAACTCCAGGATAACTTCATCACTCACAAAACTGTCTGTAAAATTCATTATCCAGGTTTCTCAGGGTCCGATTTATTTTCCCAGTCCCCCTTTTAGAATAATGTTTATTGCACCAGACATCATTGGATAGAGGCTCCAGAGCATTTGTGCAACCTCAGCTACCATCTTGCTATCACCTAGGACCAGTGAGCTAACTCTCCTCTGTGCATGATAGTCCCAAAATATTGCTTTCTTTTCCACCTTAATGGATGATTAGTGGGCTGGAAGGTTAGTCATTATGAAATAGGTTTTCAAGCTAAAACTAAGATGGGCAGATCTGTGCATTTTCCTGCGTATTCATTTCAGATTGGTCTGAACAAAGTACTATAGACATTATTCTAGGGAACAATTCCACTTTGTCTCTAGGACTGAATCAGCTGACCTATCTGTAATGGGGCCTATTATTCCTCTGCATTCACTTCTAAAATCTTATTATGATAGAAAAAGATGGGCTAAATCAGCTTCAATTGCATCTAGACTTCAAAAGTAATTTCATATCTGCTTCTAATCTAGCTATTTAAAGTATAGCCTCCAGATGAGTTTCTCCATCTATCTTTCTTGTAAAAAGTGATTATTAATAAGAAATAGATGATTATGCCAACCTTTCCTTTACCACATAGAATGAAAGCATGCATCTCTTCAGTGTGAAAAATATAGGGTGTATGTTTCCATAATTACAAATATACTTTGATCTCTTTTATTCCTGC
>NW_006777603.1:21012-42518 GCF_000442215.2 Lipotes vexillifer | reverse complement strand
CTGCTGAGAACAATCTTTCTGGAAAGCTCTTATTGATGGCTTACAATCAGTGTGCAAATGATAGGTTTAGAAAATTAAAATAGCTCTAATAGAGTGGCAATAGATTTCTTTTTCAATATATATCATGGGAAACTACAAGAGCTTTGGACATAAAATATCCACTAATTTTTTTCTAAAATTTAGCGTTACCTGTATATTTCATAGCAAAGTTGGAAAGGACTGAGCTTGCAAAGACACTGGACGGTACTGTCAGTGAAGCATCAATAGGAAGATCACCAGTTCAGGTTAAATATTTTCCTCTCTCTTGTCTTGGCAGCAACCCCAGCTCTACCTTCTCTGCTGTATATATAATATAATTTACTTCTATAAATTTATGTAAAGGACTAAGAGTTTTAGAGTCTTATACTTCATGGGAGGTACATAGAAGTATCCATCCATCAGTCTTTCTACTCCAACTCACGCTAATCTATTCCATCTCTCAACTCCTAGAGCACCTGCAGAGAGTTTTGGACTTTAATGTATCTGTTCTCATAAAGCCTGGTTAATAATTAGTCTTTACTCCTTCACAGAGGGTTTAACTCATTGAAAATTGGAAACATGTCTCTCGTTTCTTTGCCAGTGATCTTAGCCTTGTGTTAGCCATTAAGTGGATGTCCAATAACCCTTCATATATTGATTATAAAAATAATAATTATTTTAGCTAACATATATTGAGCTCTGATATGTGTCAGGCTTAACTAACCCTCATGACAATTGAATTATATTATTATCCTATTTCTACAGATGAGAAGATTGATATTTAATGAGGGTAAATGGCTTACTGAAAATTGCATGGCTTGTAATCATAGTGAAAGAACTACATTTTAAGGCAATAGACAAAGAAGCTACTGTCCATAGCCAGTAAACATTATTAGTAAAATTTTTAGTCATAATTTCTCTTCATAGTTATCCTCAGAAATGTAACTGTAATTATCAGATTAAGCTAGTAATTTGTTGGATTTTGTCGGATAACAGAACAATCCAGATGCATTATCATTCACAGCTCTCTCAAATTACTACAAAGAAAAAACGTCAATTTAAACAAACAACTAGTGAGGATTAGTGATGAGAGTATAATAGAACCTACAGATAATTAGTTCATTGTTCTTCCCAGCCCCATCTCCCATTAGCTTCACCCTAACTTCTAGTTCTTAAAGATATTTATAAATCAGTGCAGTTCCTTCTCTCAGGAATTTATATCCACTGTCAGAATGCAGGATTAAATTTGCCTGGTGTCATCCTCAGTTGACTAGCAGTGCTTAGCTAGCTCTAACAGAAGAAGTGAGAATCTTAAAATATCATGAGCTGGTATGTTTAGATGAACCATGTTGCATATATATGCCATTCATGGAGTTGGGCTCTTAAGAAAGCAAAATAAATTGTTTCCTTAGAGGAAGTGCCTCTGGTAGAAGGCAGAGCTTTCTTTTGGTCTAAATAGTAAGAGATATGAGAGTGAAAGGAGAGAGTTGATGTTAGTTTCAGGTGTATAGCAAAGTGATTCAGTTTTACATATACATGTATCTATTCTTTTTCAAATTATTTTCCCATTTAGGTTGTTACATAATACTGACTATTATTCGTTGTTCTATACAGTAGGTCCTTGTTGGTTATCCATTTTAAATATAGCAATGTTAATTAACTATATTCCGGTATAAACTAAAAAGTTTCTTAAAAAATGAAAAAAAGAAAAGCAAAAGAGAGAGATGATTAAAATGTTTGAATTAAAGCTAAACATCGTTTCTAAATATAAACGTATCCATTGTGAGCCTGACAAATTTTTTTAATGTCAAAGAGAAAAGAATTCAGAAATAAAGATGAAGCCCTTACACATTAGTTAAAGAGCAAGGAGACTTGTGTTTTCTCAGAGTATGGTATTTTCCCTCGTCTAGCAAAAGAAAAGTCAGACTTGAGATTTGGTGATATGAAAATAATTATGTAATGGGGACATTTGCTGGAATGTCTAAGTGGTAAAGAGAGGGAAATCACCAGGTAGTAGAGAAAGGGATGTGCTGGTTGGCTGAATTCTGAGCAGTGTGCATTATATAGATGGTGGGGGAAGGGGGTAGAGGGTTTAAAGGATCTCCTTCCTTCCATGAGAAGGGCTGTCACAGAGGAAAATCAGAAATTCCTTAGGCATCATTATCATATGTGCACCTAACAACAGAGCAAGGTTGGTTTAACATCTGAAAATTGATTAATTTAATCTACCATATTAATAGAATAAAATGACTATAAATTGATGAATGGATAAATAAAATCTGGTATAACCATATGATATTATGAAGCACTGATACATGAGACAACATGGATGAACCTTGAAAACATTATGTTAAGTGAAAGACACCATCATGAATGACCACATATACCATTCCATTTACATGAAATGTCCAAAATAGGCTACTTCTATACAGACAGAAAGTAGATTAGTGATGGCCTAGAGCTGAGGGGGTTAGAGGCTGAGATGGAATGAAGAGTATTGCTGATGGCCACAGGATTCTTTGGGGGAAGACAAAAGTATTCTAAAATTAGATTGTGGTGATGGTTGCACAGCATTGTGAATACACTTGAATTGTACACTTAAAATGGGTGAATTGTGTGATATAGGAGGTATATCTCAAAAAATGTTTTTTGTTTTGGTTTTTGATTTGTCTTAAATTTTTTTGGAGATATGGCTGAGCCCATGGCTGAGCTGGGAGGCTACTGTAAGCACTGAATATTTTGTTGGACCAAAAAAAAGTGCTCAAATATTGTGTTCTTATCAAATAAATGCAGAATTGGCCTGGAGGGGTGCCCACTGGCCAGATTTGAAATAATTTGAGCAACAAAAATAAAATCAGGGCTTCCTTGGTCGCGCAGTGGTTGAGAGTCCACCTGCCGATGCAGGGGACATGGGTTCATGCCCCGGTCCGGGAAGATCCCACATGCCGCGGAGCGGCTGGGCCCGTGAGCCATAGCCGCTGAGCCTGTGCGTCCGGAGCCTGTGCTCTGCAACGGGAGAAGCCACAACAGTGAGAGGCCCGCGTACCGCAAAAAATAAATAAAATCATACTGTATAGGAAAAACTATATTTAAATAATCCATGAGTCCATAGTGTTGATAATATTAAAAATAAATGTTATGTAAATATATCTAATACATAGAAAGAAAAGACAAATCAAAGAAAATCTCTTCTTTATAAAAGAATGTCAGATAGTAAAAGTAGAAGGAATGATGGAATTAGAAAATCAACATTCTGTTAACCTTATTATAATAATGATTTAAGCAAGGAACATCAATAAATGTAAAAACCATTGGATCAAAGGGATTTGAAGACACATTCACATTATCTCAGAGTATCACCCAACAGATTACTAATAACAAAGGGAAAACTGTAAAATTGAGTGATCTGATAGTTGCCCCCTTAACCAAGTGGTCAAGCTTGCCATCGCCAATAATAAGATGTCCCGATATTCTGTGTCTCCTGACATAAGTATTGTGAGATACGCATCACCTTTGCTGGGTTCTTGCTGGAAATGTGTGATCTGAATTTAACCAAGATATAACAGTCAGACAAATCCAGAAGGTGGAAAGTCCTGCAAGACATGTGGCCAGGAATTGTCAAAGGATGCAATACCATAAAGAAAAAAGGGGTGAGAGGAAAGTTTTAGGTTATGGGAGACTAAAGGGACCCAACAGCAAATGTTATGTATATATCTTAATAGGATTCTTATTTTCAAAATAAAGCTATAAAGGGTGTTTGGGGGACAATATTGAAAAATTGTGCATGGACTTCATGTTTGATGATGTTATTGAGTTAGTTGATTTTCCTATAGGTGTGACAATGATATTGTGTCTGTGTAGGGGAAAAAAATGTTCTTGTTCTTGGATTATGCATGACCAAGAAGTATTTCGTGGAGAAATATCAAGATGTCTTTATGCTACTTTCAGAAGATTTGGGGAAAGAGATGTATTAGCTTATATATATCCACACAGAGACATGTCCGTGTGTTTACATACCTGCACACACACAGAGACAGAGCTATTTGGAAAGCTTAAGTGTAGTAAATCTACATAAGGGATGTACAGGCATCTATTATATTCTTTTTTAAAATTTCCATGGCTTTGATATTTTCGATACTAGCTTATTGCCCATATTACTAATCTGGGAGTTTAATACTGTACATTTGTGTCTCATGTATTTTTTTATTCTTTGCAGCACTAGTAAGGTACCCACATCATAATAAAAATATGTAATTGCTAACAGAAACAATCATCTTGACAGGGGCTGCTTTTAGATTTTGCCCAATAGTGGAGGTAGAATGTTCCAGAGAGATCTGAAATTCATAAGTGGATAAAACCTATTCATTAAAGATCTCTCTGTTTGTACCATAGAAACTCTAGCATACAGAGTGAATGGGTTTTCCTGTGTTCTCAATGTGCTAACATTCCCTGACCTACTTCCTCAGCGCAAGAAAGATTTTCTATAATGAAAATTGTTCCCAGAATAGGATTAATGTAGATGAGTTTGCCCAAATACAATATGAATGATAATCTCTGGAGTTTAACTTTCCAATTCTGCAGGATTTGCAAGGGAAAAAAATTAAATTTTCCTAAAGATAAATGCGTTAACATTTAATAAAAACAAAGATTACAGGGTTAGTGAAAAATAAGGAATTTACATAAAGTCATTTTATATTTGATCAAATACACTAAATTGAGTAGCATAATGTCCCAGATATGAAAAAGGTGTGGATAAGAGGAAAATTTACAGGCTGATGAAATATTTGGTTACTGGAGTAAAAAATTTCCAATGCATGTGTGTTGGCAAAAGTGACCAAATTCCTATTTTCAGAATGATTACCCTTGTATCTCTTGGTGGACTTGTGATATCAGTGATCTAAGAAATTGACCATGATATATAGTATTTATGTTCCAAAAGATCAGTAATGGTCATGGAAAAACATAGTGTAATTTTTGTTTTCTTCCATCTCCTTATGAGGAATGACTCTTCTCCGCATTTGATTAGCTTTGCTGGAGCTATTCTAAAAGTGGGTACAAGAGCCAAATGAGTAGGCTTAGAGTGGAAATTGGCAAAGCAGTCTTTGTGTTAATCTGGATAGGCTAGACCATGCTGCAGGAACAAATGAAAACCTGATGTATCAGTAGTTTAAGATAATAAAGCTTTGTTTCTTCTTCACAGAATGCCCAGTTCATGTTGGGCAGCCGTCCACTATGTTGTAGCTCCTCCATCTGAAACACGGGACCTCTAAGGCACCGTGACAAAGGGAAGAGAGAGATCTAGAATATACTGTGAGTTGTGTACAAGAGCCAGGTCTTGAAGTGTTTCTAATCCCTCTTACCCATCTTTTCTTGGCTAGAACTCAGCCATTTGGCCTCAACTCGACTATAAGAGAGGCTAGGAAATGCAGTCTTCCTGGGAGCCCAGAAATAGGAAATGATGCAGGGGCTGCCTACCATTGCTTCTGCTGTAGTATTCTCTTTACAGGGTGGCTACTCATAGGATGAGTTCCTGGGGTACCTGGTGGTCAGTTTTTTACAAATGTGCCCAAAACCTAGCTAAGAATGAAGCCATCACAGAAGAAAACAAAGTAGAGCCAAAGAGCTTTTGTCCATCACATTGTTGTAGTCTGTGGATCCTGCTGGGATGGTGAGCCAATAAATAATGCCACTTCCTTTGTTTTCCATAATTCAGTTTGAATTGTATTTGCCTCTTGTAACCCGGAGTAATTACTAACTCAGGGTCCTTTCAAACTGAGCCACATGCTCAATAATCAATAATCCCACTGATGCATCACTGGCAAATATCATTGGTATTTACTGTACTGTGGCTGGTAAACTTCCACTCTTCCATCAAACTTTGTCTCAGTATCACCCCTTCTGTGAAATCTTCATCGTACTGGTCAGAGTATCCACTCTGTGCCTGGTTCTATCAATTCTTAGAGTTTTATTTGGCAGAGACAGTATAGTGTAGTGGATAAATGCATAACCACTTGAGTTAGTTTGCCTTGGCCTTAAATCTAGTTGCTACTTAAAGCTGTGTGAACTTGGGCACGTAATTTAACTTCTCTGTGTCTCAGTTTCATTAATCATAAAATGGAGATAATATAATGCTATTGGGCATATTTTAAAAGTTAATACATATAAAGCACTTAGAATAGTACAAGGCAATAGGTAATTATTCAATAAATATTAACAATTATTATTATGAATAGTCTGTAAGCCCTTCAAGGACAAGGATAGTGACAATTTACTGATTCTTTTCTCTGATACTTAGTACACCACCTGGTGTTAATATGTGGACAAGCAGTACCATCCATATTACTGGTGACATCAGCACACTTTTCCATAAAAGCAGGAAGGCACCCATGTTCACCTCCTCACCTCCACCTGTCACTACCCACCGAGTCTTAAAAGTTTTGTCTCCATGAGTCTTTCCATGAGCCTGGGAGAAAGGAAATTCTCCCTCTTCTCAACCACAGAACATGCAGAATTATTGAATATATGGTTCATGAGCATGGTACGCCCACCCTACATACCTTCACAGCCACCTGCATATCACTTAGCACAGTGCACCTAAGAAACAGTTTTTGGATGACAATGGGGGGCTGGCCCCCTGTGCCAGGCTATGTGCTATTAGCTTTATAACAACTCTCTTATTTACTCCTCCCACAGACCTGTATGAATTACCATCAACCTTGTTTTACACATCAGGAAACTAAGACTTAGGAGGTTACTTGACTAGAGCACAATTTATCCTAAAACACACAAAAAGCTAAGACTAAAACTCAGATTGTCTGACTTTAAAGTCCAGTGACTTAATCGCTATACAGTACTGGATAGATGAATCTACCTGTCATCTGTCATCTCTGGAAACTTGGCTTAGAGGACTGACAACATTCTCACTTGGGCACTCACTGTGAGCAAATTTATAACAGGTATTATTAAAGGATTAAAAATAGATTGTTGTTCCTGATTTAGAGCAACTTTTGCTTTTCTCTAGTTTCTGGAGTATGGTGGAGGTAGCAGAGGTGGTCAGGGTAGCACTTTAGGATTTTCTGGGGTATAGGTATGTGACATTGGAAAAAATTCTCCAGGCAAAGGTGATAGACCTCTGCTTTCTGCCCTAGATGATGCTACTAATCTAAGGTTCTTAGACGTATATGGAATGTATGAAAGGAAGAAGAATGACCCCCAAAGATAGCTACACCCTAATCCCCAGAACCTGTGAATGTTACCTTATATGGCAAGAGACTTTGCAGAGAAATTAGTGTTAAGGACCTTGAGATGAGATTATCCTGGATTATCCAGGTTGGCCCAATCTAATCACATGAGTCATCAAAAGTGAAGAATTTTTCCCAACTGCAGTCAGGGAGAATCTAAGATGGAAGGCAGAAGATCTGAAAACAGTAGTGTGAAAAAAATTCCTCATCCCTTTGTTGGTTCTGAGATGTAAAAGGTGATGTGCAAGGACTAGAGGAAAGTTTCTAGGAATTAGAGGTTGCCCCCAACTGACAGTCAGCAAAGAAACAGAAACCTCAGTCCTACAACCGCATAGAACTGAATTCTAACACCTGAATGAGCAAGGAAATAGATTCTCCCCTAGACCCCTAGAATATCACACAGCCCTGCCAACATCTTCATCTTAGCCAGGTGAGAGCTGTGCCAGACTTCTGACTTCCAGAACTACAAGATGATAAATTTGTGTTGTTTTAAGCCACTAAGTTTTTGGTTACTTGTTACGACAGTATAGAAAACTAATACAGTAGGCATTTAAGAAATAATTTAGTCTACACATTCATTTTATTACTAAAGATACTGAGGCCAAAGAAATTAAATTAAAGTTTAAGATCTCATTTAGGTTAGTCTAGTTTACAGGGACTCGAGTCTATAATGAGAATAAATTACAATAATAAACACAAATTGTCAAAAATTAGGTATTGCCACAGTTTCTTACAAAATTAGGAAAATGGATATAGTTGTGATTCTCAATAAAGGGATGCAATTGGCTAGCTCAGTGGTTCTTTGCAAAACAGAACACATTACTATCACTTGAGAGATTTTAATAAAGGCCAATGTCCAGGACCAATACATAGAATTTCTAATTTTATGCATTTGTGGTGGAGTCCTGCCATCATTATTTTTTGAAGTTTCTGGAGGTGACTTTAATATGTAAGCAGAGTTGAGAAACACTGCTTTAACAAGTATTCAGCTTGCTAAGCTTCCTTGTAACATCTGTAACGTCTTTATATATAATCACTTACGTTGGTTCTACAATAACACCAAAAAAGCCAGTGTGTTACATCTCCTGGCTATCATTTGATAATGATAGACTTGTCTGCACTACCCCATCATTAACAAGCCCTTGTTCCTTCAATTACTCCTTATTCAACAGTTTCTTAAATATATTGCTTTTCTATTGCTGCATGAAATTACTCTAAAACTTGACATTTTAAAACAACAAAGATTTATTATCTCACATTCTGTGGGTCAAATATCTGGGTGCTTCTTGTTCACAGTCTTTCACAGCAATAAGGTATCAGCCAGGATTGTGGTCACCCGAAGGCTCAATCAGGAAAGATCCATTTCCAAAATCATTCCCATGGCTATTGGCAGCCTCAGGTCCTTGCTGCTTGATGGCAGAGACACCAGACCCTTTCCATATAGCTACTCACTGGCAGCTTGCTTCCCTAAAGCAAGCACAGAGAGACAGACAGATAGACAGACAGACAGACAGAGACAGAGACAGCAACATAGATACAGAGAAACAGAGAGAGAGAGAGAAAGAAGTGGGAGAAGGAGGCAGGGAGGTATCAAGCAAACTAGAAATCACAGTCTTTTTGTAACTAAATCTAAGAAGTAATATCTCATCATTTTTGCCACATTTTATTAATAAGAATTTAGTCAGTAAATCCAGTCCACAACCCAAAGAAGAGAATCCACACAACAACACTTTGGGGCCAGCACGGTATTATTTTAGATCAAATTTGGATACATTAGTTAAACACCCAGGTCTATGAGACATCAAAGCCCACCCTGCACTGATCCACAACACTACAGGTTTCCATGAATTCTACTCTCCAATTCTTCTAGAACCAAATTTTAAAATTTCTACCTAACATACTCTGTCTCACTCAGCCACCATCTGGATGTCTTAGAATCTCCTGACCTTGGAAGGTGAGACCCATTTGTTCCACCTCATCAGAGAGACATCTTGCACCATAGTCCCATATTTTATTTTAAGAACCATCTAATTATGTATTTTCTCTTTGATCACCTTTACCCTGGAGGATTCTCTTTTTACGTATTATCATCATACAAATCGAAATGATCTTTATCATTATTTTAATGTTATGAATTTTATTGTATTTTGAGTTGGTAATTATATATCTGACACAAAAGTAAAAAGAAAATATAAAAAAAAATTGTGCCTTTGTGCAATATTTATCCTCCTCACCTGCACTCTGAATCCCATCACCTCTTGCCTTATTAAAACCTTAAACTGTTAAGTATCCCCTCCTCTATCTCTAACCTCTCCTTCTCTACCCAGCATTTCCCAGTACCATTCAAAGATGCTGAAATCACTTCTATCTTTAAAACAAGCAAAATTTTAAAATAGCTTACGTGAATGACATATTCTCCTCCAGCTACTGTTCCGTCTTGTTTTCTTCAAACCAGTTATCTCAGAAGAGGATCCAACTTGTACATCTTCCGCACCTTGGGTGATGGCATTGCCGTCTCGCTGGGCAAAGTAGAAACCCCACCATCTGCACTTCTTCACCTACCATTTATTGCTCACTTTACTCCACTATGACTCTGACATGTTCTGCTTTATCAGAATGCTCTTAGATCAACAGTGACTTTCTCTTTACGACCAGTGGGCACTTCTAGGTCCTCATTTCACTTGCGTTCTCAGCAACATTTGACACTGTTGAGAACTCCCTCCTTTCTGCAGCCGTATCCCATTCTCATCTCCCTTGGCTTCTGTTCTCCCACTTTCCCTTGGCATTTCTTCTGCTTTGGCAGCTGCTCCTTCTAAGTCTTTTCCAGCTCTTCCTTACCTACCTGCCTTTTAAAGATTGGAGCTTTCCAATCTGCCTTTCCAAGATTGGAGCTCAGCCTAGGCTCTCTTTCCAATCTGTATTTTTCTGCAGGTAATTTATTTTATTAGGACTTCTAGATTTATATTCCCAACTCAAAACCCTTTTCCAAGTTCCAGATTGGCATAACTCCCTCCTAAGAATTTCCACTTAAATGTTTAAATGCTTATCAAATCCATTAAGGATGAGAAGTAAAATCAAGCTTATTCACCCCAAACAGGTCCTCTTCCATATCTTGAGGAATGGCACCACATTCCACTTGGCAAACTAGAAACCCAGATGTCATCCTTAACCCCTATCTCTCCTTCACCTCCTTGGTCTATTCCACCACAGGATTTACGTTCTACCGCTTAAATGTTACTTGTTTGTGGTTTCAGATACATTACTCGGTATAGTTTTCAGCTATAATATTTCCTACTTCCCAAACCCCACCGAAGTCAGTTAATCTGTGGAGATGCCCTTACATTCCAATCTGACTGTGGCCATTGAGAATGAGTTTATAATTTGAGAAGCCTTTTGTGATTTATAGTTTAAGGCACTTAGTTAACTCTAAAGGTTTCCTGTCAGTTCTTCACTGGACAGAGTTAATTTCCACAATTTCAGGTTTAAGTAAAATTATTGTGTCTTTATTGCCTTTTATGTTTTTTTTTTTTTTTTTTTTTACCAGGTTATTAAATGAAGGCATCCCATGATCGTACGATTGCCATTTTGGGGAATTAAAAATGACAACAACGACAACAAATAAGCTAAAATAAAGAAGGGAATAATAGAAAATAAGAAAACTATTATGGAAATGACAATCCATATTAAAAGCAGATGGATGTAGAAAAAGTACTTTTGAAATCATGTTCAGAGATATGGAAGTTCTGAGAGAGAAAAACTGTGTAACTTTATAATAAAAATAAGATAAATACAATTGGATTTTAATTTTTATTTTAATTTTTTTAGCAGTACGCGGGCCTCTCACTGTTGTGGCCTCTCCTGTTGTGGAGCACAGGCTCCGGATGCGCAGGCTCAGCAGCCATGGCTCACAGGCCTAGCCGCTCCGCGGCATGTGGGATCTTCCCGGACTGGTGTGCGAACCTGTGTCCCCTGCATCGGCAGGCAGACTCTCAACCACTGCGCCACCAGGGAAGCCCTCTTAACCTCTTCTTGGAAATGAATTATACTCCCCTAAACCTTCCTCTCGGCCTAAGTGGAAAAATCTTTAAAAATTGTGAAACAGGGCTACTACCTTGCTATTGTAGAACTGTCCCACATTAAGTTGATAGGTTATTATTCAGGAAGAAGTTATTTATCAAAGAAATATATGTATTTGAAACAAGTTCAGTTTAGTTGCATGGTGTGCTGGATTAGTTATCCAGCCCTTAATAAATAATCTATAAAACTCTGACCTGTTTGAAAAATAATAAATGAAACCTCATAATAAATTTTTATATGTCTTGCACTGTACATTGAAGAAACGTTATTATAGGTCTTCAACATATCATACACACCCATTATGCTGAATTCAGCAGTGAAATGGTTGTTAGTATATTTCTAAATAAATGCAAATAAACCAAGATGGTAGAGTAGGAAGACCCTGAGCTCACCTTCCTCCATGGACACACCAAAATTACAGCTTACAGAGATACTATCTATGAGAATGACCTGAAGACTACCAGAAAATATTTTCCACAACTAAAGATATAAAGAAGGAACCATAAAGAGACTGGTAGGAGAGGCAGAGACATGGTATAGTCAAGACCCACACCCTGGGGTAGGCGATCCACTAATAGGAGGATAAGCACAACTGCAGAGGTTTTCCCCAAGGAGTGAGCCTGCATCAGGCTCCCCAGCTTGGGGGATCCTTCACCATGAAGGTAAGCCCCCAGAATGTCTGGCTTTGAAGGCCAACAGGGCTTGCATATGGGGGACCTGGAGGGCTGTAGGAAACAGAGATTCTGTTTGTTGTTTTTTTTCCTAAATAAATTTATTTATTTATTTATTTTTTAGCTGTGTTGGGTCTTCGTTGCTGTGCGTGGGCTTTCTCTAGTTGTGGCGAGCAGGGGCTACTCTTCATTGCGGTGCGCGGGCTTCTCATTGCCGTGGCTTCTGTTGTTGCGGAACACAGGCACGCGGGCTCAGTCATTGTAGCTCGCAGGCTCTAGAGCGCAGGCTCAGTAGTTGTGGTGCACGGGCTTGGTTGCTCCAAGGCATGTGGGATCTTCCCGGCCCAGGGCTCAAACCTGTGTCCCCTGCACTGGCAGGTGGATTCTTAACCACTGCACCAACAGGGAAGCCCGAGATTCTGTTTTTAAGGGTTGCATGCAAAATCTCACACACTCTGAGTCTCAGAGCAGAGGCAGTAATTTGAAAGGAACCTGGGTCAGACCCACTTACTGATCTTGGAGAGTTTCCCGAAGAGGCAGGAGGCAACTAGGAATACCCCTGGAGATATAGACACTGGTGGCAGCCATTTGGGGAGCTCATTCTACCATGAGGACACTGGTGCTGCCAAGCACCATTTTGGAGTCCTCCCTCTAGCCTGTTAGCACAGGGGGCTTCCTGGGGCTCTAGGGCCCGACATCACCCTAGAGCCCCCTGGGCCTGCAGACAGCCAGCGGGGCTGGGACCAGCCCCACCTACCAGTGCACCTACGGTAGTAAGACCTGGCACAACAAAAGCATCATGAAAAGATGCTCAACATCACTAATCATCAGGGACATGCAAATCAAAACCACAAGGGGATACCACCTCACACCTGTCAGAATGGCTATCATCAAAAAGACAACAAATAACAAGTGTTGGTGAGGATGTGGAAAAGAGGTGAT
The DNA here is from genome assembly GCF_000442215.2 of Lipotes vexillifer. Lineage (NCBI taxonomy): Eukaryota > Metazoa > Chordata > Mammalia > Artiodactyla > Lipotidae > Lipotes > Lipotes vexillifer. The sequence goes on along the minus strand of NW_006777603.1, from coordinate 29,569 downwards.
TGTAAATTGGTGCAGCCACTGTGGAAAACAGTATGGAGGTTCCTCAAAAAATAAATAAATAAATAAATAAAAATAGAACTGCCATATGATCCAACAATTTTACTTCTGGGTGTTCACCCAAAGAAAACAAAAACACTAGTTTGAAAAGATATATGTGCACTCCAATGTTCATTGCAGTATTATTTAATATAGCCAAGATATGGAAGCAACCTAAGTGTCTGTCATTAGATGAATGGATAAAGATGTGGTATACACAGAGTGGAATATTACTCAGCCATAAAAAATGAAATTTTGCCATTTGCAACAACATGGATGGATCTCGAGGCTATTATGCTGAATGAAATAAGTCAGAGAAAGACACATACCACATGAGCTCACTTATATGTGGGATCTAAAAAACAAAACAAATAAAACAAAATGAAAACAAGTTCATAGGTACAGAGAAATGTTCTCTGTGGTTGCCAGAGGGGAGGGGGGTGGGGGGAGTGAAATAGGTGAAAGGGATTGAGAGGTACAAACCTCCAGTTATATAATAAATAATTGGCAGTTCACAACATAAGGAATATGGCCAATAATATTCTAATAACCTCATATAGGGACAGATGGTTACAAAACTTAACGTGATCATTTCCTAATGTATGCAAATGTCAAATCATTATGTAGTACACCTGAAAGTAACATACTGCACATCAACTATATTTCAATTAAAATTTTTAATAAATAAAATAAAATAAAACGAAGGAAATTCTGACACATGCTACAACATGGATAAACCTTGAGGACTTTGTGGTAAGTAAAATAATCCAGTCACAGAAAATGACTAATATAATGTGATTCTATTTCTATGAAGTACTACAGTAGTCGAACTCATAAAGACAGAAAGTGGAATATGGTGGTTGCCAGAGGCTGGGGGCAGTGGGGAGTGGGGAGTTGTTTAATGGGTATGGCATTTCAGCTTTGCAAGATGAAAAAAGTTCTGGAGGTTGGTAACATAACAATGTGAATGTACTTAACACTACCAATTGCACACTTTTAAGTGGTCAAGATGGTAAACTTTACCTCAACTAAAAAGAAAAAAGAGGGCTTCCCTGATGGCACAGTGGTTGAGAGTCCAGCTGCTGATGCAGGGGACACGAGTTCGTGCCCTGGCCCGGGAAGATCCCACATGCCACGGAGCGGCTGGGCCCGTGAGCCATGGCCGCTGGGCCTGTGCGTCCGGAGCCTGTGCTCCGCAACAGGAGAGGCCACAGCAGTGAGAGGCCCGCGTACCGAAAAAAAAAAAAAAGAAAGTAAACTTTATGTTGCATACATTTTTCCACAATAAAAATAAAAAGGAATAAAGTACTGATACATGGCATAACATCACGAAACTCGAAAATATTATGCTTAGTGAAAGCAACCAGACACACAAGACCATATATTGTATGATTCCATTTATATGAAATGTCCAGAAAAGACAAATCCAAAGGCAGAAAATCGATTAGCGGTTTCCAGGAGCTGCATGGAGGGAGCATTGGGATTTCCTGCTAATGGGTATGTGGTTTCTTTTTGGAGTGGCGAAAATATTCTGGAATTAGATAGTGGTGATAGATGCACAGTTTTGTGAATATACTTAAAAATACTGAATTATATACTATAAAAGGTGAATTTTATGATATATGGATTAATTATCAATTTAAAAAGCTGTAAAGAAAAAAAATACAAATAGTGTGAAAGATAGACAGATAGATGGTAAATAAATTGCTATTGATTTCAAAGTGGTTGATATCTATCCCCATCACTCACTCTCTGCTACCATAAGATGAAAAGAAGATAATCTTATGTAACAGATACCATCATGTAATATTTGGTTCTTCTTGAAGTCCTAACTGAACTTCAGTACGTAAGGAATCAGCACCTCATTCACCATTACAGTGTTCACAGGAAAATATACTATCTGGTATTTATAAAAGCATAGGGACTTCCTTAGTACTCATAAACGAAAGCATACCCTGTGTACAGAAATTTACTCAAAGTGGATCAATGACCTAAATGTAGTAGCTAAAACTATAAAACTCTTAGGAGAAAACATAGGGGTAAATCTTCATGACCTTGGACTTGGCAAGGATTCTTAGGTATGACATCAAAATCATAAGAAGCAAAAGAAAAAATAAATTAATTGGACTTTATCAAAATTTAAAACTTTCATGCTGCAAAGGACATTATCAAGAAAGTGAAAAAAACAACCCACATATTGGGGGAAAATATTTGCAAATCATACATCTGATAGGGAGCTTATATCTAGAACATATACAACTCAATGAGAAGAAGAAAACTCACTTTTAAAACGGGCCAAGGATCTGAATAGACATTTCTCCAAAAGACCAATAAGCATATGAAAAGATGCTCAATATCATTAGTCATCAGGAAAATGTAAATCAAAACAACAATAGATACCACTTGACATAGACCAGGATGGCTAGGATCAAAAAGACAGATAATAACAAGTGTTATTGAGGATGTGGAAGAATTCTCATACACTGCTGGTGGCTAAGTAAAATGGTGCAGCTACTGTGGAAAACAGTCTGGCAGTTTCTCAAAGGATTCATCATAGAGTTACCAGCAATTCTACTCCTAGTTATATATCCAGGAGAAATGAAAACATATGTCCATGCAAAAACTTGTACATGGATATTTATAGCAGCATAATTTATGACAGCCAATGTCCATCAGTGATCATACATAAAATGGGATAGTATTCAGCCATAAAAAGGAGTGATGTACTGATACATGCTACAACTTGGATAAGCCTTGAAAACATTATCCTAAGTGAAAGAAGCCAGTGGTAAAAGTCAACATAGAATATGATTCCATTCATATGAAAGTCCAGAACAGGTAAATATACAGACAATAGAAAGTAAATTACTGGTTGCTTTAGGGCTGAGGAGAGGGGAGGTAGGGAGGGGAAGATAGGAAGCTGAGAGCTAAAGGTTATAGGGTTTCTTTTTGAGATGATGAAAATGTTGCAAAATAGACTGTGATGCTGCTTCTACGTATCTGTGAAGATACTCAAAACCATTGAATTGTACACTTTACATAGATGAATTGTATGGCATATGGATTATATTTTAGTAAAGCTGTTGCTCCAGTGGGGGGTTCTTCATTAGCACCAGAAGAGGGGGCAGTTCTTTGCTCTGTGCCCCCCAAGGATGTCCCAACAAATAAAAGGGAACAGTTTGCATAACAGTTGGGTGTATGCATTCTGGAGTCAAGTTTCTTGGCTTTGAACACTGGAATACCTCCTGTCACTTCCTAGTTGTGTCACGGAGACCCAACTACCTTCTCTGAGCCTGTTTTTTCATCTTGGTAACAGTAGCACATATGGCATATGATGTTAGGCAAGAGGGATCAAATCAGAAAACTCATGTGTCTGAGAGAGTGTAAGCACCCAATAATTATGGACTGGGGGTGAGGGTAACTTGCTTGATACCCTTTGACCATCTCAAAGCATCTAGTCAGGCAAAACATCGTCTCAGCCCGTACATGCCCAAGCCTGTCTCAACTGGAATAACTGAGGGTCTCTACGCCCAGGATCTGCCCAGCTTACTCCTCACTCAGTCCCGGTCTGGAGAGTACTTTGTTTCAGCAATTTCAGCCCACCAGGTCAAAGAGTATGGGATGCATATCACTACTTTATTTTTTTTAATTAATTTTTATTGGCGTATAGTTGATTTACAATGTCGTGTTAGTTTCTGCTGTACAGCAAAGTGAATCAGTTATACATATACATATATCCACTCTTTTTTATATTCTTTTCCCACATAGGTCATTACAGAGTATTGAGTAGAGTTCCCTGTGCTATATAGTAGGTCCTTATTAGTTATCTATTTTATATATAGTACTGTGTATATGTCAATCCCAGTCTCCCAGTTTATCCCTCCCCCCACCTTCCCGCTTGGTAACCATAGGTTTGTTTTCTACATCTATGACTATTTGTTTTGTAAATAGGTTCATTTTTACCATTTTTTTTAGATTCCACATATAAGTGATATCATATGACATATCACTACTTTAGATTTGGCATCAGTCATGCCGATTTTGTGGTATAGAATCTAGACACTAGACACTCGAGTGTCCCTTTCAACTCCAGCTTCCTGCCATGATGATTTTAGTCTTTAGGACTGGACTTTTGCCTTTGGTTTCTCACCCTGAACCAAGGTTACTGGTTGATACCACAGCCAAGCCTGTAATTTACCTGTTTGGTTGGATCCCTGACATTCTACCCTGCCATTGACATCACTGTCTTCCACAGAGTTGAATATTGTTCTGGTACTCAACAGCTACTAGCTTCATCTTGTTACAGGGACTGATTACCTGGAGCCACAGCCCTTCTGCCCACCTGAATTAGGGTGCTCTGCTTCCTAGGCTCCTACTACTGTTTCTTGGTTAGATCTCCATAAAAAAAAGACTTGCCTGAACTTTTACCTCTGTGGCCAAATCTTCAGACATAAGGGATTAGAATGCCAGCAGTGCATTGGGTTGAACACAGTAGGACCCAACCCTTCAGTCTGGTCAGTTCCTTTATGCAGAGTCAAACCTCCTCCTCTCCTGCCTTGGATCAGTGGCTCAGCTTCCAGCAGGCATTCAATTGAGTGACAGAATTTTTAATTTTTATTTATTTATGTACGTATGTATGTATTTTTAATTGAAGTGTAGTTGATTTGCAATGTTGTGTTTCAGGTGTACAGCAAAGGGATTCAGATATAGATAGATATATAGATAGACTTTTTCAGATTCTTTTCCCTGATAGGTTAAAAAATGTTGAGTATAGTTCCCTGTGCTATACAGTAGGTCCTTGTTGGTTATCTATTTTATATATAGTAGTGTGTATATGTTAATCCCAGACTCCTAATTTATCCCTCCCCCACATTTCCCCTTTGGCAACCATAAGTTTGTTGTCTATGTCTGTGGGTCTATTTCTGTTTTGTAAATAAGTTCATTTGTGTCCTTTTTTTAGATCCCACATATAAGTGTTATCACATGATACTTGTCTTTCTCTTTCTGACTTACTTCACTTAGTATGATAATCTCTAGGTCCATCCATGTTGCTGTAAATAGCATTATTTCATTCTTTTTTATGGCTGAGTAATATTCAGTAATATTTCATTTCATTCTTTTCTATGGCTGAGTAATATTCCGTGTGTGTGTGTGTATATATGTGTGTGTGTGTGTGTGTACACACACACACACACACACACACACACACACACACACATCTTCTTTATCCATTCATCTGTCTATGGATGTTTAGGTTGCTTCCATGTCTTGGCTATTGTGAATAGTGTTGCAGTGAACATTGGGATGCATGTATATTTTCGAATTATGGTTTGAGCGACAGAATTAATAAAGAATGTTAAATCATCATTTGTCTGTTAATAGGGTTTTTTGATGATTGAAGTCAGAAAAGTGGTTATTTCAGTAGAGGTTACTGACTGAGAAGAGGCACAGGGACGCTCCTAAGGTGCTGGAAATATTCTATATCTTGATCTGAGTGAAAATTATTCAGTATTTACATATGTAGAAATTTGTCAAGCTGCACGTACAAGATTAGTGCATTTTATGAACTTCATATTTGTTATGCCTAAATAGAAAAAGGGGGAATACACTAATGTGTAATATTGAGGAACATGATAACAATAAGTCCTGTGAAAATAGTTGTATGTACTGTAGAAATAGTCATGAACATATTTGCTTTACGAAAATCTGCTAAAGAAACTTCTCTCCAATTTCGCTATGGGCCTTGCTTCTGTTTCTCCAGAACATATATTTACTTTCATTTTGTAATTATAGCTCTTATTTCCCTCTTCACTTTGGCTTCCAGGCAGCTCTAAGTCCAATATTCAGTCAATCCAGGTACCTGTGTAGTATTTTTCTTGTTTTTTTAAAATTAATTTCAACCTTACCATACGTTTTGGCTTATTTTTTTCCAACTTTAAGTACTTTGTCCTTAAATTTCTTCACTTTCTAATTTTGGCAATCAAAACTGTAGATACCAAGATCTCTACTTGGTTTTATTTATTTATTTATTTATTTATTTGGTGCTGTCTTCCATGCTTTTATTTATTTTTTTTTTTAACATCTTTATTGGAGTATAATTGCTTTACAATGTTGTGTTAGTTTCTGCTGTATAGCAAAGTGCATCAGCTATATGTATACATACATCCCCTCCCTCTTACGTCTCCTTCCCACCCTCCCTATCCCACCCCTCTAGGTGGACACAAAGCACTGAGCTGATCTCCCTGTGCTATGCAGCTGCTTCCCACTAGCTATCAATTTTACCTTTGGTAGTGTATATATGTCCATGCCACTCTCTCACTTCGTCCCAGCTTACCCTTCCCCCTCCCCGTGTCCTCAAGTCCATTTTCTTCTACTTGGTTTTAAAGGATACAATTAATGACCTTTTAAGTATTTTCTGAGACTATAATTGTATTTTTTATATACTCCATCCATTGATTCGATTGAGTTTGTTTCCTTGGGGAGTAATTCTTCTGTTTGATGTTATTGGTACTTCTCTATACTGATTCTAACTTTCCTTGATGTTTGGTGATTCCTGATTCTTGATGTTTACAGATCACTTTCTGAACAGTTCTCTTTTGCACATTTCTCTTTTTTAGTGAATTTTGAGGGTGGATGTGGGGAGTGGGGAGGAACTGGAGCTAGATGTGATGTCATTTGGTTTCTAATTTTCAGAAATTCTTGCATTTTCCACCCACTGGTAGCAGTTCTTTTATTTTACAGCACTGCTGTTGAAATTTTTTTTGGAAAATAGCAGCACCATGGGCTCAGTCTGCCATCTTGAGATCTCCTGAGAACATGAAAGATCTCAGCAACAGGGGAGCAATATGAGCTGACAGCTGTGGAAATACGTTCACCAGTGACACCAGAATTCAGTAGGCCAAACTCTGGGAGTATGAGCTGCGAGTCAGAAAAGCATGGAGGCAAGATGATGGGTAGCAGGTGATGTTGGCATGCACTGCTGGGTACCTACCAGGAAATAGACTTTATAATTTGGATCTGTCTTATTGGTCATTACAGTGCAGTTTATGGACAGGCCAGCCATTTGTAAAGGACCAGGGACATAGCAGACAATAGCCACCTAGTCCTAAAAATTCAGAAAGTTTTCTTAATTCACTACCCTCCTCCCACTGATTAGTAGCTCTCTGATCAGATGTGCTGCCTGTTACTGATGTCAGGCATAAACCTCTAAGACGGCAGGCAGGCAAGCATATGGAGACTGGGTCCCTGTGGAGAGACTGGTGCTTTCTGACTTTTTCAGCCTGAGGAAGAAATGCTTTGGGTCAGTTATTTATGGCATTTGCCTGGGGGTAGCCCATGGAAGGATTTGTCAGTATTTTTGATGAAGATCCTTTTGAAGAGAAGGATAGAGTTTTAAGAATTTCAGTTCTAGTCAAAATAAAGATTTTGTTAGTAATCATATTTATTTCTTAGTGCAATAGGAATGATTTAACAAAATATTCTGTGTAAATCTCAGTGTACAGTGCTTGGCATATACTGAACACTTAATAAATGTTAGCAGTAATTATTTCTACTATTATGTGCTTTGTTATCTGCTTTGACTATTGCACTGGGTCACTGTCAGTCACCCCTCTAAATACCTAGAATATCTAGAATGTGTGGAGGTACAGAGTTAAATCCAAACTATCTCTATATCATTAGAGTCTCCATGGAGTGTGTAGTGAGGCAGCTGTGATTGTATAAGAGACAAAACAGCTGCAGCTACCCTGAAAACGTCAGGGTGGAAATAAAATTATTCCTTTCAAATGGTTTTTTCCTTCAAATTCAATTAAATAGGTTTATAATAGACTCTGAAGCCACTTACAAAGTCATGAACACAATATCATATCCATACCAAGTCCTTTAAGGCTTCCAGGGCTTTCATTCCAGTGAGAAAGCAATTCTTTCCCGTTAAATGGAAGTTAATGAGTTTGAAAACATCGCCCAGCAGGAGAGCAGGCAGTGACCATCCTGACAGCTTTTAGAGAGATCTGAAATTTGTCAGTTTACTGACACAATTAAACTGTGATGTTTTATTTGTATTTTTGAGGCTCTGCCATAAAACATTTACTTTCTTTTGTTTTTCTTCTCCACCCCTCCATTTCTGTTCATTCTATATTAACAAAGATTAAGGCTGCAATTCGAGTCAAAACATGATCTCCTTAAATCAAACCAACTTATGAAAGTGCATTGATGAGAATGTGTCTAAATACACCAGTATATTTCCTGATTAGTTGTTTGGTGACTCCCAATGCATAATTAAAGGTTATTCAAGCAAATTCCAAAGAAGAGCTTCCTTCTTTTTTTAAGGTATCCTAAAATTAGCTTCCCCGGTGGCACGTGGCACAGTGGTTGAGAGTCTGCCTGCAGATGCAGGGAACACGGGTTTGTGCCCCGATCTGGGAGGATCCCACATGCCACAGAGCGGCGACCCATGGCCACTGAGCCTGCGTGTCGGAGCCTGTGCTCCGCAATGGGAGAGGCCACAACAGTGAGAGGCCCG
>NW_006777603.1:0-20910 GCF_000442215.2 Lipotes vexillifer | reverse complement strand
CCTGCTGATCTCTGCTTACCTGGGGCTGTACTAATTTTTAGCACGTGTTCACCTTAGACCCTTCAAGACAACAGAATCTAGGCTGCTGGAAGTTAAGGAATCCTCCCTAAGAGAAAAGAAAATCAGTGAAGGGCATTTCTTCAAATCCATACCAAGCCAAAAAGCAAAAATGCTGGTTTCCTATTTATGACAAAAACAGAAAAACGGCTTACCTGGTGATTAAGCCAAGCACTCGCCATCTCTGGCTGAGGCAGGAGCACAGGTTGCAAGAAACTGGGAAATCCAGGCCAATCATTAGATGTGAGCTCCCTTCGGGACACTTTCTAGGAATGCATTCTATCCCAGCTGGCCTTAGGCCTCTAAGCTGCAGTGGAGAAGTTCCCAGAAGTGAATTTTTCAAGTTTCTGAGAATGAACCCTCCTCTCTCCTTCCCGGACTGGCTGGAAATATCAGTGTTCTTTGCTCTTGCCTTTTGACTGACTCATCTGGGACATAACCGTGGGTCCCACTTAGAGAAGCATTGTTCTAAAAGAGGGATGAAAACAGAAGATGTATTTAATTATGATTATATGTAATTTTTAGATAGGTATTTCAATCACATAGTTCAGATTTCAGAAGGTACGCACAGTTTGGTAAAATTGCCCCTACAAATCCGAATAACCAGCCACCCTGTCTCCTCCCCAGAGGCAAGCAACTTTGTCATTTTCTTTTGCTTTCTTCCAAAATATTCTATGCAAAATCAAAAAAATTATAAATACATATTTCCTTTTACTCATCTTTAAACAAATAAGCTTTGGTTTGTATCTTGTTTTATTCAATTAATAATATATCTTGAAGATCATTCTCTACATTTTAGAGAACATTCCATGTCAGGTCATGGAGAGCTTTCTCATTCTTTTGGGGAATTTATCATAATTTAACCAATCCTCTACTAGTAGACATTTGGTTTGTATCTAATGATTTGCTCTTATGAATGGTGGCACAAGATAAAGTTGTGTCCTTCTGTCATTTCACACATGTGGGAAAGTATCAGTAGGCTAAAGCGAAATTCCTAAGTCAAAAGGTAAATTTTACTTAAAATTTTGACAATTATTACAACTTTTTCTCCTTTAAAAACTTCTACCTGTAATACATGAGTGTTTATTTCATTAGACCGTTTTCAAACTGTACATGACTTTTTTATTTTTTGCCAACCTGATAATATGAAAAATAGTACTCAGTATAGTTTTAAATCATATTTTTTTCTTATATGTGAGACTAAGCATCTTTACATATATATTATTTGTTTTCTGTAAACTATCTTTTCCCAAATTTTTACTAAACTGTTGGTATGTTATCTTATTGATTTGTACGGTTCTTTACATATTAGGAAAATTAGCTATTTCTGATATGTTACAGTTTAATTTTTAGTCTGTCATTTGTCTTTTGATTTTGATTATATGCAAAATAAATTGATATTTAGAAGGCCTCTTCCACATCAAGATTTTATGTGTGTGTGTAATATATATATGTGTATATGTGTGTGTGTATGTGTGTGTGTGTGTATATATATATATATATATATATATATATATATAGACTGCTGTTTTCTGAGACTCAATAGAACATCAGAAGTTGATGGAGACAGAGTAGTTTTGAATGGACCCTGGGCACAGAGGAAAGGGACCAGGGGAGATCACAGAATAAAAGAAATGGAAATGTTTGTTTAACAAGCAAATGCAGGAGTCCCCTGAAAAAAGGTGTGACAAGAAGATACTAGGAGTATAAAGAAGCTGGTTATGAGACAGACTGATTGGGAAAGGGCTGGAAATGTTCACAGATCCTATCATATGTTAATCAGCAGGATTCCCCTGCTTTGGTTGGGTTTGCCTCTAGAACTAAAGGCATTTCTTTGCTTACACAGTGACAATGGGCAGGGATGAGAAGGAGAACAAGAACACAGACACCCACAGGTCTGTCACCACCGTTTACAGAGCACGTGGTGTGTGCCACGCCCCTGCTAAGCCTTGTACAGGCCCAGTGTTATTTTTAATATTCACCACCGCCCTATGACATAGGTACTGTTGTCATTTATATCCTACAGATGAATAAACTGACACTTAGAGAAGTTAAGTCAGTGCCTCAAATTTCATGTCTGTAGAGTGGTTTCTGTATGACTAGAAATCTCTTAATTCTTTGCTGTACAACTAAGAGAGCATTTTTATTAAGCTAAACTCTTAAACAGTTGGAGCCAATCAGTGTCACTTGCATATCTATAGTGAAACCTTCTCTGAAGGAAGCAGGGAGCAACATTCCAGTTCTGTGCTTCATCCAGTCTTTGAGAGCCTCTGCTTGCCTGCTGTCAGCTGGGAGTGCTCATACAATGAACCGAGCATCTCCAAGAAGACCCCGGTTTTGAAACTTAGAGACATGCACTGCAAAGCAATCATAAGGGAGCTAGGGATAAAAAAAATGTCAGCAGTTTTGAAGCAGAAAAGAAAAGGTTTATGAAGAAAACTCTATTAAAGTCATCAAATTCCTCTTGCTTTAGGTCAAAAACTTACAGCATGCTGGAATACTATTTGTTATGTTACAAAAGAGTGCCAGCAATCATCTGTTTCCTTGCCCTTGTCATGGTTCTGCCCGGAGTATTTATATTTGATCATTGTTCTCTTAATGGATTGAACTAATAAACAAGCACGTGAAATCTATAGTACCTACAGATCTAAAATAAAAGGTAGATATAAAGTATATTGTCTGAAGATTTGTGATGTCCTTTCCCAAAGTATCATCAGGGAAGTCAGTTTGGCAAGAATGTCATTGATTTATGGTTGAAGACTAGGGAATCTATTGGGAAACTAAATGCCACCCAATTAATTCATCTTGGAAAAAGGAATTCACAAAGTAGAGGAGGGTAGAGTAGAAAAATCCCTCTCTGGTGTGGATCTGCCTGTCTTTGAGACCAAAGTTCAATTCTCAGAAGATTATACTTCAGGGGGGATTAACCCTTGTCATTTCCACAATACATCAAGCTCAGAAAAGAATGTCTCTTAATCATTTTATGGAATTACACATGGTCGATCTTTGATGATTAGACTTTGATCATCATCAAAGACAGAACCGATAGGACCCAACTGGGGGTGCCTAATAAAGACGAGGATGTAGATTGATGAGGTTAATTTTTAATCAACAGAGCCAGAGCACACAGAGCAAGTGTTTAATAATTATTTGAACTCATGACAGAAAAAAAAGGAAGGGAGGATGAAACTGGTAGTCTCCGTGGTCAGGATTCATACCCATGGCCTATGATTCTAGTCTAGAGCAGTCGTTTTGGAATAACATTTTAAAATATAAACTCCTCATATTTGGGGGATCATACTGTGATGTGCCAGACATCTTAACTACAGAACTCAGCTGTGGCGAAGCAATTTTAGCTTCCCGTATATTCAGCTCCCATATTTAATAGAGGAAAAAATTGTGGCTCAGAGAGATTTGATGGTCATCTAAGGTCATAGCCCTAATTAACAGCATAGCTGGGGTTAGAATTTGAGTTTCCTGACATTCTCTTCTACACAAATCTGATCTTCCATTAATAGAAACCCAGAGATCGAGACCAATAACATTCTGGTTTATCAACTTTTCCTCCAATTCTATTTGCACCATGTATTAACTCACTTAATTTATATATCAAGTATTTATTGAGCATCTACTGAATGTCAGGTTCTGGAGGCCACTGAGAAGACAGCATTGAATGAGACAGCCATGGGCTCAGCCCTCATGGGTTTTACAGTCTAATGGAAGCCAGGCACTAAATGAGTCATTACAAATGAAAGGGGGAGCTCTTGAGGGCAGGCATTAGTTCTACTTTCTGGGCAAAAAAAATAAAATGCCCCCAAGAGGCTCCTAAGCAAATGTAGGAGCAAGAATTTGGGCCTTTGACTCTAAATTTAGGATTCTTACGAATCACAGTTACCTTTAAAGTATAGAAGCTCTACTGCCTTATATTGGTTATCAATCAGTTTCTTTGTTGCCACAGCTCAGAGCCTCAGAGAGCAGGCGCTGAGCGTCACATCAAATAGTTACTGAGCTCACAAGTTTTTGGTGTGAAAGGGATACCTGGAGAATGTAGACCATCTCCTGCACCAGAAGATCTCATAGTCTGGAAGGTATGTACCCAGAACACAGTACAACGTGAGTGAGCACCAAAGGGGGACAAATGAGATGCTGTGTCAGAGGGAAAGGGAAGGAGACAGGACCTGTGTCTGTCGGTGGACAGGCAGGTGGCACAGAGCTCACGGAGGAGCAGTGGAGATGCCCACTGGAGTCTGAGAGTGAAAGGCCTGGATTTCCAGACTGTGGCCACTGGGGACCCGCTTGAAGGTACCTGAGCAGGAAAGTGTGATGGGCAGACTATCCCCAGGTTCTAGGGGATGAATCTGGTCATGATATTTCTTAGTTTCTAAGAAATGGGTAGCTCTATACCCACAGCTTGGAAAGGATCTTCAAATGAAGAGATTCCTCCCCTAAAAGATGAAGAAGACACATGTGACCTAGCACACTCCAAGTCACCTCTCGAGGATGAGTTCTAAAGTTTTGACTCAGATTCTCAGAATACCCATCGAACACCAGCATTTTTCTAAATGACAAATGCACATACCCTTGACAGAGCAACTGACCTCTGGAAATTTTACCTCTGGAAGTACACGTATAAGCTGATGTGTGTATGCGTTGTTCCCTGCAACATATTTTGAAATTGATTCACTATGCTGTACAGCAGAAAGTAACAGAACATTGTAAATCAACTATACTCCAATAAAAATTAATTAAAATTTAAAAAGTAATAACAAAAGATTGGAAACAACCCAAGTGTCCAATAGGAAATTGATGGAATCAGTTACTGTATATACATGCAATGAGATATTATGCACATATAAAAAACATGAGAAATCTTTCCATGTCCTTTAAAAGAAGGGCTGCTAATTGGGGAAAAGTGGTACAGAAGAGTCTGCTACTTTCTGTATAAAGAAGGAACAAAGAACCTATTCATATTTAATTTGCATTTTCAGAATCCCAGAGGGATACATTTTAAAAAATCTACTGAAAAGTAGTTATCCAAGGGAGGAGGGTGTAAACTTTAGGGCAGAAAGACAGGAGTGGAAATGAATCTTTTCATTCTAATCCTTAATTATATTTTAAATACATGAGGGCATTACCTAGTCAACATAGTATTTTATCAAATGCCAATGAGCAGAACACATTCAGCAGGCGCTTCCGTTGCCCATGAGGCTGGGCTGTGATTTCCAGCTCAACACAGACGCTCCTGAGTAGAGTGCAGACCTGGAGCTTCCATACAGAGGAGGGCCACTTACCAGCATTTATTCATCCATATCCCCTCCAGAGAATCTAATTCCTGCTCTCTGCGATCAGGCAAAGCTGCTTGTTTTCCTGCAGCAGAACTTGTGCATCAAAGGAGGTTTTGGAATGTACTCAGTCACTGAGATACCATCTCTGTGATGGCCTGTGCCCTGTGCCCAGCCGTCCTAGCAGAAAGAAGCAGGTAATCCAGCACTGGCCAGTTCCCTGAGCTCAGAGGGCACCTGCCTGAAGAGCAAAGGGCACCCACTTTTTAACAAATATTCCATTTTATATCAAATCATATCTAACTAGAGGATGACAGTTATCATTAGTGTCACCATCAGCAATTCAGGAGTTGCCTCCTTCACCCCTCTGTCTTCCTCTCAACTTTCTTAGAGTGGGGGTCTGGGTGTGTGTGTGTGTGCATGTGTGCATGTGCTACGTGGGTTCTTGCTTGTGAAAGAAAATAGAACATAGTGATTTAAAAGTACAAAACAAATTTGCGTAAACATGGGTTCAAATCTGAGTTTGGCACTTATCAACATGGCCTTGAAGAGGTTGCTTAAGACTTTCCTGGTGGCACAGTGGTTAAGAATCCACCTGCCAATGCAGGGGACAAGGGTTCAAGCCCTGGTCCAGGAAGATCCCACATGCCACGGAGCAACTAAGCCCCTGAGCCACAACTACTGAGCCTGTGCTCTACAGCCCGTGGGCCACAACTACTGAGCCCGTGAGCCACAACTACTGAAGCCTGCGTGCCTAGAGCCCGTGCTCTACAACAAGAGAAGCCACCACAATGAGAAGCCCACGCAAGGCAACAAAGAGTAGCCCCAGCTCGCTGCAACTAGAGAAAGCCCACGCGCTGCAATGAAGACCCAACGCAGCCAAAAATAAATAAATAAATAAATTTATTAAAAAAATAAGAGGTTACTTGACATAGCCCAGTTTACTCACCTAAAAATGAGGTTGTTTTATAAAATAAAAAAGAAAATATATTAAAGCATTAGCCTTTTACCTGGCATTTAGAAAAGACTCAATAAATGTGTTGCTGATGATGTACGATGACCTTCTCCTTGTTGTGAAACCTCTGATGTAGAATAATCTGGAACCATTGGGTAGAAAATATATTGAACAACCCTATCGGCTTGTTTAGATCAGTTGCAATAAAGATACGTGGAATCTCCTCCAAGAGTCCCATGGAAACTTCTTTCATCTTCCTGAAATGATCTACCTGAAACCAAGAGGTGATATCTCCTTCATGTAGCTTTGGAAATGTTCTCAATTCAAACTATATATTTGTTTATATATGTAGCCAGAGTGGCTGATAGTCATTTAAGCTGCATTAGGCTTCTTGGCTGTAACCTCCTCCTCTAATTAGGCTTGTAATTGCAGAGCAACGACAAATTGATTCAGCCAAAACATCCTCTACTGGGAGCCTGGCCACAAGACGGGCTCAGCGCCCCCCTCTCTTCGTATTCCTTATTTTTTTTTAATTTATGTATTTATTTTTGTCTGTGTTGGGTCTTTGTTGCTGCGTGATGGCTTTCTCTAGTTGTGGCGAGCGGGGACTACTCTTCATTGCGGTGCATGGACTCCTCATTGCAGTGGCTTCTCTTGTTATGGAACACAGGCTCTAGGTGTGCGGGCTTCAGTAGTTGTGGCACACGGGCTCAGTAGCTGTGGCGCACGGGCTTAGTTGCTCCGTGGCACATGGGATCTTCTCGGACCAGGGCTTGAACTCTCGTCCCCTGCATTGGCAGGTGGATTCTTAACCACTGCGCCACCAGGGAAGTCCCTCTTCGTATTCTTTAAACACGCTCAGATGACATACCCCACCATCCCCTGGAGAAAGCAGAAACTCACAGCTGCTCGCAGGCCCCGGTCTGGCTCCTAGAACAAGGCTGCTGCTCCATTCAGGTTCACAGCTTTCTGCTCCTGAACCTTTCAGTGACAGAGAACAAGGACAGACTCTGTGGGGAGAGACCCTGGACTCTGAGGAGGGTCCCTCTAGCCTGTGCTCTCACAGGTCTCTTGAGTGAAGCTGTGACTCTTCAGGGAGTCCTCTCTCTTTGCCTGCCTTCCTTCTTTCCTCCCTCCCTTCCTTCCTATTTTCCTTCCTACCTTTTCTAATACAGATAAATAAATCTAATAAGCCTAAAGGATTTGCTACTACTATACCCACTGTAAAGGCTTAATCTTTTTTTTAAAGGTAAGACAACTTGCTCTGAAAGACATTAAGCAACTTATCCAATGATGATTCAGGTAATGGTGAGCTGGGATAGGAAGCAGATCAATCTGACTCTAGAGCTCACACTCTTAGCCACCTTGCTGTACCGCCCCTCATTTTGAAAGAGGGTCCTTGGGCTAATTGCTTTGCAGAGTATGAGAGGGGCACATCACTGGGCGTTCTCCCTGTCTGTCGTATTTTAATGGCACACAGAGAAACCTGATTGCTTGGGCCGATTGGAACGTGAATGCTGTAGAGGAGGCTTATTAATGGACCAGGGTTATTCTGGGTCCTAGCAAAGCATGGGTCATCTCCAACTCAAAACCATCAAGAGCTATAATAGCCACTTCTTTCCAGGATATTATTCAATAATCAAAGTCGAGTTAAAGGGTAAAAAAAGCAACACTATATCTCCAGAGGAGGATAAAAAGGATAAAGGATCTCCCCTTGCCTATAATTCTAATACATCTTCTCAGGAACCTAATTTGGACTCAGGGCTTCCCCCTTAACTGTATAAATGGAATTAAAGACTTGATTCCAGCAGAGAACATGAAGTACTTAAGGAATTGCTTCAGCCAGATGACACATTATTAATAGTAATAAGGGGTGGAATTATATAGTATTTCTATGGCCCTTTATTTGCAGAGAGTGTTTGTTGGCTTCCTCACACACATATTATAATCCTAATGGTCATTTTGTGCACTCCCATTTGTCATGCCTGTATGTATTTGCAGCATTTAAATATTTGTGACTAAATTAATGCTCATGGAAGCCCCGTGTGGTCTGTTGCTTCATCTATTCGTAGAACCCTTGCCTTCCCAGCCAAGGACCTCACCCAAGTCTCCTTGACCATCACAGGCTTCTGCAGCCTGTTTGGGGTCATGAGGCCTAGAACCAATTGTCTTCTGTCAGTGGAGACTTTATTGATATCCTGGCTCATGAAAGATCTTCTGTCCTTGGGACTATGTTTCTGTTTTTAGCTGCAGATTCTTTTCTTGACTCTATTTCTGTAGTTCAGTGCCTTTAAGTAGTTTCACTCTTAAGATACCTGAGATTTAATTCACCAAATTCTGACTACAGGCTTAACTGGCATAATGCAGAGTAAATTATGATTTGCTGTAGATAATATTTATCTACCACTTTCCACTGTAAGTCCACATCTGATACTGCTTTTCCTGTTTTATGAGTTAGGTGGTGATGGTGATGATGATGATGATGATGATGATGATAATCAAAAAAGAATTCATTGGGCTTCCCTGGTGGAGCAGTGGTTGAGAGTCCGCCTGCCGATGCAGGGGACACGGGTTCGTGCCCTGGTCCGGGAAAATCCCACATGCCGCGGAGCGGCTAGGCCCGTAAGCCATGGCTGCTGAGCCTGTGCGTCCGGAGCCCGTGCTTTGCAACAGGAGAGGCCACAGCAGTGAGAGGCCCGCGTACCGCAAAAAAAAAAAAAAAAAAAAAAAAAAAGAATTCATTGAGTACTGAGATATCAAGCACTTAGTTGAGTACTTCACTTATACATTCACATTTATCCCTCACAAGAAACCTGTGAGGTATTATTACTATTATTGTTATTATTAATATCATTCCCATTTTACAGAGGCAGAAGCTGAGGCCCAATTCACATAAGCCAGCCAGTGAGCCTGATACTCACACCCAGCTTATCTTACTCTACCCCATGCACTGAAACCATGATAACCCATGTACAGCCCTCATTTGCTCCAGATCTCTTGAGATGGGCAAACTGAGGATATGTTGTGCTGGGTTTTTTAAACTGTTATCTATCTTAGTCTCACCTATGGTTTGTTTAGGAAACTTCTGTGTACTCAGGTTGCCTGGATGTTGAAAGCTAAAAGTCAGAGAATTATTCTCAACCCTTCATGCTCCTCTGTGTTGCCTCTCCTCTTTATCTGTTTTTCCCTTTCCAGAATGATGGCCTGAGTCTCAGCTTTATGGGGTTTTTTTAGAATAGAATTGAATTTTCTTCATTTTACAGTCTAACACCTTCTACTCCATGTCCTAACAGCAGTTTCCTGGGCTTTGGGGATTTCTGTTGGTCCACATGTTCGTGACAGTAAATTAGCATCTGGCCAAAAGACCCAATTTTTCTTGTTGAGAAATATGAATCTCTGAGGCCAGGGAAATTCTGCAAAATATAACAAAGTTTACTTATATTTCTTCTGTACTCTCACCTCTGGCCTTTCCAGTGTCCCCAGATCACTCCTCTCATGTAGGAAAGTGTGGCTGTTGATCCACACTGCATGTTGGTAACATAATGTGGTACCTCTGTCAGGTGGCACTAAAACATATGATAGTATGTGGAAGACTTAAGCTAAAAGAATGTTTCTCAAGTGGTAGAATTTAAAGTTGAAACAATAACAGTTAACAGGTATCATGTTCTTACTTAGTTCCACCAAGTTCTTCCCATATTATCTCATTTCATTCTTATGTCAACTTTATACAACAGGTACATGATTCCATCTTACTAATGGAGAAATGACATATAGTCTGCCTCATGTGTCCCAGCTGGTAAACGGGGGAAATGAATTCAGATGCTGATCTGTTTCATTCTAAAACCACACCTAACCTCTGTGGTCCACCCCGATGAAGGACACAGGTGTGATCAGGAGACCCTTCCCTATGATGATCAGACAGAGGTGCACCCCACTCTGCCTGCACACAGGCTGATCCTGACAAAGGATTAGCTGAGGTCCCCTCTCACATCCACAGGGATGATGTTTCCCTCCCATCTGTGGTGGGAATTTACCAGGTGGCAGAGGGTGACAATGAGGGTGATTCCTGAACCCGGGGTATGGCTGATGAATCAACCCAGAGAATCCTCAGACCCAGCTCTCCTTTGGGCAGAATTACCCTCTTTCCTTCTTACATCCTCAGTAGGAGAGGAGGGGATCCTACACAAGGAAGGAGAGAGGACCCATTTATTGAGCACCTACTGGATACACACTCTGTGCTAGGCTCTTTCAGATTTATCTCATGGAGAGCTCAATCCTCCTTTTCTTCATAGGGATCTGTTGACTAAACACTGTTTTGACAGAGCAGATACCTGCAAAATAAATCACAGAGAACTCATTTGGCTTGGCTTTTGCATAGTTTTCATCATACAAGATAAGACATTAGATCAAAGTCTGTGCATTGGTTAGTTTTTATGCACCAACTTGGCTGAGCTATAATTCCATTATTAAATCAAACACTGTCAGGTGTTGCACCAAAGGTATGTTTTTAGATGTGGTTAACATTTACAGTCAGTTGATTTTGAATAAAGGAAATTACCCTTAATAATGTGGGTGGGCCTCATCCAATCAGTTGAAGGCATTAAAAACAAAAACTGAGATTTCCCAGAGAAGAAATTCTGCCTCAAGACTGCAATATCAACTCCTGCCTGAGTTTCCAGCCTGCCCTACAGATTGCAGCTTCCACAATAACATGAGCCAATTCCTTAAGAATAAATTTGTCTATCTATACCTATAATGTGTCATCTGTTTCAGCCTGAAAATTTTGAAACTCTCAAAAGCACTCAGATGGGAGCTGCCAACCCTTGGAGTAACAGTGCTGCCTCTGCTTTGTGTCTTGGGTGTCATTCTTTAATTCCCAGCATCCCTCTAGGCACTCTTTAGGTGTCACTGTCACCCAGCTCAAGAGGTGAGAGGCCACATGGTTCTGAGTTCTTCCAATTCTACCCCCATTGAAAAGTTTAAAAGAACACAGTGTGGCTGAGCAGGTGCTGCAGAGGCTTGGAGTTTGTGTCACTGTAACGTTGTGTAGTGTGGACCCTTAAAGAAGAAAGGGGCTGCCTGCATTGTCTCCACCCCATCCTTAATGCAGATGAGTTGATCATAAGCACCTTGCTGTCCTCCGTGGAAAATGCCAGTTGGGGAGGTCTGTGTCACTTTCAGAGTCTCCATCTCAGGGCCTCAGACTTTTGTAGCATCAGACATTTGTAGCATGGAGTCAAATATAGTCAAATGTGACAGATTTAAAGTCCATCAAGTCCTGGGGAAAGAGCATCTGAAGAGCCCAAAGATGAGCTCATTTACCTCTCTTCAAAGGTAAGTTAGTGAAAAAATTCAACAGAGGAGTGTACAGCAGGTTCAAGCCCATAAATCTGTCAGTAAACTTTACTGACTGCATACAGGAAATAAAGCAAGGCTTTTTTTCCCCTTACCTCCAATATCATTTTGAATGATGTACTCTGCCTTATGGAGAGATCGTCTTCTTCTTGGCTGCTAGCCAGGCTTCTGGAAGACAGGGACAGATTTTATTTTTATATCAACCTGTTTCTGATTCAGAGTTTAGGGTGACATATAGTCAGGCATCAGGTTAAAAAAATCATCTGTTAGAGGTCAGTCAACCCACTTTTCAATTATGCTCAACGGGATATAATTGGTGATATTGACAATGCACTGGATTGCATTGATTTTCCCATTGGAGTGAAAAACCTTGGGACACTTTTCTTTTTCATCCCAATACCCTGCTAGTTGTGAAAAATTCTCTAAGGAAAAATTATCTTAGTCATAAGTTCTTTAGATATATCTATGCTGTTTTCCTGAAAGACTTGACCTTAAGTGTAAATAATTTACAACTTATTGCATGCTGACTCTGCAGGACTTCCACCCTGTCTTATTCTGATTCTGTAACGAAACAGAGACGCCATGCTGAGGGGTGAGTAGGAGCTAGAAGCCAGCCACACTCTACTTGCCAAGTTACTCACCTTGAGGAAGGGGCATCTTTTTCCAATTCACATGAGTCACTGGTTGTTTATATACACCGTTATATTTAATCTGCACAAAAGTTGCACAAGGTAGAGTTATGAATGTGGAGAGAGGGAAGATTAGGATGTACCCTGTGCCGTAGGGTTGGAATTATTGGTATTAGTATGGACTCATGATATTTAATAGACAGACAGACATAGTCATAAATATATGTAAGTGTGTGTGTCTACACACACCCACACACACTCGCATGTGCATTTTCTAACTATGTCTACTTAGAATAAGACATACTAGGGCTTAAATCTTAGTACCTTGTCCATGTGGATATGGCTTTGGTCAAATCACTTACCAGTTGTAACCCCCATCTTCCTCATCCAAAAAAATCCCCAAAAAACAAGAAAGAAAGGAAAAGGGGGATGGTAATAATAGCTACCTAACAAGGTTATTGTGATGATTAAATGAGATAAAATATACTTATGAAGTCTGGCACTCCCAAACTCATTCTGTGAGGCCACCATCACCCTAATACCAAAGCCAGACAAAGATATCACAAAAAGAGAAAACTACAGGCCAGTATCACTGGTGAACATAGATGCAAAAATCCTCAAGAAAATACTAGCAACCAGAATCCAACAGCACATTAAAAGGATCATACACCATGATCAAGTGGGGTTTATCCAGGAATGCAAGGATTCTTCAATATATACAAATGAATCAATGTGATACACCATATTAACAAATTGAAGGATAAAAACCATATGATAATCTCAACAGGTGCAGAAAAAACCTTCAACAAAAGTCAACAGCCATTTATGATAAAACCCTCCAGAAAGTAGGCATAGAGGGAACCTACCTCAACATAATAAAGGCCATATATGACAAACCCACAGCCAACATAGTCCTCAATGTGAAAAACTGAAACCATTTCCTCCAAGATCAGGAACAAGACAAGGCTGCCCACTCTCACCATTATTATTCAACATAGTTTTGGAAGTTCTAGCCACAGCAGTCAGAGAAGAAAAAGAAATAAAAGGAATCCAGATTGGAAAAGAAGAAGTAAAACTGTCACTCTTTTCAGATGACATGATACTATACATAGAGAATCCTAAAGATCCTACCAGAAAAACTACTAGAGCTCATCAATGAATTCAGTAAAGTTGCAGGATACAAAATTAATGCACAGAAATGTCTTGCATTCCTATACACTAATGATGAAAAATCTGAAACAGAAATTAAGGAAACACTCCCATTTACCATTGCAACAGAAAGAATAAAATACTTAGGAATAAACCTACCTAAGGAGACAAAAGACCTGTATGCAGAAAACTATAAGACACTGATGAAAGAAATTAAAGATGATACAAACAGATGGAGAGATATACCATGTTCTTGGATTGGAATAATCAACATTGTGAAAATGACCATACTACCCAAAGCAATCTAGAGATTCAGTGCAATCCCTATCAAACTACCAATGGCATTTTTCACAGAACTAGAACAAAAAATTTCACAATTTGTATGGAAACACAAAAGAACCTGAATAGCCAAAACAATCTTGAGAAAGGAACATGGAGCTGGAGGAATCAGGCTCCCTGACTTTAGACTATACTACAAAGCTACAGTAATCAAGACAGTATGGTACTGGCACAAAAACAGAAATATAGATCAATGGAACAGGACAGAAAGCCCAGAGGTAAACCCACGCACATATGGTCACCTTATTTTTGATAAAGGAGGCAAGAGTATACAATGGAGAAAAGACAGCCTCTTCAATAAGTGGTTCTGGGAAAACTGGACAGCTACATATAAAAGAATGAAATTAGAACCCTCCCTAACACCATCCACAAACATAAACTCCAAATGGATTAAAGACCTAAATGTAAGGCCAGACACTATAAAACTCTTAGAGGAAAACATAGGCAGAACACACTATGACATAAATCACAGGAGGATCCTTTTTGACCCACCTCCTAGAGAAATGGAAATAAAAACAAAAATAAACAAATGGAACCTAATGAAACTTAAAAGCTTTTGGACAGCAAAGGAAACCATAAACAAGATGAAAAGACAACCCTAAGAATGGGAGAAAATATTTGTAAATGAAACAACTGATGCAGGATTAATCTCCAAAATATACAAGCAGCTCATGCAGCTCAATATCAAAAAACAAACAAACCAATCCAAAAATGGGCAGAAGACTTAAACAGACATTTCTCCAAAGAAGACATACAGATTGCCAACAAACACATGAAAGGATGTTCAACATCACTAACCGTTAGAGCAATGCAAATCAAAACTACAGTGAGGTATCACCTCACACCAGTCAGAATGGCCATCGTAAAAAAATCTACAAACAATAAATTCTGGAGAGGGTGTGGAGAAAAGGGAATCCTCTTGCACTGTTGGTGGGAATGTAAATTGATACAGCTACTGTGGAGAACAGTATGGAGGTCCTTAAAAAACTAGAACTACCATATGACCCAGCTATCCCACTACTGGGCATATACCCTGAGAAAACCATAAACATATGGGGATATATGTATGCACATAGCTGTTTCACTTTGTTATACAGCAGAACCTAACACAACATTGTAAAGCAATTATACTCCAATAATGATGTTAAAAAAATAATAAAAGGGGGAAGTCAGACTTTACATATCTGCTGCCTGGTCTTTAACTGAAAGCCTGAGATGGGACTCACACAAATGCTGGAGTTCCGTGGCTTCGCTGACACAGATGGCCATCAAGAGAGAAGAAGACCATCAAGAGAGCCTTGCATGTTCTTGAGAACTGCAATCTGGGGAATTATTTAAAGTAGTGTTCTTAAATCACTTGAGGAGTCGTTAAGCACTCGGTACACTGATTACACTCTTTAGATTTTCTTTGGGCCAAATTACAGCATAAGAATTTCCTTCATAAACATGTAATTACTTTGAGGGAAAAAAATCACAATTCAGGAAATAATAATAGTAAATTATATAATGCTTTACATATTGACTTGCATAATTTTGTTAGGTTTCTAAGGGTCTTCATGGAACATTTTGATCTTCACAGCTTGTGATCAAGAACTTGTGGATGCTTTTCCAAAAGCAAGAGCCCAGGCAAGGAAGCAGCCTTTGGATTAAGGCTGGGTGGGAAAGGGGAAGCAAGCCCCCCGAGAGTCAGAGGAAGGCCGACTCTCCTCTGAGGAAGAATGCCCACTTTGGGGTTCAAAAGAACATAGACTGTGGATTCCCCAGGTAGAACCTGGGTCAAATTTATTTTTCTTCACTTTCCAGCAGTGCATCCTTGGCATGTATTCCTTATCTGAGAATTGTGGATAATAGCATCTACTTTGAAGTGTTGCTGGGAGGATTGTCCATCACCATTGTTGGCCCTTGGACTGTTGGCCAAGGTCTGGGCCTTCTTTTTTTAACTTATTTTATTGAAGTATAGTTGATTTACAATGTTGTGTTAATTTCTGCTGTACAGCAAATTTTAAAAATTATCTGATCCTCTCTTTCTTGGGAAATAAAACACCTTCTTTGTCTAGAGTAATGGTAGGGAAAATAAAGATCAGATCATTTCAGATGCCTTCAGCCCCTTTTGATTTTGAGATCCTCGGGTTTAGTCAACCTTGTGTAACATCTGTCAATAAGGTATGTATGCTACAGGAGAGTTGTTTTGTGTTATCCCAAGATGTAATTTGTTTTTGTACTTAAAAACAGCTGACCTCGTACATAAATTAAATTTATATATTATTTTCCCAGCACTATCACAATGTAGACACTGAATTGTTTTCACTGGATGAATGAAGTGAGGGTCAGTAATTCAGTGTCAAATGTCTTGGGCATGAAATTGTCTTTATTTTTTTCATTGAAGTATAGTTGACTTACAATGTTGTGTTAATTTCTGCTGTACAGCAAAGTGATTCAGTTACACATATATATATACATTCTTTTTTGTATTCTTTTACATTATGGTTTATCACAGGATATTGATTATAGTTCCTTGTGCTATACAGTAGGACCTTGTTGTTTATCCATTCTATATATAATAGTTTGCATCTGCTAATCCCAAACTCCCAATCCATGGGGCTTCTTGATTGGTCCTGGTGCTCAAAGTTATGGGCTCACTGGACCTTCTACAGATAGTGGCTCAAAGCAGACCTGTCTCATTTGGCTGCAGTTTTCTTAAAGATCCTCCTCTACTTGTCCTGAAGATCCATCCCAACTACTGTGAAAAACTATTTGCTTTTGCCAAAATGATTTTACTTTGCCTTTGCCTTTTATAAACCCAGTTTTCGCTTATGTTATAATTAGACCAGGGGAGGGAGAGGGCTGATTATATACCTTTGGTGCAATTAAACTCAGGATTTGTTCACAAAACTTCTGCTTATAAATATTTCCTTGGGAACATATATGTTGAGAAGACTAAATCTCCTTGTAGATTTTAAAATACTTTTCAGAGAGATCACATAGTATCTTAACTCTATTTTATAATCTCTAACTCACAATTCATGCTTTTCAAAGCACATTGTATTCACTGTATCATTGGGTCCTCAGGGCCACAGGATTATTATTTCTACTTCCCAGACTAGGGAGTATTAAGTTCAAGAGTTTGTGATTCGGCATCCACAGAACTGACACTAGGGTTTGGACTGTTCTTTCCCAGCACTGTGTTCCCATTGCTTCAACTTTACCATGTTGTGTCCCATTAAAGATACTTCATGTGTGTAATAATAATAATAATAATGGCAAAAGTAATAATAAAATACCTTCAAAACACTTTGTACTCAACATTTTTCTTCTGTTTCCCCTCCATACTTCTGCTCCCAAGAAATATGTTTCAGTACCATGTTTTATTAACTTTAACTAAGTTTACAAGAGGGAGTATTCAACTAGAACAACCCTAATTGGCTAGAAACATAATATAATAATCTCTTTTCACCCAAATTGTAGAGGAGTTAATTGGACCTGCAGAGCCAACAGTTAAACACATTGGTTTAAACATACAGTGAATCTAATTTACTCCAAAAACACTGTTGCAGAAGCAGAGCAAATGGAAGGGAAGGAGGGAGTATTCTGAGCTGAGTTTTAACTCAGTTTAGTTATCTGTTCTTGCTAGATAAACAAAACAAAACATAATTTACTTAAATATACTTGTGTGTGTGTGTGTGTGTGTGTGTGTGTGTGTGTGTTTGTAAGATAGATAGATAGGTAGAGAGATAGACACTTTTCCAATTGAAACAGTCAAAAATTAAAAAGTTATAAATTTTACATTGGAGTTGAACTAAGCCAAAATCAGCAGGTTGGAATCACTGTGTTCCCTGCCCCCAGCCCCTCATAACCATTATCCCTAAGAGCCTAAATACAATAGGAATGGTTTATTCCATGTTATTTTTGCTCTATGGCAAAACAAAAACAAAAAACCTTAAAATTTAGTGATTAAGAACTGGTCCAATTTAAACCAGCGATTACTAGTTGCTTGGTATATTAGAAATAAAGTATATTGAGTTTTAGCATATTGATTTAGTTCCTGCTGCCACTCAGCAGGCTCCCAATCTCTGTCTGGCAAGCCTTGAAACCTGCTTACCTCATGAGGTCCAGACAGCTAAATGAGAATGGACTTTTAGACTGAAAGTATTACTAACATGTCAGCAACTCGTGTGGAGATTCAATTCAACAAGAGCACGTAGAAAACACATATATCTTAAAATGAAAAGTTTTCAAGATTCTTTCACTAAAGAAGGTGCTCTCGATGGGACATTTTCTGATAACACTTTGTTAATCAGTGTTTTGCCTTTTAATTATACCATGTAATTTACATACTATGTGATCCTTACTTTTCACAAATTCAAATTAATCATCATTCAGTTGGTGTTAATAAGGGTTAGTTGGCAAGCCACAGATTTGGAAATTTGTATTAAGCAAATATTTCCACCACCTTCTGGAAAGAATGTCTCTATATACATCTTCAGAACTTCTTTTTTTTTGGAGACTTCCCTAAGCAGAGGTTGGAGTAACCGTGTCCTTACTCATTATTAGTTCAGTGCTTTTCACAGCAAAAAGCACTGTCACATATTCTACACTTTGGATTTGAGCTTTCATCTTGAGATCTTTCATTAACATATTACTCAATGCCTAGAACCTTATTTATGTGTCAGGAAAAAAATCAGAACACTGTTCAGATTGGGCTTGAGGGAGATAACTGCAGGAACAAATTTTGTTGACGACTTTGGCTGAGTGTATGTAGTTTGCTACTCTTCTTTATTTTTTCTTTGCTTGGAGGTAAACTCAATGATGTCAGTGATGTGAGTCCTTCTCATTTTTATGTTGCTGGAATTGGCACCTATTGTTTGGTCTGGTTCCAGACCTACCTTCTTCCAGGAAAAGCCTATTGTTGAAGGCTCTCTCTCTCCACACCCTTAAACTCTGTGATTGGCCCAAAAATGAGTGCCTGACCCAAGCTGGGTCAATGAGTCTTTCCTCATGGATATTTGGATTTGGAAACAGGAGGAATATTTGGCCAGTATCTCTCTGGCACTGAATCCATAAAATGTACATCTGGGGAGATCTTGGTGGTCGTGTTTTTGGCCACATAGAGAAAGCTACTCTGCCATAGAGAGAAAGGAGGCTGAGATGACCCAAAGAGGGAAATAAATGAGAGAGGAAGAACATCCCAATGTTTCTGTTATTATAGAGGTCCAGCCATAGCCTTGTTCTTGGGTTCTTGACCCAACATTTTCTGATGGAAATGTTCACATATATAAATGTTGAAATAATTTTGCAGTGAACACTCGTATCTATCACCTAGATTCTACAATGAACATTTTGCTGTATTTGCCTTATCACATATCTATCTATCCATCCATTATCCATAAAATCATCTTATTTTTCATACATTTTAGCTTAAGTTGCAAACATCTCTTCACTAAAACCCTGAACACTTTAGCATACATATCATTAAGCAGAGTTCAATTATTGTTTACTTACTGAGGTAAAATTTATACATAGTAAGATGCACAGACTTTAAGTGTAGCATTCAGTGAGTTTTGGCAAATGCATACATCTGTATAACTCAAGTCCCTATCCATATACCTAGTATTTTCTTTAAATAAGTTTCTCTTTTCACTTAAGATAATTCAAGTCTTTACTTTCTCCACCTGCAACCAAGAGAGTCATTGTTATACTTCAGCAAATTCACAGCTGAATTGGGAATTGGACTATCTTAGTCTGCTTTTGTTATGGCTTAGTACACCATAATAAAATAGCACAGACTGAGTGGCTTGAACAACAGACTTTTATTTCTCACCATTCTGGAGTCTGGGAAGACCAAGATCAAGGTGCCCGAATTCAGTTCCTGGTGAGAACCTTTTTCTTGGCTTGTCGATAGCTGCCTTCTCACTGTGTCCTCACGTGGCAGAGAAAGAGAGAGAGCCCTAGTTTCTCTTCCTTTGTTTCAATAACAACACTGATTCCATCACGGGGGCCCTACTCTCATGACCTCATCTAAACCTAATTACCTCCCAAAGGCCCCACCTCCAAATATCATCATATTGGGGCTTAGGGCTTCAATATATAAATCTGGGGAGAAAACAAAAATTCAGGTGAAGTAGGTTGGTGCTGTCAGTCAAGTCTACTATATCCTTCATGATTTTCTGCCATTTTATTCTATGAATTATTGAGATAGGGATATTAAAATCTCCAAATACCATTGTGCCTATTTCTCCTTGCCATTCTAGCAATTTTTGCTTCATGTATTTTGAATCTCTGTTATTAGCTGCATAAATGTTTAGAATTGCTATGTCCTCTTGATAAATTGACCCTATTACCATTATGAAATGAACTTCTTTATCCCTGGTAATTTTCTTTGCTGTGAAATCTATTTTGTCTGATATTAGTATAGATGTTCCAACTTTCTTTTGATTCATGGAATGACAAGCCACATATGGAAGAAAATATTTGCAAAGCATATATCTGATAAAGGACTTGTATCTAGAATTTATAAAGAACTCTCGAAATTCAATATGCAGAAAGCAAACCTAATTTTTTAAATGGTAAAAAAGTTTTAACAGGTGCTTCACCACAGAAGACACACAAATGACAAATATGCACATGAAAAGATATTCGACATCATTGGTCATTAGGGAAATGCAAATTAAAACCACAGTGCAGTCTCACTTCACACATATTAGAATGTCTAAAATTAAAAAGACTGACCATATCAAGGTGTCAAGAATCTGGAGGAACAGAAATTCTCAGTGCACTGCTAGTGAGAATGTAAAATGAAACAACCGCTTTGGAAAACGATTTGGCAATTTCCTACAAAGTTAATCATATGCCTACAATGTAATGAAGCTGTTCCATTACTGAGATTTTACCCAAAAGAAAAAAAGGGTATGTTCATACAAATGTAAATGTTCAAAGCAGCTTTGTTTGAAGTAATAGCAAAAAAATGGAAACAACCTAAATACCCATCAACAGATGAATGATAAACTAAGGTATTTGCAGATAAACTATTACTCAGCAATTTAAAAAAAAGAAATGAGGGCTTCCCTGGTGGTGCAATGGTTAAGAGTCTGCCTGCCGATGCGGGGGACGCGGGTTTGTGCCCCGGTCCAGGAGGATCCCATATGCC
>NW_006777602.1:0-2680 GCF_000442215.2 Lipotes vexillifer | reverse complement strand
TCTCTCTCTCTCTCTCTCTCTCTCTCTCTCTCTCTCTCTCCCTCTCCCTCTCTCCCTCTCTCCCTCTCTCCCTCCCTCTCCCTCTTCCTCCCTCCCTCCCTTTCTTTCCTTTCTTTCCTTCCCATGCCACATGCGTGGCACGTGGGATCTTAGTTCCCCAACCAGGGATCAAACCTGTGCCCCCTGCACTGGAAGCAGGGGAGTTTTAACCACTGGACCGCCAGGGAAGCCCCAGGTTCAGTTATTTTTATTATAACTTCAGGGTTTTTTTAATTGCTTATCTTTAGTGCTTTTATATATTATTGTTTTTTTCTCTTGATTACAACCAAAATAAAAGCTGGTATTCTTAATCTCAGATCCTGATGTATGTGTTTAAATATAATTTTACTGCCAAAAATCTGTCAAATTTGGTTTTTATTATGTTAGTTTTGTTTTTTGTGGATAACATGACCCTCAAATACCATGTCTTCTCACTGTTAAATTCTCAACTGAGCTGTCCCTATTTGAAGTGTAAGACTGCCAATTTGATTTTAAAATATTGGAAGTGAATTATGGTGAGATAGAGCTGTGAAGAAAGAAGCTTCATGTTCCCCTGGTTATAAATGCCTTTGGCATTTGTTTCTACTTGAAGACAACTTTTTCCTAATGCTTTTTTGAGGGAAGAACGTCCCACCTCTTCAGATAGTCCTGGGGGCAAATGGCTAAGAGACATGAACTAAAGCCCTGCGCTGTCTCCTGACAGGAAATCCCTTTCACACTCTCTCAAGTGTTCTAGTATGTAAGTGTGTTTCCTATTTGTGTGAACTCCTATATTTAGTGCCTAAAATCACACTCTTATCTTCTATGCCTGACATGAAGTTTTATGACATGTGGACGTGGGTGTGGGTAGATGTACATATGTCAGCTGAGGGTCCCTTCCTCAAGAAGTGCTTTTCTGTACTGTGTCCTGGGTCTGGGGACACAGAGCTGCCTCGGAGAGTCGAGTCGGAGCAGGGAGGCCTGTGCGCGTGGCATCTGCTGTGAACTCGCTTGGATTGACTGCTGGGCAGGAGGTAGGACTAAGACTAGAGGGGCAGGAGCGCTGCGGAGGAGCTGAAGTGACACTGCTTCTGGGAACTTGACTGAGGAGATGCTAGTGGAGCTCGCAGAGGCTGAGTAAAAAGGTGTTCCAGGCACAGGGCCTGCCTGTACAAGGGCAGGGCTCTTGAAGAGGCCTGGCGTGTTCGAGCACAGTTCTTTGTGGTTGTACTGGGGGGGAAGAGGCATCAGGAAATGACAGAGATAGCTTGAGGAAGGGTGATCACGTGGAAGATGGCCCAGAAAAGGGAGAAGCTAGGGGCAGGGAGACCAGTTTGGTTTCCATTTTGGGGAAACAATAACTCAGGGAAGAAAATGCAAGCAGGAAGTCTAGGTTTTGGAAGAAGACAAGGAGTTTCATTTTGAATGAGTTTGAGGTGACATATAGGTAGAGGAGTCTAGCCGGCAGCTGGAAATATAGGACGTGTGTGTGTGTGCGTGTGTGTGTGCGTGTGTGTGTGACAATTTCTTTGTAAAAATCAAATTCTAGAGCCTCCTGAAGATGTCACTCAGACTGCTCTAGGGATTGCCCCAGGGCTTGCTGTTATTCACTTCTCTTGGTGCCTACTGCATTTGAAAAAAATCAAACAGTACAAAAGGCTGTATAAATCCCTATACCTCAGACCTCAGTCCCACCCCCTCCCCCCAGAGGAAACCACTGCGAGCAGTTTTTATGTATTCTTCCAGAAATTTGTCTTGCATATACACACACATTTAAGTCCCTACAAGGGGTGAGTCAGACAGCAGCAGAAACTTACTACTATACTCACTGCATCATGCATGCAGTAACTTCCCGACTGTGTCATGTGTCAGTTGCTGCGTGCCCGGGTTTGGGGTCCCTCTCTGCTCAAGTCTTCCAGCTGCCTGGTGTGTAGCCTTTTGGTCTGCAAAGCTCGATTATTAGAGTAAGCTGAGTCTTTTTCCTTTAAGTGTTAATTTTCTTTAATGATATTTTTCCTTATTATAAAAATATACAATGGTAATTAACATGTATGCATTTTAAATGATAGACTATATATATATCAGTGTATACTTTAAAAAAAGTGAGTCTCTTCCCATCCCCAAATTCACTCACCAGGTTTAATCACCATAAACAGTATGGTATATAGACCGTGTTCTGTGGGGCGAAGCTTTGGGGAAATACACACACGCGTGTATTTTTCACATGGAAAATATAAAGAAGATGACAAGTGACCTGTAATCTCTCCCAACAGATAATGATGATTCCTGTTAGAAAAGCAGACAAACAAATAAACACTAGTGGTTTTTAAAAAATTACAAGATTATACAGAGTGATTTGAAATAAAAAACTAAAGTGTCCCTACCTCTCCTGCCATGCCCTGTCCCCACAGCCATCACTGTTAACAGTTCTCCTTCCAGAAAACTTGTAATGCAAATAGAAACATATGGTGACTCTCTCTCTTTGTGTGTGTGTTTTTATTATTTTATTTTATTTTTTAAATTTATTTTATTTATTGATTTGGCTGTGCCGGGTCTTAGCTGCGGCGCGCGGGATCTTCGTTGCAGCATGTGGGATCTCGTTCCCTGACCAGGGATCGAACCTGGGCCCCCTGCATTGGGAGCATGGAGTCTTACCCACTGG
>NW_006777601.1:0-262 GCF_000442215.2 Lipotes vexillifer | reverse complement strand
ACTTATTTCCTTAGAATCATCGTACCTAAATCCACTCATTATGCTGCTATGGGCCTGATGACACTGATTTTATTCCTGAGTGATATTCCATTATACATAAGTACCACAACTTCTTTATCCATTTTTCTCTTTCTGGGATATTTAAGCTGTGCCGTAGTTGAGGTTCTTGAAAACACAGCAGCCCTAAACTTTGGGGTGTCTGTGTCTTGTTGATTTTAATTTTCCTAAGCTATAGGGCCATAAGTGGAAGTGCCCTAGGCTC
>NW_006777600.1:0-3574 GCF_000442215.2 Lipotes vexillifer | reverse complement strand
ACCCGTGTCCCCTGCATCGGCAGGTGGACTCTCAACCACTGCGCCACCAGGGAAGCCCTGTCTCCACATCTTTTATAACAGGGGTCCCCAACCCGCCGGCCGGGGACCGGTACTGGGCCGAGGGTGAGGAACCGGACCGCACAGCAGGAGGTGAGTGGCAGGTGAGCGAGCGAAGCTGCATCTGCTGCTCCCCCATCGCTGGCATTACCACTGGAACCATGCCCCCTCCCCCCGCCCCGGTCGTGGAGAAACTGTCTTCCACGAAACTGGTCCCTGGTGCCAAAAAGGTTGGGGACTGCTGTTTTATAACACCTATTTTCATATTTTTGATGATAGCTTAATAGGTGTGAAGGAGTATTTGTAGTTTTTATTTGCATTATCCTAGTGACTAGTGATGTTAAACTTCTTTTCATATGCTCATTGGCCATATTTCTATCTTTTTTTTCAGAAATGTCTGTTGCTCATCTTTTAATTGGGTTGTCTTTTTGTTGAGTTGTAGGAGTTCTTTGTATATTCTTGATAGTAGACCCTTATCAGATATATGATTTTGCAAATATTTTTTCCCATTCTATAGATTGTCTTTTTACTCTCTTGATAATGTTCTTTGATGCACAAAAAAGCTCTTCACTTCTGTTGAAGTTTTTTTGGTCAACTAAGGCAGTTAAGCAGGGTCATACTATGTGCAGAGCCAAGCCTCTCCTAGTGCATGGGTTCTCTGATGGAAAAGAATACAAGATATCTCTCTTTCTGGCCTGTGCTATGTGAAAAGGTTGAAGCTGTTGACATAAATATTGTTTATTTGTGGCAAGGTGGGTTTGGCTTTCTAAACTGAGACATAACTTAGTTTTTTATGCTCCATTTCATTCCTCAAAAGGTTTGAGGAAGCTTATAATGGATGTGACAAAACAGAAGTCTAAGCAGATAAAAATGAGAATCAAGGGAAAAATAAGTAGATTAAAGGTCGGGCAGAAAAATGTCATTGGATATTTCTAGATGGCAAGAAAATGCATAGCAGTTGGTGTAGGATTATGGGTGATGTAAAATTTTCCTCTTTTATGTGATGGTTTCTATCTTTTCCATTTAGCATGCATTACTTTAGTAGGGAGAAAATTTTACTACATTATTAAAATTCTGAGTGCATTTTTCAGACTCGCTGATACACTTTCTCTACACTGATACATGATCCGTCCTCATGGTTTGATCTGCTTTCTGTGTTTGTGTTCAGTCCATCCCTCTGCCCTGAACTTCAGGTGATTCAGCTGGCATCCCCCCCACACAGCCCTATCCGGGTCATGGACCCAGCAGGACACCTTCCAGCCTCACCTCCCTAGCCTCACACTTCACATTTCTTTATATCAGAAATGTAAAGCTGCAGCCTGGCCTCTCTACTTTTTTGCTGTTTGGCTGAGTCCTACTAGCCAAATGTCCCCTCGGGAGAAGACTGCCCTGACCTCTTTCACTCTTTCTCTGCCCATCCAGGATTCTTTTCTCACTGCTTCCTGGCCTCTGCCTGTTCTGTAATTACGCTGACCACAGTGTTTATGGCATTATATATGTCTGTGTGCTTTTCTCCTCCACTAGATGAGGACGTAGACTGAGACTTCTTCATTGTTTGTCCCCATGCCTAGCAGAGTGTAGTGCAGGGTTGGCACCATGGTGCCATACCTGTCTGTTAAGTGAATAAATAAGACCTACACTATCATGAGGTGCAAAATGTTGCATGTGGGTCGGATCACACCTGTGGATGTGTTTGTGTGCCTCATGATGCTTGGAAACTTGGAACATTTCACATAAAATTCCTTATTTCTGTATTCTGAGAAAATGAGACTCTCTGGCCACCGTGTGTCAGCATTCTTTTGTGATGGCTGTTCCCACCCCACTCATCTTTCAGGAGGCCTACTATCCCCTTGAGACACCTGGGATTAGAGCCCCTATTTAGTGAAAGGATGGACTGCGTGCTGCCTCGCCTCGTTCTCTCTACATCTGTCTCTGGTTGGCCTTTTGGTAGAAGGTGGACAGCAGACAGTTTGAGGTTTTGGCTTCTGGCATGTTTCTGCAATTTTGTATTTCTATGAGACTGGTTAAGGATACAGCCTAAAACTTTGATACATACATGTAGAACTAAAACATATAAAAAGTGCTGATGAATTGAATTTCCAAGAACATTAGCAGAATGGCTGTGCTAATGGCACAAGCTTGAATAAAATGAAATGTTTAGTTACTGGGAAAGTTTATCATTCTGAAGTTCCTAAATTCCTTAAAATTTTTTTGGATATATAATCTGTATGTTTATGTATGGCTTTTTGGTTAAAATAAACTTGGCTTACCTTCAGGAAATAGTTGTGGACCTGCCTGGAAAAACCTTTAATTTCTCTATGAAATTAGAGATGGAATTTTGTTACTTATGTTTGGAATTTTAAGGCATTAAATAAATTGTTTTCTTGGTGTGACTGTATGCAGAATTTGTGTGCACCTTTTGGGGAGACATGTGGCCCATAATTCCCATTATATTTTTATAGGAGACTGGTCACAAGCCCCAAAGCAAAGTACTGTGGCCATAGGAAATGGGGCAGTGCTGAAGGGCTTTAAGCAGGGCAGTAGTGGGATCAGTTTGCTGTTTTTGAAACTTGACTGCAGCAGTGTGGGTTGAGGGTTAGAGAGGTGTGAGACATCAGGGGCAGGGATTCTGGCGGGGGAAGAAATGGTGAGGGCTTCAACTAGGATGAACTGTTAGGGAGGGAGAAATTCCACCTGTTTATTTTTGATGAAGTTATAAGTACTTAGGTTAATTTTGAAACTCCTTTTCAGTTAAAGATGAGTGAATATTGGGAGTACTGTACCTGATAATATCCTTTTAATAAGCTCCTATGCAGATTGAATAAAGGAAGGGCTAAGATCATCTCATAGCTCTCTGTAGGAAAATAATCTATTAGTTGAATAAGCAGATGCTCATGATTACACCTTTCTGCCCTGTGATGCATTCAAGGTGTAGGTGTCAGGTGCTTTAGGCACCACAGATGTGGTCCTGCCAGTAGGAAGTAGTCAGTGGTACCAGCCAGCAAACTGAGACTAGTCTGACAGTTTAAGAGAAGAGATACTGTCTGGGTTTCAGTCATGAGATTCACCACTTTCCCTCTCTGTGCTTCTGTTCCCTCAGTTGTACCTGGGAACCCTAAAAGTATCTACCCCAAAGCGTTGTTGCAAAGACTAAATAAAGTACTGCATGTAAAATGTTTACAACAGTGTCTGGTATTCGGTAAGTACTTAGTATACATTGCTTCTACTACTGCTGTTACTGTTTTTATTAATGGAGAGATACCCAAATAAGAGTTCTTCGGAGTGAAATTTCTATTACATTATGTGTAGTTATTGTAAGTAGAAATATTGTCATAGAAATGCTGTTCAAAAATAGAACAATAGGGCTTCCCTGGTGGCGCAGTGGTTGAGAGTCTGCCTGCCGATGTGGGGGACGTGGGTTTGTGCCCCGGTCCGGGAAGATGCCACATGCCGCGGAGCCTGTGCTCCGCAACGGGAGAGACCACAACAGTGAGAGTCCCGCGTACTGCAAAAAAAA
>NW_006777598.1:0-414 GCF_000442215.2 Lipotes vexillifer | reverse complement strand
CGCAAATGGGAGAGGCCACAGCAGTGAGAGGCCCGCATAACGCAAGAAAAAAAAAAAAAAACAAAACATAGAGGGTCTCTTATTCAGAGGAAAACTGAAGTAGTAAGAAGCAAAAAAAGAGTTGTCCCTGATTTTACCTAGAGTTATCTTGACTTAAATGAAATTATGATTTATTTTTATAACCAAAATGAAGACTATCGGGCTTCCCTGGTGGCGCAGTGGTTGGGAGTCCGCCTGCCGATGCAGGGGATGGGGGTTCGTGCCCCGGTCTGGGTGGATCCCACGTGCCGTGGAGCGGCTGGGCCCGTGAGCCATGGCCACTGGGCCTGCGCATCAGGAGCCTGTGCTCCGCGGCGGGAGAGGCCACAGCGGTGAGAGGCCCGCGTAAAGCAAAAAAAAAAAAAAAAAAAAAAA
>NW_006777597.1:0-3874 GCF_000442215.2 Lipotes vexillifer | reverse complement strand
TTACAATTTTCTCACTAAAAACAACAACCTCTGGGGATTTTTCCTTCTAGAAATATGGAGCATGTTGTATGATATGCCACACGAATTTGGGGTGTAAAAATTAAAATTAAAAAAAATTTTTTTGCTAAACCAAGGCAAGATTCCAAAACGTGACAAAGCCAGCCCAGCAGCTCCCTTTTCAGATTTCTATAGTTTTAGGGAACAGCTCTATTTTCTGACACATTTTTTTGCCTGCGAGTAGGTACCTGAACATAGAGTAACATTCGGAAATTCGCCTCTTCCTTCTTCTTATTCTCTTTCTTGCATAGAGTGTGTATTTCTCTTTGCATCATCAAGTGTGGGAGAAATCAGGTCTAGAGTTATCACTTTATCAGCTGGTTATGTCTGTTTAAGTCAGGATGGCACTATAAGAAATTTCACTTAGTACTAATGTGACTATTAATATCAGAAGAAGTAGATTCCATACAAGGAGTATTATCATAGGGGGGTAAAGAGGGAAATTTCCTTATGATGAAACATTAGGGGCCTTGTTAGGCAGCTCACCACAGTTCTCCCACCCCTTCAGCAAATTGTTTGGTTTCATACACATGTGCATGGCTTTTGAGGACCAAGAAATGAAGAACTAGCCTTACCAGACCTAGAGTATGTGACACAGGCCACCTGTGTCATTAGCAAGCAGATTTGGAGACTAAGGACATTCTTTGGCTAATTGATCCAGGTCTGGGGAAAAGACGACATCTTGGTTTTACTGCCCACTGAGTATTACTGAAAAATCTGGATTTAAATTGCTAGTGCTAGGCCAGGGAGAAAAAAATTAGAATGCCAAATTTGTATTTTTTTATCTCTTATTTTCTTTATTTAGTGTATCTGGAAGTTAATTTTATCGATCTCATCAAAGAAACAGCTTTGGTCTAATTTATTTTATCTATTGTTTGTGGGATTTTATTTCATAGATTTCTACTATTATTATTACTAAATTATTATAATAATTAGTAATATATTTTACTGTTATAGTAATTGGTAGAAATATATAATAGCTAGTATTAATATACTATACTAATTAATAGTAATATACTGTATATAATTATTTCCTTCCTTCAGGCACTTTGTGCTTAGATTCTTTTTCCTTTTTCTAGCTTCTTAAGGTAAAAACTTATATAATTGAGTTTAAATATGTTCCTCTTAACACAGTAATTTAAAGCTATACACTTTCATCTAAGCACTGCTTTACTGCATCTCATAAATTTTGAGACATTTTTATTAACATTTTCTGACTTTATTTATTATTTGTTTCCTTGGGTTTTGGGTCTTTTATTTTTCCATGAACCATTTAGGAGTGTGGGGGTGTGTGTGTTTAATTTCTGAATATTGGGGAGATTACAGATATCTTGGTATTGTTTCATTTCTTTAAATGAATTGGTATTTGCTTTCATATTCTAGTAAATGTCTGCTTTGTTAATGTTTAATGTGCACTTGACAAAGAATGTGCATTCTTTATTTCTTGGTTATAATATTCAATAAATATCAGGTCAAGGTGGTTTGTATTGTTCAAATTCGTACATTACTGAGAGAGGGATATTAAAACCTTCACTTGTGACTGAATTTGTCTGTTTCTCCTTTTACTTTCATTAGTCTTTGCTATGTGTAATTTGAAGTGTTATTAGGTATATATGTGTATTTAGACCGTTTTTACCTCCTGATAAATTCACTGTTTAATCATTAGGAAATTCGCTATTTATCCCCTGCAATATTCCTTGAATGAAATCTACTTCATCTGCTATTAATGCTCTTATGCTTCTTGTTTGTATGGTATAAATATTTCTATTTACTTTTAACCTATCTGTGTTTTTACATTTAAAATGTATCTCTTATAGAGAACATAAAGGTGCGTATTTTTTAATCCAGTCTAAAAAGCTCTGCATTTTTAGCCCATTTAGACTTAATACATTTATTTATATGGTATGTTTAAGTTTATAATCTTGCTAATTATTTTCACATCTTTTCATTTATTTTCATTGCTCCTTTTTTCCTTTTCCCTTAGGTCTTATACCTCTCTTATACCTCTCTTTTTCAATGAGTTCTAAGATTAAATATATATATATATATATTCATTGAAATAAATGTCATTACCCACTAGATTTTAAAATTCTCAACACCCTCTCCCCACACAAACAAATTGTAACTATGTGAGGTGATGAATGTTTTAACTAACTTTATTGTGATAATCATTTTGGAATATATACTTCTATTAAATCATTATACTGTACACCTTAAATTTGCACAATGTTATATGTTAATTATATTTCAATATAGCTGAAAAGAGAAAGAGACCACAGAAACTGACCACAGAGAAATCCTTAATAAATCTCCAAAAGAAAACAGTACAGATGACATTGATTTCAATGCAATAAAACTAGAAATTAAAGACAACATGGGAAAACAATAAATAAATAAAGAAAGAAAGAAAAATAAATCCTTACAATGGAATTTAGAGTACAAGAGTGAAAAGTGAGGGGGTTCTTATTAAAAAGGCATCATTTTTCACTACTGGAAACACAGGTCATAAGAATATTTTAAGGCATGCCTCTGCCTAACATTGGCAAAAAAAAACAGGGAAAAAATATTGTATTGATTTATATTATTTGATCACATCATTATGTTTCATAAAATGTGCTTGTTTTGCTAAAGTGTCCATTATATGTGTTCATGATGCAAAATCTAATTTTAAATTCTGTTGTATTAAATCTCTAGATCACTGTAGGATCCTGGAAATAATAACAAATATGATTTCTTTATATAGCAGTCAGCATTAAGAGATAGTTCACATAAATGTGAAGTATAAATTATAAAGACTCAATAACAGGTGCTGTAAATTACTCCAGAAAATGGAAATAAAAAACACAGAAATTGGTTTGTATTTATTATTTTCATGCACCAGTGTATTCATTTTTATGTTACATCTGATAATT
The DNA here is from genome assembly GCF_000442215.2 of Lipotes vexillifer. Classification (NCBI taxonomy): domain Eukaryota; kingdom Metazoa; phylum Chordata; class Mammalia; order Artiodactyla; family Lipotidae; genus Lipotes; species Lipotes vexillifer. Next base: position 905 of record NW_006777597.1, on the reverse strand, counting down.
TAAATGCTAGTTTCTGGTTTGATTCAAACGAATGGGAATTTCCCTAAGCAATTCATTGTGAAATTATAAGGTTTATTTAAAATCACATTCCTATCTCAACTAATACTCTGTATTATAGACAGAGAATATGGTAATATGTTATCTACAATGAATAGCATTTGCAAGTTAGACCTCACTAAATGTGGCCATCTTTGCTTTTTTCATCTCCCTGATTAATTCAGTGCAAGTTGTGGAACCTAAATAAGAATCTTAGAAAACAGTAATAAGTGGTTGTTTTGGTATGAGATTAGTGAGTGACATTCTATGAAATACTTTCTACTCTTGCATGATGAAACTTTGACTTCAGTTTGAATTATAGCATGAAGAGGATTTCAAGACTCATACTTTAAAGGAAAAGAAAAATCACCTGGATTATTTATATTACTCAAATTCAACAGATAAATTCAACTGTTGACTTTGCTTACTTTAATTTCTTGCTTCACATAAGCAGTCTATTTTCTACTTCTTAGAAGTAATTTATTCACTTCAGATGTTGAAGCACTATAGAAACATAGTGGTAGGTAGTTGTTTTTTTTTTTTTTTTAATTATGCTCTTATTTACAATATAGACTATAAGTGTCCAAAATGATCACTTACTTGAGAATTAGAAATTTTTCATTTTCTTTGCCTGTCTGTATTCTTATGTTTGGCTTTTGACCCCATGGAATGAGCATGGTGCACTTCAGGATGACCAGGACCAATCAATGATACCGAAATTACAATAAAGCAGTAGGGTTAGCATGATAAAGAAACTCTGTACTACATCAGATGCACGCTCCCTCCTCTTGCTATCACACCTACTCCTTCTCTTACATTGTTTACTATATAAGACTTTGGAATATAGTCAGCTTATGGGATTCAGCAGG
>NW_006777596.1:0-731 GCF_000442215.2 Lipotes vexillifer | reverse complement strand
GGATGTAAATTGCCAACAGCCACCCTGGAGAAACGTATGGTATTTCCAGAAACATCGAAAAAAGAAGGTACATAGACTTGGGCACTAGGCTTAGGGAAACAGAAATCAAAAAGACAGAGCCACCCCAAAGTTTGGTGCTGCCCTCTTTACAGGAACCTCGTCCACTGTACAAGTTAAATACCCATGAAAGGAAAAAATGGATCGTCAAGTTGCGGCACTTACGTGCCATGGAATATCAGTCAGCAATGAAATCAATGTCATCAGGCCCGTAGCATCTTAGTGAGTGGATTTAGGTACGATGATTCCTAGGGAAATAAGTCACATGGAAAAAGAAACCTCATACGGTATCAATAATACACGGATTGTAAACTTTTCTACACATGGAAGGAATTACAAAACAGAAGAGAGTCTCTCATTTAGAAAACAAACGTTAGCTTGCGTAAGGGGAAAGCTGAGTGGGGGTGCTGCATAAAACCAGAGATTGAAATCAGCTTTGATACCGTTCCAGAAGCCAAATACGTAATAGACAAGAACTACTCCTTGCTCTACGAAATGGAATCAACCCACCTTATTCAACGCATAGGAATAGACCTGACTGGTAGGAATCTTAAAACCTATGTATTTATATGTCTCCATAAGAGAATCAAGCGTCTGTAGAGTGACATAGAGCAGCAGTGAAAATCATCCAAATCCCATTATAAAAGTAAATTTCAAAACCAAATCACAATGAC
>NW_006777595.1:0-4262 GCF_000442215.2 Lipotes vexillifer | reverse complement strand
ATATATATATATAATAATAATTTGGCATAAAATACACAGAAAATTACCAATACAATATGAAGTTGAAAGTACATTTTAAAGTTATCGGTGATTTAAAAAAATGTTATTCAACCATGGTAGAAGAATTATCTTTCTATTCTCCTTTAAAAAATGATATTTTGAAGTGATTGTTGTATGAAGAAGTGATTGAAGAGTATTCAGCCAAAAACTGTAGGAAAAAACCCAACAATAATAGAAATATTCTAGGGAGGATTTTGTGATAATGGTGACCTTTTGTTTGGGGGGATTTGGGGTTTGTTTTTTCTTCTTTGAAATATTTTCTTTCAATATCTAATTTTGAAGTTTTGAGTTTGTAATTTGTGTCTTTTTCTTAGAAAGCTCCCCCTGCCCCCCAGTTGATAAAACGTTATAACTCACAAAACTTGATCTGCCTCTGGGAACCACCCTTCTTATCACACTCACTTTATGACATTCAAGTGGAGCTGGGTCCATTCCAGACTCTACAAGGGCAGGTCTTTGAAGGCTGGCCTATGCTACACTGCATTTAATTGGTTGGAGAGAATGGTTCAGGGGTTCAGGGTCACATGACGCAATCAGAGCCAAAGAGACTCAGCTCTGGCTTGTGTTGGAAGCTGGTGGGTCGGGAAGCAGAGCCTCTGCTGACAGCAGAGCTGCTGTGGCAAGGGCACAGATCAAGGTCATGACTTACATCTAAAAATGATGAAGTTATAAACCAAGGTACCAAGGTGGTTAATGAGATATTCTGTCCTTCTACCATGACAAATACACCTTCATTATGACAGAATCAAAATGCGTAAAACAGTGGGTTTTATGTGATGGAACACTGTCAAATGCCCAATGACAAAGGAACTAAATTTTTATTGAGCATAATTGGGCATTCTGTTAGTGGGCCGGTGAAGATTAGATAAGTAATTAGTAATTAAATAAACATACACACACACACACATACACACATACACCACAAATTATGTACTTATTCCATAGCTTTATTTTCCTTTTATTTATATCAGCAAAAATCACTATTTTATTATCAAGGTTTTCACATAACTTATATTCTGCTGACAGTAATGATTGAATAAATTAAAAAATGAAATTTGAACATATTTTCATCAAAAAATATAGAATTCAGGTAAATGTAAATTAAAAAAAATAATGTTTGTATGTTTTCAAAGTTATTTAGCTTTTAATATTTTAAAATTATTAAAATAAAATAAAATACATATTATAGTTAATATTAAAAATGATGAATCAAAGATATATAATATAGCTTAAGTTTTAAATTAATTTTGAAATTTTAATTTAATCTTATTAAATTTAAAAAAACACTACTCACGATTCTAGTGTTCATTGGTCTTCTAGTTGCCACTGAATTAAATCAGGATCCATTTGCGTGTGTAATAATCTAGACCCATGTGTAAAAGACTTTAATATGATTCCTTTAATAGTGTGAAATGTTTCTCAGCTACCATGTGCAGATATTGCAAACACCGCTCTAATTGTTGACTTGCTCTGTAACGATAAATTGGGACGTGAAGAAGCAGAAGAAAAAAGAATCCTTGGCACCCCTGGGAATTAATATTTCATTTGCTAGACTTACTGCATTCATGCCAATTGAAAGGATTTGACAAATGAATTCATTTGTCTTTTCTCTTACCTAAAGTCTTCCTTCTTTCAAATCCCCCCTACATTTCCAAGCAGTCCCCATCTCTGACATTGTCAGTGGGACGATGTGCAGAATTTCATGGCACTCAAATGCAGTTAGTTTGAGGAAATAGAACAAGAGAGGGGGATAAGTATTTCCTTGGGACCTAAAAGTTGTTATGCACAAGAGCGGATTTTTAGCACGTTCTCTCATGAATATAAACATAGTTATGTGTGTGTGTGTTTGTGATTAAATGGAATCCTCTAAACCATGGGGCCCAGGACAGGGGTGCCTCTTGCCTCTGGGAAGAACTGCCCACCATTCTATTGCTCCGCACAATTCCCAGGGCTTAGTCTCCCAGGCACACGTCTCCTCTCCAGGGTTGAGAGGGGTGGGTGGGAGATGGAGGTGAGGGGAGCTGTGAGTGACAGAAGGCCATCTCTCCCCTCGCTCTCACTGCTCTCAAAATCTATTTTCTCCTGTCTCTCTCAAGGACTCTTTGTGTAATCTGTCTAAAGAGTTAAGTATTTCAAAAAAACTGACTTCAGCTAACCTCAGATCTCTGGGTGGAGGTGGAGTGGGTGGGGGAGAGGTGACAATCCTGAGGCAAGGAGTTGTGAAGGGTCCGGATGTCTGCTTAAAATAGGAAGAGGGAAGGTCACAGGAAAACCAAACAGAAATTAGTATCTCAGTTAATTACCCTGCCAGTAACTGGCATGGCTACTTACTTCCCAGTTGATTGGTGGGAAGGTAACTTACAATTGTTATCTTCAGCCCCTGAATTACAATGGGGGCCATTCTGGAAACCAGGTTAGAGAAATGGAAACGGGTATTAGAGATAACACCTGCAAATCCCACCACCTGAAAGTGATAGCGTTTCAAAGGTCAGCTGACAAGGGGCGTGGGTGAGGCCTCAGTCTGGAGGTCTTCAGGCGCTGGGAGAGCCTTTCCCAGAAGCTTGGAGTGACCCTTTGTCTTCAGGAACGGGTGTTTTTGGTTTTGTTTTTGTTTTTTTGGCGGTGGCTTGCGGGATCTTAGTTCCCGGACCGGGGATGGAAGCCGCATCCTTGGCAGTGAAAGCTCGGAGTCCTAACCACTGGACCGCCAGGGAATTCCCAGGAACAGGTATGTTTAAACAGGATAGTGACCAGCTAGCCAGCTTGCATTTTATAAGCCTAGCATAAAAAGAGGGGCTGTTTTGCGTCAGGTTGAGCAGGCATAATTACAATATGGGTTACAAAAATGGTAAAAGAAAAAAACCCAGAGGGAAAAAATATCAAAAGTGAATTGTAATTTTATGTTGTGAACTAATTGGAAGCTTTAAATGGCAATTGAAATTCTTTCTGGGCCTCGGGGAGATGAGGCTGCCTTCTTCAGGATGTTTGAACTTAATTACCAGGTGCAGCAAGATCGGAATAGATTTTGTAAAATTACTTAAAATAAATAATCATGTTGGGCACCAGAAATGGTTCTATTTATCTAAGGGCCTTCACACACCTTTCAAGTTGAAAGATAATTTGTATCGTTGAAAATTTAGTAGAATTTTAATGCGTCTGCGGATGAGTGGGAGAATGTTTGAAAACTGTGCTGTGTACTGTATGAGAAATTCATTTGGGTTTAAAAATGTATATAGCAGCAAATTGATTTTATGTTCTTAAAAATATTTTTAAAAGGTAAAATACAATAACATTACAAAGTTTTAGAAAAACAACAACAAAAAAATTCGCTTCTGATCTTACCAGCCTGCTACAAGAACTCATCTTTTTATAATCTTTTGTGGACATATGGTTTTCATATTGTTATGCAATTTTGTATCCTGTTCTTTTTTTCCTTATTATAAAATAAGTTTTTTCTTATGTTGCTACATATTCCACATTTTAATTTAAAATTTCAGTGGTTACATGATATTCCTTCTAGGAGATGTGCCAAAATTCACTGTTTTCTGTAGGATGAAACATTTAGATTTTTTTTCCGTTAAAAAAATGCAATGAATGTATAAAGTGCCCCTCCTTCATCTCTTGTCCTGGTTCCAGACTTCCAATTATTTCTAAGAAAAGGGATTAATGGGTAAAATGGTATAGGACATTTTCTTGGCTCTGAATATTTATTGTTAAATTACTTTTCAAAAGGGTTGTTCCATTGAAATAAAACACTACAGTGTATCAAACCAGCACATTCCTTATACTCACTAGCATTTTGTCTTTCACTTTTTTCTTTCTAATTTAATAATAGCCATTTTTAATGTGTGTTTTTTCATTGTGAGCTAGAGCTAAATGTTTTTGCTTGCTTTTATTTATTTTTTTATGTCCATTATGTATTTAGGGCTTAAAGACGTGAACCTAAATTCAGTTGATGACAAATTTATTAAGTTTCTGAGAATTTGTTAGAAGACAGTAATTTACTCCCAACTTAAGTGAAAAAAATTTTAGTTATATTTGAATTAAAAATTGAATGTTTCTAATGAAGTTTAATACTTTTAGATAACTGTTTTCTCTGGTTACCTCAGTCTCAAACTAATTTCTCTCAAAATGTTAGTAAGGAGGGGCTTCCCTGGTGGCGCAGTGGTTGAGGGTCCGCCTGCCGATGCAGGGGACGCGGG
>NW_006777594.1:0-300 GCF_000442215.2 Lipotes vexillifer | reverse complement strand
ATATTTTGGAAGAGTTTGAGAAGGATAGGTGTTAACTCTTCTCTAAATGTTTGATAGAATTCGTCTGTGAAGCCATCTGGTTTTCTGCAAGATTTAATCACAGTCTCAATTTCAGTTCTTCTGGTTGGTCTGTTTATATATTCTGTTTCTTTCTTGTTCAGTATCAGGAGGTTGTGGTTTTCTAGGAATTTGTCCATTTTTTCCAGGTTGTCCGTTTTTTTGTCTTGTAGTAATCTGTCATGATCCTTTGTATTTCTGCAGTGTCAGTTACTTCTCCTTTTTCATTTCTAATTCTATTGA
>NW_006777593.1:0-486 GCF_000442215.2 Lipotes vexillifer | reverse complement strand
GGGGGGGGGCGGGCAGGATTCTGTTGGCTCCCACGATGTGTCTCAGATGGGCTAATTTTTATAGTCACAGCCAGAAAACAAACAAACAAACAAAACAAACAAGAAACTGACAAGGAATAACATAGAAACACTTATTCCCATGCTAATTCCCCATTTTATAGGAGGAAGGACAGGCATTAGATTGTTTTCATCAAATTAAAAGTATAACCAAAATTTATAAATAAAAGAGAAAAGGGGAGAAGGAAGACTCTCTGGGATTAGCGAGATTCTTCTCTTTGGATAAGTTGCTTGGCAGGACGTTATCAAAGAGATCATTCCGGGCAGTCTTCTCTGGACCCTGTTGACTTGGTCAGCAGAGAAAACAATTACAGTTATTGGAGGATTTTAAAAATATTGAATGTTCGGCTTTTGAACATATGCAATAGAATATCTCTGTGTACTGCCCACAATGTCCCTCTCTTGTCCTTCCCCTTAGTTATGTCGGGA
>NW_006777592.1:0-3105 GCF_000442215.2 Lipotes vexillifer | reverse complement strand
ATCTTAATGATCATTATCTTGAACTCTTTATCAGGTAGATTCCTTATCTCCCATTTTCTTAGTTCTTCTTCTGGTGTTTTATCTTACTCACTCACTTGGAACATATTCCTTTGTCATCTCATCTTGCTTAATTTTCTGTGTTTATTTGTATGTATTTGTAGGTCAGTTACATTTCCCAATCTTAGAGAAGTGGCATTATGTAAGAGGGGTCCTATGGGACCCAGAAGCACATTTTACACATGTGATCAGAGCTATATGATCTTGGCATGTCCCCTATGTTGGCTGAGTTGACCCTTCTGTTGTGGAGGGGCTGACTACTGTGGGAATGCTTGTAGGTGGGGCTGTTCCTTGGCCTGTTGGCTGCCAGGTCCTGTTTCTTGTGGAGGCTGCCAGTTGCTGGTGGGCAAGGTTGCATCCTGGCAAGGTTGAATCTGTACCCTTAGTATTCCTGAGTCTGGTTCTGGCCCACTCATGGGTTGTACCATGTCCTGGCATGGTTCAGTGTGACACATGGGGGTTCCTGGGGCTGGTGCCTGTCCACTAGTGAGTGGGGCCAGGACCTTAAGTGTTCCAGGACTGGTCCTAACCTACCTGTTGGCAGAGCTGGGTCCTGGGGCTGCTAGGTGTGGTGTATTTTGGGACTTAGGGCTGGTTCTGGCCCACTTGTGGGGATGGCTAGCTCCCAGGGAATCTGGCTGTGAAGCACAAGTGTTCAGGGGCTGGTGTCTGCCCATTGGTGAGTGGGGCTATATCCTGGCATGGCTGAGTACAGGGCCAGGGTGCTTCAGTGCTGGTGCTGCTCACTAGTGGCCTGGGTCATTGGGCACTTGAGTTGATTTCATGTCTTGGTTATTTTAAATAGTGTTGCTATAAACATTGGCATGCATGTATCTTTTCAAATTAGTTTTTTTTTTTATATATATATACCCAGGAGTAGAATTGCTGGGTCCTATGGTAGTTCTATTTTTAGTTTTTTGAGAAACCTCCGTACTGTTTTCTACAATGGTTGCACCAATTTACATTCCTACCAAGAGTGCATGAAGGTTCAGTTTTCTCCACATCCTCTCCAATATTTGTTATATGTAGATTTTTTGATGATAGTCATTCTGAGAGATGTGAGGTGATATCTCTTTGTTTTGATTTGCATTTCTCTAGTAATTAACATTGTTGAGCATCTTTTCAATTATAAGTGAATGCTATTATAAAGGAAATTCTTCTCTGTTGTACACTTGATACTAATATAATATTGTAAATCAACTTTACTTAAATAAAAGAAGGAAATTCTGCCATTTGCAATAACATAGATGGAACTTGAGGGCACTATGTTAAGTGAAATAAGTCAGACACAGAAAGACAAATACTCTATTATCTCACTTATATATGGAATCTTTTTTTAACACTATTTATTTTATTTATGGCCGCTTGGCACAGCTTGTGGGATTTCAGTTTCCCGACCAGGCATTGAACCCATGCCCTTATCAGTGAAAGCATGGAGTCCTAAACACTGTACCACCAAGGAATTCCCCTGGAATGAGAAGTCAAGCTCACAGAAAAAGAGATCAGATTTGCGGTTTCCAGTTTACCGGAGTTGGGGCCTAAGGTGTGGGGGAGTTGGATGAAGGCAGTCAAAACAAACAAATATCCACTTATAAGATAATACTAGGGATACAATGTACAACATAATGACTGTAGGTAATAGTGCTGTGTGGTATATTTGAAAATTTTTAAGGGTGTTGATCCTAAGAGGTCTCATTATAAGAAAAAAAAACCTTTTTTTTCTTTGTTCTATCTATATATGATAATGGATTTAACTAAATTTTTGGAAATAATTTCACAATACATTTAAGTCAACTGCATTATGCTGTATGCCTTAAACTTATACAGTTCTGTATGCCAATTATATCTCAATAAATAAAAAGAAGGAAGGAAAGAAAAAATTATAGAAAGGAAGGAAGAATAGAACAAAAGAAGGAAGGATGGAAAGAACAAAGGAAAGAAAGATAGAAAGCTAGGAAAGAATATAGGAAAGAAAAATTTTGAGCATACTAAAAAATTAAATAAAAGGATAATGAGACCACTATGGACAATTATATGCCAACAAATTGGACAAATTAGAATAAATGGATAAATCCTGAGAAACATACAACCTACCAACTGTGAATCATGAAGAAGTAGGAAATCTAAACACAGCAAAAACAAGTTAAAGATATTGAATCAGTAATCAAAATCTTCCCAACAAAGAAAAGCCCAGGACCAGATGGCTTCATGGGTAAATTTTACCAATCACCTAAATAAGAATTAATGTCAACACTTTTCAAACTCTTCCAAAAAATAGAAGAGGAAGGAACAGTCTCAAACTCATTTTACAAGCCCAGCACTACAATGATACCATGGTCATATAAGGATATTACAAGAAAACAATATCTCTGGTTAAATTATATACAAAATTATCAACGAAATACTGGCAAACAAAATTCAATACCTTATTATAAGGATCTTACATTATGAAAAAGTCTGCTTTATATCTGAGATGCAATTATTTGTTCAATATACAAAAATCAACAGATATGATACACCACATTAATAAAATGAAAGACAAAAATATGGTCATGTCAATGAGTGCAGAAAAAGATTTTGACAAAGTACAAGATCCTTTAATGATAAATCCCTCAACAAATTGGGTCTAGAAAGAATATACCTCAGAATCATAAAGGCTATATCTGACAAAGCCACAGATAACAGTATACTCAACAGTGAAATGTTGAAAGGTTTCCTCTACAATGAGAAACAAGACAATGGTGCCCACTATCCCTGCTTCTATTCAACACATTACAGGAAGTCCTAGTTAGAACACTTCAGTCAAGATAAATAAATAAAAATTATCTAAATTGGAAAGGAAGAAGTAAAATTGTTGAAGATGATATGATATATAGAATATTCTTAAGACGTAACAAAAAACTGTTGGAACTAATCAGTGAATTCAATACAGTTGCAGTATATGAAATCAACATGCAGAAATCAATTGTGTTTCTATACATTAACAGTGAAATAGCTGAAAAAAATTTAAACATCATTTACAATAGCACTGAAAATAATAAAATACTT
>NW_006777591.1:0-9660 GCF_000442215.2 Lipotes vexillifer | reverse complement strand
CCCTCTTGCACTGCTGGTGGGAATGTGAATTGGTACAGCCACTGTGGAGAAGAGTATGGAGGTTCCTTCAAAAACTACAAATAGAACTACCATGTGACCCGGGAAACCCACTACCTGGCATATACCCTGAGAAAACCAAAATTCAAAAAGAGTTGTATAGCAATATGTTCATTTCAGCTCTATTTACAGTAGCCCAGAGATGGAAACAACCTAAGTGCCCATCATTGGGTGAATGGATAAAGAAGATGTGGCACATATATACAATGGAATAGTACTCAGCCATAAAAAGAAACGAAATTGAGCTATTTGTAATGAGGGGGATAGACCTAGAGTCTGTCATACAGAGTGAAGTAAGTCAGAAAGAGAAAGACAAATACTGTATGCTAATACATATATATTGAATTTAAGGAAAAAAATGTCATGAAGAACCTAGGGGTAAGACAGGAATAAAGATACAGACCTACTGGAGAACAGACAAGAGGATATGGCGAGTGGGAAGGGTGAGCTGTGACAAAGTAGGAGAGAGGCATGGATGTATATACACTAATAAATGTAAGGTAGATAGCTAGTGGGAAGCAGCCACATAGCACAGGGATATCTTCTCAGTGCTTTGTGACCACCTGGAGGGGAGGGATAGGGAGGGTGGGAAGGAGGGAGATGCAAGAGTGAAGATATATGGGAACATATGTATGTGTATAACTGATTCACTTTGTTATAAAGCGGAAACTAACACACCATTGTAAAGCAATTATACCTCAGTAAAGATGTTAAAAAAAAAGAAAGAAAGAAAATATATATGTGAAGTGTGAAAGGTTTGGAATAGATATACCATAACAGTAAAAACAAAACAAAACAAAACAACAACAACAAAACTGGAGTGGCTAAGAAAGTATCAGAAAAAAATATATTTTAAGATGAAAATTTTTACTACAGACAAAGACATTTTAAAATGATAAAATAATTACTCCATCTAGAATGCATAATCATTATAAACTTGTATGCACCCAACAACAGGACTTCAAAATATAATGAAGCAAAATCGACACAATGGAAAAGAGAAACAGACAGTTCTAAAATAATAGTTGGATACTTTAATACCCTTCTTTCAATAGCAGAACAGACAGAAAATCAACAAGAAAATTAAAACCTTGAACAACATTATCAATCAAGTAGACCTAACAGCCATCTATAAAACATTCCACCAAACAGCATCAGAATATACATTCTTTTCAAATGCACATGGATATACTATATGCTAGGCCATAAAACAAATTTCAGTACGTTTTAAAGGATATAAACAATACAAAGAGTGCTCTCAGATGACAACAGAATGTAATAAGAAATCGTTAACAGAAAGAAATTTGTTGAAAATCACAAATGGAAATTAAAGAATATATTCCTAAATAATTCATGGGTCAAGTAAGAACTCATAAGGGGAATTAGAAATAATTTGAGATGAATTAAAATGAAAGTATAACATATTAATACTGGATTGGTCCCACATACGCTTTGGAAAAGCAGAGGGGTTAGACAAAGAGATCTAAATTAATTAAAAAATCATTTATTATTCTGGGAATAAAAGGAACTGGGCTTAGTCTCAGTTTTGCCTTTATCTTTGTGTCTGTTGATTATCTTGGAATAGTCATTACATAGTCAAAATACAGTTGCCAGCTCAGGAATCAAATACTGTCATCTCTACGGCTACCATAACAAGATACCACAAATTTGTTAGCTTAAAAGAACAGAAATTTATTTTATCGCAGCTCTAGAGGCCAGAAGTTCAAACTCAAAGTGTTGAGAGGGCCATGTTCTTTCTGACGCCTCAAGGGGAGGACCCTTCTTTGTCTTAACCAGATTCTGGTGGTGGCCATCAATCACTGGTGTTGGCATTTTTTTGATTTGCAGCTGCATCACTCTGGTCTCTTTCATTGTTGTCACATGGAATTGTCTCTGTGTGTTTCTGTCTCTGAAAACAATTTAAATAGAAATTTCTATTTTTAAAAAACAAACTGTTGATTTTTATGCTCTATTTAGATAGTTCCTATAACCAACACCCACCTCCATTTCCCCATATGTATTTGAGGAAAGAGGAACCTCTGTGAGCTATCATATTGGAAAACATCAATGATAAAATGTTTTACTAGACATGCCTCTTATCTAAAATATTTGAATTAAATATAAAATCTGGGGAAATTATCACGCAGATTCCCTCTTCTAGGGGCATGTTCTAAATGATAGGCAGCAGAATATTTTATACCCATGAGGTTTGCTGACATTATTGATTTGAACCAGAATCTCTATTTTCTCTCTAAAGAAAACAGTATTCTCTCTTTACTTTCTTTAATATATAATGTTGGTGTCTTAAGTTTATTGTCAGAGAGGATGCTTATAGTTCAAATGATTTGGCTGTATTTCACCAGTATTATTACAAGATAGTCAAACAATGGCTGGGCTCCAGGATAGACCTCGGTCCCTTTGTTCCACTGGGATACTGATCTGAAAGCCACTGTTTTCTTACATTCCAAATAAATAAACAAACAAACAAACAAACAAAAAGTAAATGAAACTATTTTAAAACCAACTCTCTTTTCTTCCTCATCCATGTTCTCTAGTACCTAAAATTCCTTCCTGGAAGTGATTTTTATGTTTCTTAGAGCCTCTTTACGTATGTATCCAAACTAATGCATATAAAACTGTGCCCTGTAGATCTTATACTTTTTCCACTTGAATAACTCTTTTCACATGTCATATAGAGTTTATCCATTGTCCTAGATATGCATTTTTCCTGTGTATGTGAGCATCATAAGAAGATAAATTCTACTCTTGAAAATGTTTACTGGTCACTGAGACACAGAAAGCTATTATTCTTACCATTTTTCAATAGTGAGTAGATTCTGTAGGGGTGGAATTTTAAGATGCAAGTATACTGCTTTTCTACACTCAAATTACGTTCCCCTTATCATAGAAATTGACCAGTGAAGTGTGCTGCTGACTTTTCAGAATCCATGTACATATAATCCATTAAGTTATTAGATATAACATTGGTCAGAAAAGCATACTGTGAAATGTTGCTTTTATTTAAACTCCCACTATTTTCACTACATGGTTTCAAGAGTTTACTTCTTTATTGTCCTCTGGTGGTGGGCTCTGTGAACTGCATATTTACGGGTCTGGAGCACATATCTTCCCGGAGGTATACAACTCCTCAGGTACAAGCTAAAGAGTAGATGATAAGAAGCATTCAGATTTATTAAAACTCATTAAGAATATCAGTAGCCTGACTGTTGTTTCTAAAAATATAAAATATATATCCTTCTGTTGTCAAACAACCATATTTCATGAAAAGAAGTACAAAACCTTTTTTGCTTGCAATAGAAGAACAATACTTGAAGATACTGTTCACTTGGACCAAATACCTTCTCTGAAAATATAAGTTAAAATAGGAGTTGAAATTTCCAAAATATTCTTTAGGAAATAAAACTCCACATATAATTCCAAATTACAATTAAATTTTACCTTAAATTTTAATATCTATATTTAATTTAATTTAAGGAAGGAAGGAAGAAAGAAAGAAAAAGAAGAAAAGAAGGAAAGGAAAGAAAGAAAGAAAGGAGAGAGGGAGGGAGGGAGGGTGGTAGGAAGGAAGGAAGGAAGGAAGGAAGGAAGGAGGGTAGGAAGGAAAAAAGAAACAAGAAAAAGTAAAATAATATAAACTAAAATATAATAAAGTTATTAAATTAAAAAATAATCATTAAGAAAAAAAAAGGACGGATAGAACCTTAGGGCAAATGGGGGAAGCAAAGCTATACAGACAAAATCTCATAGAGAAGCACACACATACACACTCACAAAAAGAGGAAAAGGGGAAAAAATCATAAATCTTGCTCTCAAAGTCCACCATCTCAATTTGGGATGATTTGTTGTCTCAATGAGGGAAGGTAGGAAGGAAGCAAGGAAGGAAAGAAAGAAAGAAAGAAAGAAAGAAAGAAAGAAAAAGAAAGAAAGAAAACAATATAAAGTAAAATAAAATAAAGTTTTTAAAATAAAAAATAATTATTAGGAAAAAAAAAAACGGACGGATAGAACCCTAGGACAAATGGTGGAAGCAAAGCTATACAGACAAAATCTCATACAGAAGCATACACATAACACACTCAGAAAAAGAGGTAAAGGGGAAAAAATCATAAATCTTGGTCTCAAAGTCCACCTCTTTATTTGGGATAATTCGTTGTCTATTCATGTATTCCACAGATGCAGGGTACATCAAGTTGATGGTGGAGCTTTAATCCGCTGCTTCTGAGGCTGCTGGGAGAGATTTCCCTTTCTCTTCTTTGTTCTCACAGCTCCCAGGGGCTCAGCTTTGGATTTGGCCCCGCCTCTGCGTGTAGGTCGCCGGAGGGCGTCTGTTTTTCAGACAGGACGGGGTTAAAGGAGCCGCTGATTCGGGGGCTCCGGCTCACTCAGGCCGGGGGGAGGGAGGGGCACGGAGTGCGGGGAGAGCCTGCGGCGGCAGAGGCCGGAGTAACTTTGCACCAGCCTGAGGCTCGCCGTGCGTTCTCCCGGGGAAGTTGATCCTGGATCCCGGGAACCTGGCAGTGGCGGGCTGCACAGGCTCCCCGGAAGGGGGGTGTGGATAGTGATCTGTGCTCGCACCCAGGCTTCTTGGTGGTGGCAGCAGCAGCCTTAGCGTCTCATGCCCATCTCAGGTGTCCGCACTTTTAGCTGCGGCTCGCGCCCGTCTCTGGAGCTCCTTTAAGCAGCGCTCTTAATCTCCTCTCCTCACGCAGCAGGAAACAAAGAGGGAAGAAAAAGTCTCTTGCCTCTTCGGCACCTCCAGACCTTTTCCCGGACTCCCTCCCGGCTAGACGTGGTGCACTAACTCCTTAAGGCTACGTTCACGCCGCCAACCCCAGTCCTCTCCCTGCACTCCGACCAAAGCCCGAGCCTCAGCTCGCAGCCCAGCCCGCCCCGGCGGGTGAGCAGACAAGCCTCTCGGGCTGGTGAGTGCCGGTCGGCACCGATCCTCTGTGCGGGAATCTCTCCGCTCTGCCCTCCGCACCCCTGTGGCTGCGCTCTCCTCCGTGGCTCCGAAGCTCCCCGCTCCGCCTCCCGCAGTCTCCACCCGTGAAGGGGCTCCTAGTGTGTGGAAACATTTCCTCCTTCACAGCTCCCTCCAACTGGTGCAGGTCCCGTCCCTATTCTTTTGTCTCTGTTTTCTTTTTTTCTTTTGCCCTACCCAGGTACGAGGGGAGTTTCTTGGCTTTTGGGAGGTCTGAGGTCTTCTGCCAGCGTTCAGTAGGTGTTCTGTAGGAGTTGTTCCACGTGTAGATGTTTTTCTGGTGTATCTGTGGGGAGGAAGGTGATCTCCACGGCTTACTCTGATGCCATCTTCGCCTCCCAGGTATCTGTTTTTTCTAGACTTTTCTTTCTTCAGCTCACAAAGGGGTCCCTGAGGATTTAAGCAGAGGAATGTCAGGGTTTCTTCCAGGCCAGCTTCAGCCCTGGGATGTTCAGGGCAGACTCTCATTACAAACTCAGTTTCTTGAGGCTCCTGGCTTATGGCCATTTAATATAGAAGGAGGCTGCTGGCTGGGGAAGGCTCAGACAAAACGATGCAGGTTCTAATCTGTGGCAGTGGGCAGTGTGTGTGTGGGGTCAGTGCAGGAAGAGGCATTCACTGCCTTAGGTAGTTAAACCATTGCCTTCTCTTCCGGATGGCTCACCTGCAAGATTCTGTGGGGTCGGCCTCCTGGCACCATGCTACAATTGCCGGATTTGGGGTCTGGAGCAACCCAGGTCTTTGTCCGGCATTTCCGGAGAGTGCTTTCTCTTCGGAGCACGTCTGGGGACTGGCTTTTGTGCTTCCACCTTGGCTGGCGTGGCCAAAGGAGCATCGCTGGAGGCCCGGGAGCCACCAACCAGGCAGTATGTCTCTCCATGCCAGCCCAACTGCGTTTCTCCAAACCCGCGGTAGAGGACATGGTAGTGACCAGGTGTAGGAGGAGAAACGGGAGCCACTGCTGCTGGAAAGAAAATCAGAACTGATCAGTCACTTCTGCTGTGCAAAGTGTGCTGCCAGAATTTCCGTCTCTCATGTCTCTCCCAGTTTCTGGCTGAAGACCTTTAATCTACTTGACATCCAAAACACAGCCTTGGCCCACCACAACTATTCGTCCCTAGAAGAGGGACACTAGCTGCAAAAGCAATTCCTAGAGCCTACGGCTGCAGCACGTGAGAAAATCTCTTCACCGTTTCCAGGGAAAACAGTAGAACCCGAAAGTAATTGCAATCACGATCCTCTCCATCTCTCCCTTCCACAACAGAGAAAACATTTCTTGCAGTCTGTCACTTCTGAGGCTTTCATGGAAATGTTTTTCAAGTTTTGGAAAAAAATAATCTAATATAAATTGGTTAAGAACCCCGCCCACCTTGGCAACCCCTCTTGGGCCCAATTTATACTGCCTGTTTCACACACACTGAACTCTAGCCATCTGATACTTTTTTCTTTTTTCTTTTTTTTTTTTTGCGGTACGCGGGCCTCTCACTTTTTTGGCCTCTCCCGTTGCGGACCACAGGCTCCGGACGCGCAGGCTCAGCTCCATTGCTCACGGGCTTAGCCGCTCCAAGAAATGTGGGATCATCCCGGACCGGGGCACGAACCCGTGTCCCCTGTATCGGAAGGCGGACTCTCAAGCACTGTGCCACCAGGGAAGCCCCGTCTGATACTTTTATGTCGATTAGAACAAGGCCAAATACTGATGCAGAGTGATCAGGAGACTCAGAACCGGGTCCTGGGTACCAAGTCTAGGCTCACATCAATACAGGCTCCTGGGACACCATCTCCTCAGCCCTCCAGTCTCATTAGCACTTCACCCCCACTTTGTTCTTCCGGTCTTCCCATCAATATGGCACCACCCCCTCCCCTAGTACTCAGCCACTAAGTAAGGGATGTGTCTGAGGGGACCGATATAGACATTTACATGATAGCACAGAGGTGCCTGGGTTTGAAGGTGCGGTTCAAGAATGGCCCTCTTCCTCAAACTGCTCCATTTACCATTTGCCAACAAAAATGCACTTGTCTTTTTCTAAGAGACCAAACAGGAAAGGGTCTGAATGGAAGCATCCTGTAGCCCAAAGGGGAAGGCTACATTTATAAAGCTCAGAACCATCCTGCACACTTGTACAGGGATGACACTTCACTTGTCCTCAGCAGTGAGCACTGTGGGTCACTGAAGTTGTCCCAGGTCACTGGTATTACTTAGAGCTGGTAAAGTGCTCAGGTGTGTGTGGTGGGCAAGCCCCAAAGGAACATGTGGCAGTTGTGTGTACACCATGCCTCTTGTACTGATGCCCAGTCTTGGTGTACCTGCTGCACTGTCCTCCCAAGGAACAGAGGACAGGTTAGAGTAAATACAGAAGATCTGGTCAGACATTCACTCTCAGACAACAAAAGAGATTGGTATCTGGTGGAGAGCATTCTCCAGGGAAAGAAGTTCCTTCCAGGGTAGGGAAGTTTCTCTGAGGGCAGCACGTTTGCATAGTTACCCTGCTATGGAAACTCTGAGAAGGCCTGTGAGGTCATCACTACCCAGTGAGGTCATATAAGGAACCTGTGACTTGCGGGGCAGGCTTCAGGAGGAGGGGCAGTCTTGTGGAGGAGCAGGGTGGAGGCTCTGCCTCGCCCCTCACACATGGGCCACCCCACCCATGCCCTACTCTAGTAGACAGCCCAGGTGGGGCGTGCCGGTGGGCTGGCACAGCCTCAGGGTCCACAGGAGGGCAAGAGAGACCCATATTCTGAGTTTGGCTTGAGAGGAAAGATTAACGTAAGAGACAGCTAGGTTGTATGGCACTGACCCTAAGAGGCAGAGATTTGTGTGGACTGGGGAATCAGGGAAGGCTCCTTGGCAGTGGGCCTGAAGGACAAGTGAGATTTGGACCCATGGGAATGAGAGGGAAGACATTCTAGTTTGGAATAAAAAAGGAAAGACACACTCTTCTCGACCTTGTCCTGCCCCAAATATAAATGCATAGCACCTTCACATTTTTACAACTGAGGACTTAGAAAAACCAAGAGGTTAAGGGGCCTACCCAGTGTTACACAGGTAGGGGAGAGGTGTTCTGCTCAATGGTTAGGTTCATGGCGGGGCACCATGTTTACAGCTGATAGGAAAGTGGGGACAAGCTCATGCCATTTCAAACATTTCCAAGTGATACTGAGAGAGATGTTAAAGGTGCAAAATGAGGGTGCTGAATGACCTCACAAAGTGGGAATGGTGGGCCCATTTTAACATGAAATTGGAAACAAATTCATGACAAAAGGACATAATACAAAATGACAACATAACCATAACACTCCCCTCTCCCCTGGAAGTAAAATTCATTAGAATCCTCTTTCTCTCCACCATGAAAAGATGAGATAAAGGCTCAGCAGCAGCCCCCGTGAAAAACATGGTCAACAGGGTGTACAGGTGTTACTAAGATGACTTGGTGCAACTCAGAGAAGCAGAGTCAACTCTTCCCTTAGCCTGATGAGGCCCAGAGGAAGGAACCACATTTGGGGCAGCCTTTGATAGTGTGGCAATGAGAGAGAACCTTCTTTAGCAGGGGACACCCTGCTACCAACCTTGAAAAAGCCAAGATGGGACATTGGTTTACTGGGGCTGTTGCAGAGGGCATGTGCCCAGAGGTTGGGCCACCCTGCTTGAGAATCAAAGCACCTTGTATTCCTGTGCTGCTTGAAAGCTCCAATCGCTGGATTTTGGGTTTGGGGCAACCCAGGTCTTCGTCCGACCATTCTGGTGAGTGCTTTCTCTTCGGAGCACGTCTGGGGACTGGCTTCTCTGCTTCTACGTTAGCTGGCGTGGCCAAAGGAACATCCCCGTAGAGCCGGTAGCCACCAACCAGGCAGTATGTTTCCCCATGCCAGCCCAACTGCGTTTCTCCACACCCACAGTAGGGGACATGATAGTGACCAGGTGTAGGATGAGAATTGAGAGCCAATGCTGCTGCAAAGAATATCAGAACTGATCAGTCACTTCTGCTGTGCACAGTGTCCTGCCAGAATTTCCCTCTCTCATGTCTCTCCCAGTTTCTGGCTGAAGACTTTTAATCTACTAGACATCCAAAACACAGCCTTGGCCCATCACCTCTATGAGTCCCTAGAGAAGGGACACTGGCTACAAAAGCAATCCCTAGAGCCTATGGCTGCAGCAGATGAGGAAGTCTCTTCACCATTTCCAGGAAAACAGTAGAACTGGAGAGAAATGGCAATCATGATCCTCTCCATCTCTCCCTTCCACAACAGAGAAAACATTTCTTGCAGTCTGTCAATTCTGAGGATTTCATGGAAATATCTTTCAAGTTTTGGAAAAATATAATCTGATATAAATTGGTTAAGAACCCCTCCCACCTTGGCAACCCCTCTTGGGCCCCATTTATACTGCCTATTTCAACCAAACTGAACTCTAGCCCTCTTATACTTTTATGTCGATTAGAACAAGGCCAAATACTGAGGCAGAGGGATCAGGAGACACAGAACCAAGTTCTGCGCACCAAGTGTAGGCTCACATCAACCCAGCCTCCTGGGACACCATCTCCTCAGCCCTCCAGTCTCATTAGCACTTCATCACACCCCCTCCGATCTTTCGGTCTTCCGAT
>NW_006777590.1:480576-483167 GCF_000442215.2 Lipotes vexillifer | reverse complement strand
GTAATTATCGATATGTATGTTCCTATTTCCATTTTCTAAATTGTTTTGGGTTCGTTATTATAGAACTTTTCCTTCTCTTTTGTGTTTGCCTAGAGATGTTCCTTTAGCATTTGTTGTTAAGCTGGTTTGGTGGTGCTGAACTCTCTCAGCTTTTGCTTGTCTGTAAAGGTTTTAATTTCTCCATCAAATTGGAATGAGATCCTTGCTGGGTAGAGTAATCTTGGTTGCAGGTTTTCCTCCTTCATCACTTTCAATATGTCCTGCCACTGCCTTCTGGCTTGTAGAGTTTCTGCTGAGAGATCAGCTGTTAACCTTATGGGGATTCCCTTGTGTGTTATTTGTTGTTTTTCCCTTGCTGCTTTTAATATGCTTTCTTTGTATATAGTTTTCGACAGTTTGATTAATATGTGTCTTGGCGTATTTCTCCTTGAATTTATCCTGTATGGGACTCTCTGTGCTTCCTGGACTTGATTAACGATTTCCTTTCCCATATTAGGGAAGTTTTCAACTATAATCTCTTCAAATATTTTCTCAGTCCCTTTCTTTTTCTCTTCTTCTTCTGGAACCCCTATAATTCGAATGTTGGTGTGTTTAATGTTGTCCCAGAAGTCTCTGAGACTGTCCTCAGTTCTTTTCATTCTTTTTTCTTTATTCTGCTCTGCAGTAGTTATTTCCACTATTTTATCTTCCAGGTCACTTATCTGTTCTTCTGCCTCATTTATTCTGCTCTTGGTCCCATCTGGAGTATTTTTCATTTCATTTATTGTGTTGTTCATCATTGTCTGTTTCATCTTTATTTCTTCTAGGTCCTTGTTAACTGTTTCTTGCATTTTGTCCATTCTATTTCCAAGATTTTGGATCATCTTTGCTATCATTATTCTGAATTCTTTTTCAGGTAGACTGCCTATTTCCTCTTCATTTGTTAGGTCTGATGCATTTTTATCCTGCTCCTTCAACTTCTGTGTGTTTTTCTGTCTTTTCATTTTGCTTATCTTACTGTGTTTGGTTTCAACTTTTTGCAGGCTGCAAATTCGTAGTTTCCATTGTTTTTCATGTCTGTCTCCAGTGGCTAAGGTTGGTTCAGTGGGTTGTGTAGGCTTCCTGGTGGAGGGGACTAGTGCCTGTGTTGTGGTGTATGAGGCTGGATCTTGTCTTTCTTGTGGGCAGGTCCACGTCTGGTGGTGTGTTTTGGGGTGTCTGTGGACTTATTATGATTTTAGGCAGCCTCTCTTCTAGTGGGTGGGGGTGTGTTCCTGTCTTGCTATATGGTTGGCATAGGTTGTCCAGCAGTGTAGCTTGCTGGTCGTTGAGTGAAGCTGGGTGCTGGTGTTGAGATGGAGATCTCTGGGAGATTTTCGCTGTTTGATATTATGTGGGGCTGGTAGGTCTCTTGTTGACCACTGTCCTGAAGTTGGCTCTCCCACCTCAGAGGCAGAGTACTGACTCCTGGCTGGAGCAGCAAGAGACTTTCATCCACTCGGCTCAGAATAAAAGGGAGAGAAAGTAGAGAGAATTAGTAGAAGTAGGAAGAAAGAAAGTAAGAAAGAAAGGAGGGAAGGAAGGAGGAGGGAAGGAAGGAAGGAGGGAAGGAAGAAAGAAAGAAAGAAGAAAAGAAAGGAAGAAGGCAAGAAGGAAAGAAAGGAGGGAGGGAGGGAGGGAGGAAGGAAGGAAGGAAGGAGGGAAGGAAGGAAAAAATACAGAAAGAAAGAAGGTACAGTAAAATAAAGTATAATAAAGATATTGAATTAAAAAATAATTAGAGAAAAAAAAAGGGATGGATAGAACCTTAGGACAAATGGTGGAAGCAAAGTTATACAGACAAAATCTTACATAGAAGTATACACATATACCCTCACAAAAAGAGGTAAAGTGGAAAAAATCATAAAACTTGCTCTCCAAGTCCACCTCCTCAATTTGGGATGATTCGTTGTCTAAAGGAGGGAAGGAAGGAAAGAAAGATAGAAAGAAGGTAAAGTATAATAGAGTTATTTAAATTAAAATTAATTATTAAGAAAAAAAATTAAAAAAAAAACAATGGACGGATAAAACGCTAGGACAAATGGTGGAAGCAAAGCTATACAGACAGGATCTCACACAGAAGCATACACATACACATTCACAAAAAGAGTAAAAGGGGAAAAAAATCATAGATTTTGCTCTAGAAGTCCACCTCCTCAATTTGGGATGATTCGCTGTCTATTCATGTATTCCACAGATGCAGGTGTACATCAAGTTGATTGTGTAGCTTTAATCCGCTGTTTCTGAGGCTGCTGGGAGAGATTTCCCTTTCTCTTCTTTGTTCTCACAGCTCACAGGGGCTCAGCTTTCGATTTGGCCTTGCCTCTGTGTGTAGGTCTCTGGAGGGCGTCTGTTTTTTGCTCAGCCAGGTTGGGGTTAAAGGAGCCACTGACTCAGGGGCTCTGGCACACTCAGGCCGGGGGGAGGGAGGGGCACGGCGTGCGTGGCGGGCCTGCGGCGGCAGATGTCGGTGTGACGTTGCACCAGCCTGAGGCCCGCCGTGTGTTCTCCCTGGGAAGTTGTCCCTGGCAGTGGCGGGCTGCACAGGCTCCCCGGAAGAGGGGTGTGGATAG
>NW_006777590.1:462849-480229 GCF_000442215.2 Lipotes vexillifer | reverse complement strand
CTTTTCCCTGGACTCCCTCCCGGCTAGCCGTGGTGCACTAACCCCTTTGGGCTATGTTCAAGCCGCCAACTCCAGTCCTCTCCCTGCGCTCCGACGAAACCCGAGCCTCGGCTCGCAGCCCCGCCCGTCCCGGCCGGTGAGCACACAAGCCTCTCGGGCTGGCGAGTGCCGGTCGGCACCGATCCTCTGTGCGGGAATCTCTCCGCTTTGCCCTCCGCGCCCCTGTTGCTGTGCTCTCCTCCGCGGCTCCGAAGCTCCCCGCTCCGCCTCCCGCAATCTCTGCCCGCGAAGGGGCTTCCTAGTGTGTGGAGACCTTTCCTCCTTCACAGCTCCCTCCCACTGGTGCAGGTCCCATCCCTATTCTTTTGTCTCTGTTTATACTTTTTTGTTTTGCCCTACCCAGGTACGTGGGGAGTTTCTTGCCTTTTGGGAGGTCTGAGGTCTTCTGCCAGCATTCAGTAGGTGTTCTGTAGGAGTTGTTCCACATGTAGAGGTATTTCTGGTGTATCTGTGGGGAGGAAGGTGATCTCCGCATCTTACTCCTCCGCCATCTTT
Source organism: Lipotes vexillifer (assembly GCF_000442215.2). Taxonomy (NCBI): domain Eukaryota; kingdom Metazoa; phylum Chordata; class Mammalia; order Artiodactyla; family Lipotidae; genus Lipotes; species Lipotes vexillifer. The sequence continues at coordinate 479,674 of NW_006777590.1, read as the reverse complement.
CCACAACCCCCTGTTGGAAGATTTTTAATCACAGTTTCAATTTCAGTGATTGTGGGGGCTGTTCAAATTTTCTATTTCTTCCTGGTTCAGTCTTGGAAGGTCATACCTTTCTAAGAATTTGCCCATTTCTTCCAGGTTGTCCATTTTATTGGCATAGAGTTGCTTGTAGTAATCTCTCATAATCTTTTTTATTTCTGCAGTGTCAGTTGTTACTTCTCCTTTTTCATTTCTAATTCTATTGATTTGAGTCTTCTCCCTTTTTTTCTTGATGAGTCTGGCTAATGGTTTATCAATTTTGTTTATCTTCTCCAAGAACTAGCTTTTAGTTTTATTGATCTTTGCTATCGTTTCCTTCATTTCTTTTTCATTTATTTCTGATCTGATTTTTATGATTTCTTTCCTTCTGCTATGTGTGGTTTTTTTTGTTGTTGTTGTTCTTCTTCTTTCTCTAATTGCTTTATGTGTAAGGTTAGGTTGTTTATTCGAGATGTTTCTTGTTTCTTGAGGTAGGATTGTATTGCTACAAGCTTCCCTCCTAGAAGTGCTTATGCTGCATCCCATAGGTTTGGGTCCTCGTGTTTTCACTGTCATTTATTTCTAGGTATTTCTTGATTTCTACTTTGATTTCTTCAGTGATCTCTTGGTTACTCAGTAGTGTATTGTTTAACCTCCATGTGTTTGTATTTCTTACAGCTTTTTTTCCGTAATTTTTATCTAGTCTCATAGCATTGTGGTCAGAAAAGATACTTGATATGATTTTAAATTTCTTAAATTTACCAAGGCTTGATTTGTGACCCAATATATGATCTATCCTGGAGAATGTTCCATGAGCACTTGAGAAGAATGTGTATTCTGTTCTTTTTGGATTTGATGTCCTATAAATATCAATTAAGTCCATCTTGTTTAATTAATCATTTAAAGCTTGTTTTTCCTTATTTATTTTCATTTTGGATGATCTGTCCATTGGTGAAAATGGGGTGTTAAAGTCCCCTACTATGATTGTATTACTGTTCATTTCCCTTTTTATGGCTGTTAGTATTTGCCTTATATAGTGAGGTGCTCCTATGTTGGGTGCGTAAATATTCACAGTTGTTATATCTTCTTCTTGGATTGATCCCTTGATCATTATGTAGTGTCCTTCTTTGTCTCCTGTAATAGTCTTTGTTTTAAAGTCTATTTTGTCTGATATGAGAATTGCTACTCCAGCTTTCTTTTGATTTACATTTGCATGGAGTATCTTCTTCCATCCCCTTACTTTCAGTCTGTATGTGTCTCTAGATCTGAAGTGGGTCTCTTGTAGACAGCATATATATGGGTTTTGCTTTTGTATCCATTCAGCCAATCTATGTCTTTTGGTTGGAGCATTTAATCCATTTACATTTAAGGTAATTATCGATATGTATGTTCTGGTTACCATTTTGTTAATTGATTTTTAAATTTTAGGTCTTTTCCTTCTCTTGTGCTTATTGCCTAGAGAAGTTCCTTTAGCATTTGTTGTAAAGCTGGTTTGGTGGTGTTGATTTCTCTTAGCTTTTGCTTGTCTGTAAAGCTTTTAATTTCACCTTCACATCTGAATGAGATCCTTGTTGGGTACAGTAATCTTGGTTGTAGGTTTTTCTCTTTCATCACTTTAAATATGTCCTGCCACTCCCTTCTGGCTTGCAGAGTTTCTGCTGGAAGATCAGCTATTTATCTCATGGGGATTCCCTTGTGTGTTACTTGTCGTTTTTCCCTCGCTGCTTTTAATATTTGTTCTTTGTGTTTAATATTTGATAGTTTGATTAATATGTGTCTTCGCGTGTTTCTCCTTGGATTTATCCTATATGGGACTCTCTGTGCTTCCTGGACTTGATTAACTATTTCCTCGCGTCCTTCTCTGGAGCTCCTTTAAGCAGCGCTCTTAATCCTCTCTCCTGGCGCACCAGTTAACAAAGAGGCAAGAAAAAGTCTCTTGTCTCCTCGGCAGCTCCAGACTTTTTCCCGGAGTCCCTCTCTGCTAGCTGTGGCACACTAGCCCCCTTCAGGCTATGTTCATGTAGCCAACCCCAGTCCTCTCCCTGGATCTGACCTCCGAAGCCCGAGCCACAGCTCCTTGCCACCGCCCGCCCCGGCGCATGAGCAGACAAGCCACTGGGGCTGGTGAGCGCTGGTCAGCACTGATCCCCTGTGCGGGAATCTCTCCACTTTGCCCTCTGCAGCCCTTTTTCTGCGCTCTGCTCTGTGGCTCCGAAGCTCCTACGTTAACCACCAGCAGTCTCCACACATGAAGGGGCTTCCTAGTGTGTGGAAACCTTGCCTCCTTCACAGCTCCCTCCCACTGGTGCAGGTCCCATCCCTATCCTTTTGTCTCTGTTTTTTCTTTTTTCTTTTACCCTACCCAGGTCCTTGGGGAGTTTCTTGCCTTTTGGGATGTCTGAGGACTTCTGGCAGCATTCAGTAGGTGTTCTGTAGTAGTTGATCCACATGTAGATGTATTTCTGATGTATTTGTGGGCAGGAAGGTGATCTCCATTTCCTACTCTTCTGCCATCTTGAAGCTCCTCAGGAGGAAATAATTTGAGGAAGGCAGCTAGGTGGTCAGCATTTTCTTCTGCTAACTTACCTCTGATTTTTAATGGCATTTTATCTCATGTAAGTGTGTGTGTGTGTGTGTGTGTGCGTGCACGCGTGTGTGTACACATATTTAATTAAATAAACACACAAGTCCATTTTCATTCTATTTCTATACTAGAGGTCACTTGAGTTGGCCCTATGATTCACCACGTACTTATTCAATAAGTATTTTGTCCATAGCTAACCCTGGAAACAAACAAGTGACTATAAATACGTTCTCAGGATTTCTAAAAATTCTCCACTCTGAAGCAGGTTTTTGAAGGTGGACCAAAAGACCACAGTCACCCTCCTTGAGCTTGCTGCAGAGCGTCTGCTGAATTATGAGCCTGCAGCTATCCATGCCCTGGACGAAATCCCAAGAGACCTCTTTGTTCCATTGTTCAACGCTGCCTTCTCTGATGGGCATAAGACCATAGTAAAGGCAATGGTGAGGGTTTGGCCTTTTCGCTGTCTCCATATTGGGTCACTGAACACACGGGAATCATACTATGACATCTTGGAAGCCATGATTGATGGTCTGCAGATCCTCCCTGCCCAGAACTCTTCCTCTTGGTAAGACTATGACCAGCAGAGACACAGGGAGTCAGCAGGAGTGTATGCTGTAGCCTGGAGCAGGGGAATACCTAACGGTCTCCCAACAGTAGCCAGTGGTGAATACTGCAGTCTTTGCAGAGCTGTCGGTCCTTCGGGACTCTGCTGTCTTATAGAGTTGATTATAGAATAGAGGTGTTTGAGGATACTATGGATGGATTTGAGTACGATTACACAGAAGTGGAATATGGACATTGAGACAGGGAAAGACGGGAGGTGAAGGAGGGGGTGGGGAAAGGATGAAAGACGCTGCATTTGTGTGGAAAGAACTTCTTGGTGAATGGCAATGAAGTGAAAACCAGGGTTAAAGTGTTCTGTCCCTGCTTCTCATCATTGATCTTGCTGGGTTATATTAAAATCAGCTATCTCTCATGTGTTCTGTCTCTTCCTTTCTTTACAGGGCACCCAAACTGAGGATCCTTGATTTAAGACGTGACCTGAACTGTGAGACAATATGCTTGAGATTGGGACCGCATTCCCTTTCTGTTTTCAGTCATGCATTTCCTCTCAGCACTCTATCCTTAGGATAGAAGAAGCTCAGCATAGAGTCAGGTGCCTCGGGATTGGTAATTCCGGGTCAGAGCCTCAGTCAGCTCAGGAACCCATGAAATTACTAGTGGATATTTCCCTCAATAGTACCTTGAGAGCAGAGCAATTCCTCTCTTTCCTTTGTAGTAAAATTCAGCAGAATGTTGGGTCCTTGCACGTCTGCTGCAGAGATTTGCAAATCGATAGAATGTCTGGGCACAAAAGTATCCTGCAGTTTCTGGATCTGGGGTGCATTGAGCACCTGGAAATGGATCAGGCTAATCTGAGTGAAGTCATCACCATTTTGGCTCAGGAGATCCACCTGAACAGCCTTACTCTGTGTAACACCCCCTTTAAATCTTATAAGAGAAGGAACTTCAGATCTTTTTTCCTCTGCCTTGGGCGGCTGGACAATTTCCAGGAACTCACCTTGTCATTCTTATGCCTCACAGATCAACTGCACAAACTGCTCAGGTGAGGGGGTGGGGAGGAACCTGGGTTCCCTGAACACCTCATTGTTAACACAGAAGAGACCATGCTTGGATCTTCCTAAGTTCCTTGTAAACCATTTCTCTCTTTGCCTCAGCATAGGCACTGCTGGGAGTTTGAACCTAGCTGGGGGAGAGAGGGGTACCTTATGTTGAGCAGCAGATGAGGTTAGAAAAGGAAGCTGTGCGCATTCATTCATTTGTTCATTCAGTGACCGTGGGCAGACCCTAAAAGATGTCTGTAAATATATTGGTGAAAGTCTCAGTCCTTCTCCTATTGGACTTTACAGCTCTCTAGAGAGGAAGGGGAGGCATTCAGATGGAGAAACATTAAGCTATAGGACTAATGCACATGCCCATGGATGGGCCCCAATAGTTAACACTACCAGATAATTTTGCCCCTGTATTTCCCCCCAGGCTTACACCCTGAATGGAGAGCTTGTCATTTGGGTACTAGTCAAAGGAAACCCTTAGTTGGCTGTTTTCCCAGACCCATCCTCGCCAGATACGTGAATCAGATCCAACACTGATTATGTCGTATATACTAAGTGCATGCAATTTCTTCACTTAATCTTTCCCGCAGTTCTGTATAATAATTACTGCTGTGCACATTTTCAGGATTAAAACCCTGTACCTCAGAGTGGTAAAGTAACTTTCTCAGGGTCACAAATCTATAAAGACTGATCCCAAACTCCTCATGGTTAACCACCTTTGCAAACCATGAACACAGTAGTTTATTCTAGAGCCTTAGGTACCTAAAATTTGGGGCTCATTGCCCTCATTCTTCTCAAATAACCTTACATTTTTTTCTCTATAGAGTTGTGCCACCTCAGTTGGATTCACTGTATCTACTTCACTGTCGCCTTTCTCACAGAGATGTCACTGTCCTGTCCCAGAGCTCTCAGGCCACCCACCTAAGGGTATTGAGTCTCAGTAACAACCACATCTTCTCAGAAGTTTATGAGCCCTTCCAGACTCTGCTGGAGAAGGTCTCAAGCACCCTGCAACATCTGGAGATAAACAATTGTATGATAACTGATTCTACTCTCTCTGCCATCCTCCCAGCCCTCAGCCACTGTACCCACCTCTGTGTCCTTAGCTTTGCCTTCAATCCCATTACAATGCCTGTGCTCAAGACCCTTCTGCAGCACTTGACATCCTTGATGAAGCTGAAGTATGTGATTTATCCTGTCCCTGTCCATTGCTACGAGGAATGGATTTTTCATGACCGTTTGGACCTACAGAAACTTGCTGAAGTTCAGGCTCAGATGGAGGCGATGCTGCACGGGGCACAGCGGAGCGACATTAAATGGGTCACTTGTTCAGAGTGACTTCCACCGCACAGGGAGGTGTTTCAACACTGATGTGTGGCCATGAAAGCATTCACTTTTTTTTTTTTTTTGCCTGAAACCCAAGTTTGTAGAGACACATATATAAAGTTCTACTGTTCTAGGAAACTGGGGTTAGGAACACTGGATATGTAAACTGATCTCTATAAAAGAGGAACTTTAAAAAGGAAATGGAGGAATTTGAAAGGTCTGCTGGATCTCTTCCCCACTGCCCTCTACATCCTCTGGTTACTAACCACAGTGTTGGGTATGTGACGTAAGCTGACCCAGTCATGGTACATCATTTCCTTATCCACTCTGATTGGTTCACTTGTCCATTTATGGGCACTTGACATAAGTCAGCTCAATTGAAACTCTTCCTAGAGGTGGTAGTTGTTGAATAATTTTACCCTCTAGGGACCTGCAAACTTCTTGTGTTTCTGATTACCTCAGGTGGCTTATGAGAAACCATATGCAACTAAAAGGAAACAAACAAATTATGTCCACTACCTACTGGTATCTTCATCAGCATATTGCTGCCTGATTTACCAGATCTCAGACCCCTGGCTCAGTTATTCCTTATTCCACACACATTCACCAAGTATCTGTTATGATTTAGGTACTTTTCCAGGTGCTAAGAAAGATAAAGTCCCTGATCTCACTCAGAGTGTAGACATTCCTATGATTTATCAGTTTCTCTACTCTTTCTTACAGGACTTGGGAAATTATTTTTTCCCCCATAGCACAGTATATGTTCGCTTTTTCCCCTTACATATTCTGCTCAAATGATCCTCCCAGACTTCGGACTATGAAACAAACTAATCAAAACAGCATGGGCCTGGCACAAAACAGGCACTTCTATCAATGGAATAGAATAGACAGTCCAGTAATAAACCTATGCACGTATGGTCAATTAATCTACAGAAAAGGAGGCAAGAATATACAATGGAGAAAAGGCAGTTTCTTCAATCAGTGGTGTTGGTAAAACTGGTCATCTACATGTGAAACAAAGATTAGAACATTCCCTCACACCATACACAAAAATAAAATGGTTTAAATGCAAGACCTCAAAACATAAAACTCCTAGAAGGGAACATAAGCAGAACACTCTTTGACAAAAATCATACCAATATTCCTTTGGATAAATCTCCTAAAGCAAAATAAATAAAAACAAATAAAAACAAAAATAATCTAATGAGACCTAATTAAACTTAAAAGCTTTTGCACAGGAAAGGAAACCATCAACAAAAATGAAAAGAAAACCCAAAGATTGGGATAAAATATTTGCAAATGATGTGAACAACAAGGGGTTAATATCCAAAATATATAAACAGCTCATAGAACTCAAAATCAAAACAACAAACAACCCAATGATAAATGGGTAGAAGACCTGAATAGACATTTTTCCAAAGAAGATGTACACGTGGTTAACAGGCACATGAAAAGATGCTCAGCATCGCTAATATTTAGAGAAATGCAAATCACAACAGCAACATATCATCTCGCACCTGTCAGAATGGCTATCATCAAAATGTCTACAAATAACAAATATTGGAGAGGATGTGGAGAAAAGGGAATATTTGTATGCTGTTGGTAGGAATGTAAATTGGTGCAGCCACTATAGAAAACAATATGGAGCTCCCTTAAAAACTAAAAATAAAACTACCATATGATCCAGCAATTCCACTCCTGGATACATATACAGAAAAATAACAAAAGCAGTGTTTTGAAAAGATACATGCACCCCAAGGTTCATAGCAGCACTATTTACAATAAGAAAAATATGGAAGCAACCCAAGTGCCCATCAACAGACGAATTGATAGAAAAATGTGATATATATACACACACACAATGGAATATTACTTAGTCATAAAAAGAATGAAATTCTGCTATTTGCTGCAACATGGATGGACCTAGACAATATTATGCTTAGTGAAATGTCAGATATAGAAAGACAAATACTGTATGATACCACTTATATGTGGAATCTAAAAAATAATACAAATGAATGCATATGCACAATGGAAACAGACTCACAGATATAGAAAACAAATTTTTGGTTACCAAAAGGGAGAGGGAAGGTAGGAGGGACAAATCAAATTAGGGGCATGGGATTAAGAGATACAACTACTATGTATAAAATGGGAAAGCAACAATGATATACTGTATAGCACAGGGAATTATAAGCATTATCTGATAATAACTTGTAGTGGAGTATAATCTGAAGAAATGCTGGATCACTCTGCTGTACACCTAAAACTAATATAATATTGTAACTCAACTATATTTCAATTAAAAGAAGAGAAAGGATGCAAAATTATTTAATAATTTGTTCATATTGCTTACATTTTGAGATAATGCACTGCATTTCAAAGACTTATCAAAAAAAAAAGAAAACTAAAATTAATTAACCATGGTGGTTAGCACCATGCTTACATAAAACATCTTTAGTCATGCCAGTCTGCTTTAAGATGATAACAGCTTAATATTGATCATATGCAAAATCTCAACACATTTACCTCTTTGCACCTCATTTTATGTTATTGATGTCCCAGTTTGTATCTTTTATATTGTGAGCTCTAATGAATTAGTGCAACTGTATTTATTTTTAATACTTTTGTCTTTCCATTTTTATACTAAAGTTAAAAGTGTTTTACCCATGACAATTACAATGTTGGAGTGTTCTGAATTTGACTATATGCTTATTTTACGTATGAGTTATATGCTTTCGTAGGTTTTCATGTTGTTAATTTTTTGTTTCCACTCAAAGAACTCCCTTTAGCATTTTTGTATGGCAGGTCGAGTGGTGAATAACTCCCTCAGCTTTTGCTTGTCTGGGAATGTCATCATTTATCTTTCATTTCTGAAGGACGGCTTTTCTGAATAGAGTATTCTTGGCTGTTGGTTGTTTTCTTTCAGCACTTTGAATATATCATCCCACTCTCTCCTGGACTGCAAGATTTCTTTTCAGAAATCTCCTGATAGCCTTATGCTGTTCCCTTGTATATGACAAGTGGCATTTCTCTCACAGACTTAACAATTCTCTCCTTGAAAAGGGAACCCTCTTACACTGTTGGTGGGAATGTAAATTGATACAGCCACTATGGATAACAGTATGGAGGTTCCTTAAAAAAGTAAAAATAGAACTACCATATGACCCAGTAACCCCACACCTGGGCATATACCCTGAGAAAATCATAATTCAAAAAAGTACATGTACCCAAATGTTCATTGCAGCACTATTTACAATAGCCAGGACATGGAAGCAACCTAAATGTGCATCAACAGAGGAATGGATAAAGAAGGTGTGGTACACTTACACAATGGAACATTACTCAGACATAAAAAGGAATGAAATTGTGCCATTTGCACAGACGTGGATGGACCTAGAGACTGTCATACAGAGTGAAGTAATTCAGAAAGAGAAAAACATATCATAATATGTACCATATATGTGGAATCTAGAAAAATTCTACAGATGAACTTATTTGCAAAGCAGAAATAGAGACACGGATGTAGAGGACAGACATATGGATACCAGGGTGGGAAGGGGGGGTTGAATTGGGAGAATGGGATTGACATATATACACTGCTATATATAAAATAGATAACGAATGAGAACCTACTGTATAGTGCACGGAACTCTACTCAATGCTCTGTGGTGAACCAAACGGGAAGGACATCCACAAGAGAGGGGATATATGTATATATATATAGGGCTGATTCACTTTGCTGTAGAGCAGAAACTAACACAACATTGTAAAGCAACTATACTCCAATAAAAATTAATTTTTAATAGAGATGACAAAAATTCTAGATTGTTGTAAGTATTCAAAATAAATAAGTAAAATATAAAGACAGTCAAGAAAAGAAAAAAAAATTATTTCCTTGTCTTTGACTTTTGATCTTTTTATTATAATGTGTCTTCATATAACCTCGTATGAGATGAAACTGAGGACTTTCGAGTTTCGTGAACTTGGGGGTCCATGTTGCTCCCACAAGTTGGGTGGTTTTCAGCCATTATTTCTATAAATAAAATCACCCCCACACCTCTCTCTCTGTCTCTCTCTCTCTCTCTCCCTCCTCCTCCTCCAGGGTCCCCATCATCCATATATAAGTCCATTTAATGGTGTTTTAAAAATCCCATAGATTTTCCCCACTCCTTTTCTTTCTTTTTTTTCTCCTCTGATTAGATAACTTCAAATTACTTCTTTTTGAGTTCATAAATTCTTTCTTCTGCTTGATGAAGTCTGCTGTTATAGCTCTCTATTATATTTCTAAATTCATCCATTGTATTCTTCAGCTCCATAATTTCGTTTTGGCTCCTTTTTATGATTTCTATCTCCTTGTTGACTTTTTCATTTTGTTCAGGTATTGCTTTTCTGATTTCATTGAGTTGTCTTGCAGCTGGCTTGGCATGTTTAAAACAATCATGTTGAATTCATTGTCAGGCAATTCATGGACCTCCATTTCTATGGGGTCAGTTACTGGGAAATTATCTTGTATCATTGGTGGGGTGTTGGGCTTCCTAGATTTTTCCTGCCCCTGAAAATCTCGTGTTGGTGTCTTCACATTTAAGGAAGCAATCTCCTCCATCAGCCTTTACTGACTTTCTTCAGGAGAGAAACATCTGAACCACTCAGCCAAGCTAGGGATACTGGGGGTTCCCTGAGGCCTCTTCTGAGGATTCACCAGCTCTGCCCCTCTTGTTCCATCTTCTGAAGGAAGTGTTTGGATGATACACGCCTTTTCTCAATTGCACAAAGCCAGGACACACACTGACAGCCTCCTGTTTATTTTCCCCATTTCGGTGCCCTGAAGTGTTTAAGGTATGTCTGTTCTCACCATCCAGCAGAGTGGTGCCAGTTCTCTTTATGCACATGTGCATGATCTGTTGAGGCATGAGTGCACCTTCTGCAGGGGTGTCCACGGTATGCCAGTTCTGAGAGGGAGAGGCATATAGAGTGCTGGATATGCTCGTGGGCAAATTGAGGCTTCTGTAGGTGATGGGTCCTATGAGGTTTGTAAGGTATGGTCTGTGAGGCAGGTAGTAGAACTGCAGCCCTTTCTTGAGCTTGGTACCCTGTTTGCTGTGAGCCTTTTCCCTTTCCCCTTCTCCTTGCTATCCCAAAACTATTCAGCCATGCTCATCACCTCTGGGTTCTGGGCTTGGGCAAGAAAGAAGTGAGATTCCTGGGCAGGCAGTGCTGGGCACACAGGAACCGTGCACATAGCCCTCACCCAAAACTATTCAGCCATGCTCATCACCTCTGGGTTCTGGGCTTGGGCAAGAAAGAAGTGAGATTCCTGGGCAGCGTCTAGCACCACTGGGTATTCAGGTGCTCACCACACTCTCACTATCTCCCATGGGAGGAACTGCAGGCCTAGTGCATCTATCTAGGCATTGATATGTGTAGCCTTGCAGGAAGTATGATATTGGTAGGGTTTTTCCTACTCTCTTCAACGTGTCTGTTCTTGGAATTTTTTTTTAAGGATCAGGGTGTTGGGGCTTCCTCACTTGATACTGGGGCTCCCACAAAAACACTCTTGCCCATGGCTGATTAGGCAAAATGTTTATTTGGAGACTCCTATTCTGCCAACTTCCTGACGTCAAACTCTAGAACTATGATTTGAATGGAAAAATGTTTGAGTGGATAAGAAGAAGCAGCCCAGGAAAAAGTTCATTCTGTATGAGGACTATGAAAATCTATGAACCACAATTTCATTTTCAATGGTTTTCACATGGATGGGGTTTCCAAATTATACTGGAGAGTCATATCATGACAAAAGACACAGCTTATGAATAAACACCCTGTACAGTATCCCTATCTTCTCACTTCTCTCCATCCTTTGCCCAGAAGAAATTTTAATTGTGGATGTAATTTCCTATTTCCATGCTATGGTAATCCTCACAGGATGAGCCTCTTATTCGACCTATAATATTCAACCTAGGGCTGTAGAATTTTACATCGTGATGGTTGGTGGGTAGGGATATTCGACTCTACACCACAGTACAGTAACTGCAACCGTTTCTCTTCTTTCGAGGTTGATGGACCTAGAGTCTGTCATACAGAGTGAAGTAATTCAGAAAGAGAAAAACAAATACCCTATGCTAACACATATATATGGAATCTAAGGAAAAAAAAGGTCATGAAGGACCTACGGGTAAAACGGGAATAAAGACACAGACCTACTAGAGAATGGACTTGAAGATATGGGGAGGGAGAAGGGTAAGCTGTGACAAAGTGAGAGAGTGGCATGGACATATATACACTACCAAACGTAAAATAGATAGCTAGTGGGAAGCAGCCACATAGCAGAGGGACATCAGCTCCGTGCTTTGTGACTGCCTGGAGGGGTGGAATAGGGAGGGTGGGAGGGAGGGAGACAAAAGAGGGAGGAGATATGGGAACGTGTTTGTATGTGTGGCTGGTTCACCTTGTTGTAGGGCGGAGGCTGGCACACCATTCTGAAGCAATTGTGCTCCAATAAAGATGTTAAAAAAAACAAACAAAAAAAACACTGACAATAAACTTACGTCCATATATCTTAACGAATTTCAAAAAGGAACAAAGAGAAACAGGTTCTGAATGCAATTTCCATAATGATACAGCCCCATCTGACGCTATCTCCTGTGTACTGTGGCTAGGTAAGTCAACTTTGCTCTCTGAACGTAAAGTCACATAGGACATCTAGTTCAGTTGTACATATGTGTGTTAGAACCAGAAGAATTTGAGTATTTACCTTTAGGTAAACAGCATCACACCTGTTCTGTTGCTCCCCTTTCCCACTTCTCTGTGTTAGATAAAGCCACTCCTCCTCCTAAAACCACTGGCACCAACTTCCAAAGTGGCCACCTCAAAACAAAAAAGATAAAAGAAGGAAAATTTGTTCCCGTGAAATCCTGCCAAATCACATGCAAGAGAAATGGTTTATCATGCTGCCTAAACACAGTGCCTGATAAATGTAATGCCTAAACTGGACCCCAGATACACAGATCTTTAACCATAGAGTTTCTTCCCCACCCCTGCCATACATAGTAGAGCGTGATGACAGGGCCCCACTGATGTAAGTAAATGTTTTCAGAAGGTCCTGAGGAACTCCTGATCGTCATCTCAGAGAAAGAATGATTGATTTGAGTTATCAGGTCTGACAGGAGCAAAATCTGACTTAAGAGGGATAATGAGGAGGCCAGAATTGGACTTTGGGTCAAAAATGTTGACCCCAATCACCATCAGGTGAGCATAGTTAGGCCCGATAAAATTGTTCTGCATCTTGCACTGTTGATCTGCTCATCTGTATCTAATTATAACAACTATATCAGGGCTTAGTGTCAGATTCCATCCTATGACTACATGGAGATGTTTCCTAAATCCAGCATAAAGTTTCATGATAGGCTCTATCTTAAATAAAGATATGCCTCCTTTTTTGTCTCCTGAATTTATGTGTCCCACAAATAATTCTCCACAGTTACATGAGACACAGTGACCTGCACGAATAACTGTCTTCTCTTACAATTCTTTACCCCAAACTAGGACATTTTTCAGTAGGCCTAGAACCACAGAGTCTCTTGTCTTTTCTAAATACCTCAACTTTAACCACAGTGGAAAATTTTATCTGTTGCATTTTTCTTCAGCTCATTTATGCAGCCATGCCACATTGCAGGAACCTAGCAAAATAATCCGAACAATGTAAAGCATTGTTCACCGAGGCCAGCAAGCTAGAAAGATCAGATCACACTTCTTTTGGACATACTGATGATCCTGCAGTTTCCCACACAAATCAGCAAAATAGGTGTTTCTGGATTTGCAATTTAAAAAACCCTACAATATATATTCTCCTACTCCTTTCTCTGTTCTTTCTGTGGAGACACAGACGGAATACTCACTGTAAAATCTAATAAATTCAGATTCCACTCATTTGTAATTGTTGTAATTCAGGCATGGGGAGTATGGTGACTAAACTTTATGATACCTTCTTCTCAGTGTTTATTTAAAAGAAGGAAATGTTTTCAGCTATCATCAAGCAATTCGTAAACCACTCATATAGACATATTTCACATATTAGAGATACCTTCATATCTATACACAAACCGTAAATAGAGGCCATGAAATAGACTCAAATTTGACTGGGTCTAATTAGCGTGGCATCCCAAAGAGCTCTCTCATGATCTCAACTTTTCAGTAAGTGGGGTTGATTTGCCAGATTTTGTGAAGTGGTTAGGGTGTACCCAATGTTACCTTCTGGTGAGGAACCTGGTGGGTGAGCAGAACACAGAGTCTGGAGCCAGATGGCCTGTGGGCCACTACTGATGTGCCACCTGCAATATCCCTGACCTCTTAGTCAAGTAGTTAATACCTCTGGACTTCAGTGCTCGCATCTGTAAAGTTCTGTAACAGTACGTAATCTATAGAGTTACCTCTCTTAAATGAGTTATCCTTCTCAAGTGCGTGGCCCGCAGTAATCACTATACACTTCTCCTCCAAAATTAAAAACTACAACTCATTAGATTTGGTTTAATTTCCTTTAGACCTGCATGAAGCTGAAGTCAACAGCGCTTACCTGTACCCGCTGCTTAGGCTCTTAACAGTACTTTCTACGGCATGCCCAGGACTGTGGTTTAGGGGAGGACTTATTTCATCCTCATGTATTAATTTGTTATGTGTTAAATTTCATGTGCTACCGGCGGGGGGTGGGGGCGGGAAGCACATAAAATTAACACATTAGAGTGGGGTGGGTGTAGGTAAAGCCCAAGCTTGTGCGCTTAGATGGTCACTCAGAGGCACCAACATCACAGAGGAGATGAGGAATGTGGGCAATCTCAGATCTCCTGTTCTCCCGAAGGTAATGCTCCACTGAAACTTGCAGATCAAGTAGAACCCTACTGTCATTGGACACTACTGCCAGAAAGATGATTCAGCCCTCCCAGGCACATGAGCTTTCTGCGTTCCTAAGGCTGCGGGTCATGTGGCTGCTGCCATCCTGTGGACAATAGTTACCTGACAGGCCCAGCCCTTCTTGTCCGGTCAGAACCCTAGGCTTTTAAACCCAAAGGGCATGTGGTCTCTTTGGCCCTGTTGCCGCCATGATCCTGTGGTAGCTCCAGCCCTTCAAGTCACTAGAGCATGGTGGACTCCTAAACCCTGCGTGTCACGTGGCTCCTTCTCTCATGTGACCCTGACTACTACCAGCATGTGGTAACCTCAGCCCCTGATGTGATCTACTGCTTATGGTTATGTGGATGCTATGATCTGGTACCCTTCCCAGCACGGTACATGTCATGTTCAGCAATCTTCATCATGTGAAGGTTGTGGGCTACTAAACGGTGTAGATCCATGTATGGGCAACAGTGTGTCTCATACCACACATGGCACCCAAACTTCTTCCACTCATGTGAGCTCTGCAGCTTCTGGACTGCTGTTGGTCAAGTGGATCTTATGGTCGTGTGCCATCATGTGGCCACGTGAGACTCAGCCCCCTCAGTCACGTAAACATTGAGGCCCCTCGGTTCGGTGGTTCAGGTGGTCCCTGAAATCATGTGATCACCTACGGTCGTGCAGGTGTGTCTGCCCTTTAAGAGTGGGGAGGGTCTATTGAACTGCAGTTCGGCTTAACCTCCAGAAGAGTCAGACCCATAGGTGCAGGAGACCTTTAGAGCTGTGGTGGGCGCTCTGGCTGAGGGGGGAATTTGAGGAGACTCTGGCTCAGATCCCAACCTTTCCACCAACTTTTGTATCCTGCCGCGGTGGGTGGCACTCGGGTAGGAGGTGCCCCCGCCGATACTAGAAGTTTACGCAGGGAACTGGGCTTTTAGAAGCGCCCAAGCAACGTCAGACCGAGGTCCGGCAAAGAGCCGAGGGGCCGAGAGAGAGTGTTGGATGGAGGTGGGGGCAGGAGGGGCTTCTGGGTACGGCCTAACTGTTGTACAGCTGGCAGAGAAAGTCTGTGGGTGTGTGCGACCTGAACCTGGACTTACGGGAGTAGCTGCTGGTAGAGAGTGAAGTGGAGGAGGAGGATGGCCTGGCCTGGGTGGGTGGGGCGGCCGTGGACGGGGTGGCTGGGTTCATGGACTTGGATGTCATCTCTCAGCCGCAGGGTCCTGGTCCGTCATGAAAGTGGTACTGAATGCGTCAAGTTGAGCAGGCAGCGAGATTGTGTTTACATTTATGGGGGAGAAATATTTCTTGATACATGGCTCAAGAATATCGTCACTTGTGATAATTTATATTACATGATGCTTAAATAATCCACTTTATTTTTCTCTCACTTCAGCATTTCCAAGCTTGTTCTGCAAAACACTAGGGCCACAAAAAACAGCAACAACGAAATTGGACTCTACTTCAGAGACGTGTGGAACATACAGGGCTAGAAGTAAGTGAATTTCCATACCGTTGAATGTTTTTTAGATAATATGCAATACGAATGTCAAAGGGAGGGATAGTTTCCCCAACTTATGCGGGGATGACACATTTTTCCACAGAGCATCTGAGGAACGAGTGTTGCCAGAAAATATTCTGGGAAGACCTGTCCACACTAAATCTCCTACCACTTTAACACCTTGTGCCTTTGCTTACTAAGAGCAAGAGAAGTATGTTTATAATTATTATAATCTATTCTTCTTCTCTTTAAGAAATTACTTATTGCTCTGAAATTCATTTTATCTTATCTCATCAGCCAGTCTCTCTCCTGCTTAAATCTTTTTGCTTTTTAGTCTTCAGAGGTAACCTCAATTTCTAAACATATGTCTGATAGCATGGTGGCAAAGACAAATGCATAAGTGCAATTCATTAAGCAGTCTTCTCTATAGCAACAAATATAGTGCCCCCCTCTGGAAAGCAAAGTACAACTTACCTGTCAGGATGAGCAGACACAATACCTCTCATTTTATACAAATATCCCACAATTTTCCCAAACAGTTTTATTATGTAATAATTAAAGCTGCCATGTTTTGAGTTCTTATTATGTGTCAAGCAGTGTGATAACCTCGTCATGTAAGTTAAGTCATTTCATCCTCAGAAAAATCCTGAGAGGGTGTTATTTCAGCTGGCAGACGAGATACTTGAGTCAGGAGAGGCTGAGCTATGCTGTGGTCATAGACAATCCCCAAATCTCACTGGCTCATTCCTCACTCCCACTACATGTCCATGGCAGGTTCACGTCCATCACAGGATGGTGGATCTCAGAGATCTGATCTCTTCTTACTGGAATGACTTGGAGACTGAACCCGACAGAGCAGCCACCATCTAGAAAGTTGTCGTTCGCTGTGCCTGAGGGAAA
>NW_006777590.1:447255-462839 GCF_000442215.2 Lipotes vexillifer | reverse complement strand
GCCTGAGGGAAAGAGGGCCCTGGGCCTGGAGGGAGGTCTCACACCAACAACCATATTTTGTTGCCCAGAATTATTTCACATATCACTCAAACCCATTAGCCAGAACTAGTCACATTTATGGCCCCGCCCAAACAAAGGGGATAGAGCAAGAAGTGCAGTTCTTCCAGGGGCCTTGAACAGGGGAGAAATGGAAACACTTGGCAAACAGGACCACTGACTGCTGCATGATGCAACTGAAATGCAGAGAGATTGAGTACTTGTGTAAAGTCACATGGGCAGTAAGGGACAGAGCAGGATTTGAATCCAGACAGGTATGTTTTCAAAGTCGTTGTTCTTTACATACTCTTTTCTAAATTGTATGCTATTCTGTTAAATGCAATACATATATACTCTTGACCCCTGAACAACGCGGGGGTTGGGGACAACGACACCCTGCACAGTCAAAACTCTGCAGATAACTTTTGAGTCCCCCCAAAACGTAACTACTAATAGCCTACTGTTGACTGGAAGCCTTCCCAATAACATAAACCGTGGATTAACACATATTTTGTGTGTTATTTAGTGTATTCTTGCAATAAAGTAAGCCAGAAGAAAGAAAATGTTATTAAGAAAATCATAAGGAAGAGAAAATACATTTACAGTACTGTACTGTGTTTATTGATACCGAAAGTTTGCATCATCTGCTCACAAAATGAATCGTCTTTCCATCAGTATCTACATCAATACAGTCTTATATGATACAAAACATGGTAGATGTTATATGTACTACTAACACTAGACACCAAAAGTAGAAATATCGTGAGAAAAAGAAATTCATATTTTTTTTACAGGTATAGGGATTCGTGCATTGATAACAAAGCACCAGCAATATGATTGCTTTATGGTTGTCTAGTGTGATGGATACCATTGCTTCATGCTAGCCTAGACCATACACTAATGAATGAATCATTATAAAACTTTCATTGCATACAATATCACAGTCATCTTCATAATACAGCACTGGGAACGTTATACTTAAAAAAAATACATACCTGTGGTGATGATAGGCTGATACGTAGTTTCTCCAATTATGAGAGTGACACAGAGAGAGACAGAGAGACGTACTGCACGGGTATGTAATTCTTTGAAAACAATGTTATAAAACAGTAAGAAAACTAACACGTCATTATTTTTTTATTAAATATCACTCACCTTATGCCTGTGTAAGGATAGGCTATCCACTTCAATACCTGTCTTGTACACTATGTTCTACACGTGTATTTTTTATACCTTTGTTGAAAAAAATGCACATATAAGCAGACCCACGCAGTTCAAACCCTGTTGTTCCAGGGTCAGCTGTACTTATAGTAGAGATCCTATTACTTCAGTGCTCCAGTTCCCTCTTCCTTAAACATCTGATGTGCCAACAGTGGAACTGAATAGACGTGGTGACAGTGGCAGCATTGCAAAGCTGCGGGCCTCTTCCATACAGATGAATGGATTGGATATTTGAGTGTTCATTATATTCAAACATAAAAATTAGAAAATAAAACCTGTAGATGAAAAGCCTGTTCATGGATCATTTACTTTATAAAAATTAATCTCATGTCTTTCCACTCTTCTCAAGGAAAAATAATAAAAATAAGAACAGAAATTAATGGAACTGATAACAGATATGACAGAATTCAACAAAAACAAAAAAATGCCAGCTGCAAGAACTTTAGAGAGATAAGATAATAAGGAAACATCTGGAAACAAGGGTCAAGAAAATTAGAGATAAAGCACGGAGAAGCCACTGTGAAATGATAAAAGCTGTCACACTTTCAGTTTCAGCAAAGATTCAAAAGATACAACAGTGTTATGGAAAAGATATACTGATAAATTTAAAATTTAGAGAAAACAGATCAATGCCAGAGAAAAACACGATTTTCCATGCTAAAGAAACAGAAAATCTTAACATTATTAAAAGTATTCTTGACAAAGAATATATGAGAAGGCAAAATTATTAGCCAATCTCAGTTAGTTACACAAATGCAAAATGTACACATAAATAAATAGCAAGCTAAATCCTGCCACGGCTAAGACAGGAAACACAGTATAACAAAGTCGTGTTTAAACCCAAGCATGCCACATTGGTTTAACATTAGGAGATCTGTGAAGTTAATTTAGCCCATTAGTGAAATAAAGGAAGGAGGAAAGGAGGATTATCACAAAATATTCAGTAAAAAAGGCCTACAAAAATTGGAACAACCAATCAGCAGTAAAACTGACAATAACAGGAATTCTCAGCAATTCATAAATAGAAAGATGTTTCTTTAGACTGACAACAAATATTTTAAAAAGAGTAAACTACATCAAACATCATACTTAATAGCGAAACGTTGGAAGCATTCCCTTTAAAATCAGAAGAGAGACAAAGATGACTTACATGACCACTTGGTTTTAGCATCATACTACATCTCCTAGGTAGTACAGTGAGCCAGAATGTATATATGCATCTACACACATGTGAATTAATAAATGTGTACAAGTGAAAATAAAGCTGTCAAGATAACATAGTTATCTTCATGTAAATTCAAGAGAGGCTAAGAAAATTAAGATTAATGATAGAGATTAATAAATTTGTTGAGTATAAGACTAATATACACAAAATAATTGTAACAAATAGAAAGTACCGTTTTCATTCTGAATATACCATTTACAGTACAGAAGCAAAAATTATAACGTTCTATACAATCAACTATGAATCGGATTCCCTTGGCAACTCTTCTGACATACATGAGCACTCATATGCTTTCCTGTTCTTTAGTGACCAAAAAGCTAAAAACATGAAACCAGTGTGTGTGTATGAGTGTGTGTGTGTGTGTGTGTGTACACGTCAAACAGAACCCCTTACAGCTCGGGTTCTAAATGGGATATCAGTGGTATCAAGCATATTGAGACTTGGAGGCGTAACTGAATGACATGGGAGCTACGTATGGCTCAGTGACATGGTCAACTGTGTATGATGGGAGGGGTCTCCGGTTCTTATGGAGCAGTCACAGCAGAGTGCCTGGAATGCATACATGTCAGTTAGCACGCAGGCAGCAGTGGTGTTTCAGCTATAGCAGTCCCAAAGCATGAGTGGACTTCCCCTGGATGCATAGCATTCAAGCCGGCTTTTCTGGCCCTCACAGAGTTTTTGTCAGCTAGGTAATATATTTTATTAACACTGTCTTATTTTTATAAAATAGCTATTAGTACAAATAGCTGGCATAGGCAAGTGGGAACTTTGATTGAAAGAGTACTTGACACCAAAAGTGGTTGCAAGCCAAGGGCCCTGAAGGAAGTGGGAATCTGAGAAAAGTTATTTGGCTTAGGTGCATCTGAAGACAGTAAGGATCCGAGTGACATTAGAGGATGAAATATTGGTGTTCCATGGCACACAGTGGTGAAACAGGTGCAGGAGTTGTCGCCTGTGGTCACTTGAATGAAATGCCTTTGAAGTCAATGTGTCGGTGGACCAAACAGATGCTGTTAGGGACTCAGAGGACGCTCCCTTCCCCACAGTACTGAGAAACACATTAGTGTGGAGGGCATCTTCATCTTCAAAGTGTTCTGAAGTGGCTGACTTGTGTAGGCCACAGATGAGATGGGAGATCCCCTCATTTCAGTGGGGATGTTGTGGTCCTGGAGCTGCAGGCCCAGTAGGAGCACTTAACCTCCTGCCTCAAGGTGAGTGCTGTTTACCTTAATAAGCAGCAAGGCTGGAAGTGTAGTCACATTGGTTTGACCTACATCAATCTGTGAAGGTGGTTAATTGTACAACAGATCCTGTGGATCTTGAAATATCTGAACATACTCCAAAGTTGCATTTGATCAGTGTAAAAATAAATAAAATATAGATAAGTATTTATTTATAATAAAATATAAGAACATAAAAATAAATAAAACAAGCTCTAGATCTGGTGACATGAACTATCGTGATGGCTAATGGTAGTCCCTTACTCAATTCCCACACTTGACCCAGAACACAATGAATGAGTGGACTACTAAGGAAGGACCCTACAGTGAAGTCGCAAGTAACTACAGTAAATTTTCTTCCCAGGCTTAGCCAAAGGGACAGTCAGCCATTTACTGCTGTTACTGTGCATTTGCTTTAAGGACAGTTGCTCTAAGCCAGAGCTCAAAAAGCTTTTCCTGGAAAGGGCCAGATGACAAATATTTGAGGCTTTGCAGGCCTTTCAGTTTCCAATGGAGCTATTCAGATCTGCATTGTAGAGCAAAAGCTTCCACAGACACAACATGGCTGTCTTCCAGTAAAACTTTATATACGGACAGGGACATGTGAATTTCAAATAATTTTCACATGCCAGGAAATATGATTCTTTTTTGGATTTTTTTAACCATTCGACTATGTAAAAACATTCTTAGCTTGCAGGTCATAGAGAAACAGGCTCGTGGACCACAGTTTACCAATCCCCACTGTAAGCAAATGGAATCACTAGGTCCCCAAAAAGAGCACTGAGTGGAAAGTCAGCAAAGTGAGGTGGCAGGCATTCCTAAGGTCTTCTGCCAAGCATAACCCCAAAGCTGATGCCTTTTAACATAGTGGTTTTCAACCTTGGTTGCACACTGCAATCACATGAAGAGTTTTAAAAATGTGATTGCTTGGGTCTTCCCCCAAATCTGTTTTAATTGTTGTGCGTGTAGGCTGGAGCTAGTGATTTTTTCAATCTTTCCAAGTGACTCTAGTGTGTAAACAATGTTAAGAACTGCCTGAACAATTTAAATGATGAGAGTGCAAGTATTTTACAATATTTAGTTTAAAAATCTTACAATTGTGGTTTTGGAATAATAATATTCCAATAATGAATACATAAAATATTCCAATCATAATAAATACATAACTGTGGTGGGAAGTATGAAATAAGAATTCCCATGTAATAAACAGAGAATGCTCTCCTTCAAGGAAGGGAAGGAGCGAGGGACGGAGGGAGTGAGCGAGGGAGGGAGGGAATGGGAAAACAGCGGTAAGGCAGGGGCCACCAGTGTTAGGGTCAGGGAGGAAGGCTAAACCACTGATGAGCCCAAAGGCAGGTATGGGTTAAAGCCAAACACCCAGGAGCCCAGGGCTGACTCAACAGTGAAGTCTTCTCTTCAGGAGACGTCACAACACAGGGTAAGCGTGGAAGGGACAGAACAAACGCAACACATGGAGTGATTGGTACTGAGGGAACAGGAAAAAGAGAAAAGGCTGGAAAAGGCCTAAAGATAGTTTCTCTAGAGAGATAATGGAGTGGTAAATGTTGAAATTATATCCATTGTATAAGAAAAGAACACTGACCAGGAAGATGGCTGATTGAACACGAGGTTGGACTTTCACTTCCTCGTGAAACTTGATTAAAACAACATTAAAGGTAAACAAATCAATACAATGGTATATTATCCAGCAATAAAAAGGCAAGAACACGGGTGGATCTCAAGAAAAAAAAAATTATGCTAAGTTAAAGAAGCCAGACACAAAGGGTTACAGGATGTGTGATTCCATTTATACGGAATTCTAGAGCAGGAAAAGCTAATATATGGACATGGAAAGCAGATCAAAGTTTGCATGGGGCCAGAGGAAGAAGAAGAGATTAACTGGGAACCTTTAGGGAGTGTGGTATGTGTTCTATATCTTGGTTAAGCTGGTGGTTAGCCCTAACCCCTGATTTTTACATGTAAGGAACCGCAGATCAGGAAAAGTTGGGTGAGTCATGTAAAGTGTTGCAGGTTATTAATCAGCGAGGAGATACTCATATCTGCTTATCAATGATAAATTGTCCTTGTTATGCTGCGTAAGGAGCCAACAGGTATAGTGCTTCAGCCTAAGCACCTTGGAAGACACTGACCCAGACACAAACATCCTTTTATACAAGCAAAGCATAGATCTGAACGAATAACTATTCTGCATTCCGGTCACCCATTTATAAACAGATGACACTTTCACGCGTTCCTTTGCCTTGACTTATTAATGTTTATAATTACACATAAAAACATAAGCATTCATTAATATCTTCTTCTGCAGAACCATACTGTAACATACAGTCTTATACCCTGACTTTTTTTTCTTTCACATTGTATCATGCGGTGTCAGGAATATTCTATCTTGCTTTTTGTAACCTACCACTTAAACCCTAACTGTTTCTTTTTTTTTTAACATCTTTATTGGAGTATAATTGCTTTACAATGGTGTGTTAGTTTCTGCTTTATAACAAAGTGAATCAGTTATACATATACATATGTTCTCACATCTCTTTCCTTCTTGGATCTCCCATGAGACTTGCAGCCATATTCACGGTACTTTTGGCTGGTCCCAGGGGTCATAATATGGATCTTTTTCTCCCCCAAAACTGTGATTGTGCCTTCTGACCTCTATGGAGGACCCCTGAGGGAATGGCAGAGGAGATAAGTTTTGTTTCCCACTGCCCCTCCCAGGCATGGAGTGGCTTTCTCGGTTGCATCTCTCAAAAACATCTAAAAACGTATCATACCCATAGCTGCCTGGGGCAAGGGAAATAAGATAAGTCAAGCAGCAGAGAGCCTGCAAAGTCTGGGAAGGGTGAGGGCGATGAGGAAAATTCTTGGGGGAATAAGAGTTTTGAAGGCATAGCATAGATTCCAGAGTGCAATGCATATGCACAAGGTAGGACACAGGCTCAGTAAATGTCTGACAGGAAACCAGGCTTGCACATGTGGCTGACCATTGGGCTCCTCAAAACCCAGAGGTGAAGGCTAAGGCAGAGTTGGAGGCAGCCTGGCTAAGCATTGGTGGAGTGCCCCTGATCAGAAGCCAATCTGCAAAGACTAGACAATATTGTTTTCCTTTCCTTTTTGGCTCCAGGCCCTTCAGGAAATCTCTGTCAAGTCACTCTCTGACCACTGATAAAATAGAAGGACAACTTCAGTGAGCACATATCACAAGGATTTCAATCATTGCAGAAGTACATATTCCAATGTGTGTATATACTACAATTTGTTTATCCACTCATCCCTTGATGGACAGATGGGTTGTTTCAACCTTTTGAATATAATGAATAATGCTGCTGTGAGCATTCACGTACAATAATTTGTTTTGGCACCTCTTTCAATTCTTTTGGGTATACACCTAGGAGTGGAGTAGCTGGGTCATATGGTACTTCTGTGTTTAATTTTGTGAGGAACCAACAAACTGTTCTCCACAGCAGAGAAACCATTTGTATCCCCACCAACAATGTACAGAAGTTCCAATTTCTCCACATCCTTACCAAAGTTCACCTTGTTATGTTCCTTTAAAAAAAAAGCTATAGGCAATGTAGTAGCTGTGAGCTGGCATCCTATTGTGGCTTTATTTTGCGTTTACCTAACGACTAATAGATTTTCCTCTGATCATTGCTTTTGCTCTGTCACACAGGTTTTGGTATGCTGTGTTTCCATTGTCAATTGTCTAAATGTATTTTTAAATTTCCCAACTTGACGCATGATATATGTAAACCCATCTAGCTGGGACGTAAAGGAGTTTTGATGCATGCACTTTGAATCCCATTGTTATCCCATTTTTGTGCAGAATCTTCATGTTTTATAAATGGAAAAAAAGTGTATAAAAAACCCACTTCTTTGGGTTAGAAGGTGCCTCTTCCTCGGGGAGGAAGGCAGGGACATTGAGGCCTGGACCTACTGGCTCGTGGTTGGGGCAGGGAAGAGCAATGGAGGACACACAACATACAGCTTGCAACAGCACTCTTTATTATGAAACCAAACAGCAATCGTGAGTGGGGAAAAGACACAGAACAGCTGACCCTTCAGGTGGCTATGTTACCTGGCCTACAATGTAACTTTGGCTTCTTGGTCAGCCAGGCCTCCAACCCCAGGCATGGGCATGGCCTGAGGCTGGAGAAAAGAGAAACTGATGATATGGATGAAGACAAAGACGGCATCCAAGCACTCCTTTTAGGGGATTTCTTTGAAGGCCTCTTCTGGGATCTTGCCCTTGGTCTGGAGAGAAGGAGTCACGATGTCAGAAGAGCCAGCTCCCCAAGTTCCATTCTTAGGCCACTGGCCTCCACCTTCTTGGCCTCCCTGAAGGCCCAGAAACGTTCATCTTTAACCCACTTGATTCCCAGACCTCACCTTGAGCCTACTGCAGACCTGACCAGCTCTGATGTAGTTCCATTCGTTGTCCTGAAGGCACCTGCAGTGGTAGAACAACAGGTGATCTCCATTAGTACCACAGTACAGTCACGCTGACCATGCAATGCTACCGCTAAATCTATGCCACTTTCTTGCTGGGGCACATGTACCAGTATGAACACTATGTGTAATGACGAAGAAAGACCCAGTGAAAAGCAAACCACCTATCAGTGAAAAGCAAACCACCTATCACTAGCATTCATGCCCACTAGAATTCAAAACAGAAAAGTAGAGCTGTGCCAAAGAACATGGGAATTCAATATATACTGATCAAGAAAGATGTTCAAGAAAATAACAAATGGAAAATTCTAAAGTACAAGTCACCAACCATCTTTTACTGAGATATAATGCACACACCATTTTAAAGTATACAAATCAGTGCTTTTTAGTACATTCACACGATTGTGCAACCACCACAACTATCTAATTCCAAAGTAATTTTACCACCTCAAAAAGAAGCTTCTTAACCATTAGTGATCACTCCCTATTCCTCCCCTTCCCCCAGACCCTGGCAACCACTAATCTGCTTTTGGTCCCTGTGGGCTTGCCGATTCTGGACATTTCATACAATATTTGACTTTTTGTGACTGGCTTCTTTCACTTAGCCTCATGTTTTCAAGGTTCATCCATGTCATGACGTGTATCAGAACAGTAGTCTTTTTTATGACTGAATAATATTCTACTATATGAATGTACCAAGATTTATTCATCCATTCATCAGCTACAGGACATTTGGGTTGTTTCCACTTTTCGGCTATTATCAATAATGCTGCTATGAACGTTCCTGAACAAGTTTTGGAGTGAATATATGTTTTCATTTCTCCTGGTAGGATACTTAGGATTGGAATTACTGGGTCATATTGTAACTCTGTATTTAACATTTTGGGGAAGTGCCAAACAGTTTTCCCAAACCACTGCTCCCTTTTATATTCCCATCAGTAACACATGAGAATTCCAATGTCTCCACATCCTCACCAACACTTGTTATCATTTGTTTCACTGATTAAAGCCATCTTAGTGGGTGTGACCTGGTAACTCACTCTGGTTTCAATTTGCATTTCCTTGATGACTCACGATGTTGAGAAGTTTCTCATTTCCTTCTTGGTCATTTATATGTCTTCTTTGGAGAAATGTCCATTCAGAGCCTTTCCCCAGTTTAAAAAAATTGGGGCGTTTGCCTTTTTATTGTTGAGTTGCAAGGGTTCTTCACATATTCTTGCCAGATATGTATTAATTAATGTATGTATGTCTTTTGGCTTACTGCAATGCCTAGGAGACTCAGTAAGATGTTGAACAGAAGTAATTATATGAATCATCTTTGCCTCTTCTGATTTAAAATGGAATGCTTTTAATGTCTCACTACTACGTACGGTGTTTGTTGTAGTTTTTTTAAAGCACACATTATCATTTTAAAGAAATATCTTTCAATTCCCAGTTAGCTAAGAGTTATTTTTGTCATTTAATCTTGATTGGTTGTTGAATTTTATTGCATGCATTTTTTTTTCTGTAATCTGTGATAATCACCCTTTTCTTGTTACTGTGTCCTATTAATGTGTTGAACTACATTTTGAATCTCCTAATGGTAAACCAACATTGCAAGTTTGGTATAAACGCAACTTTGCCCTGCTGTATTATCTGTTTTAGCCATTGCTGGATTAAGTTTGCCATTATCTTATTTCTATTTTTTGTGTTTTTATAACAAATTAAGATTCACCAGTATTTTTGCCTTCTCATGCATGCTTTGTCAAGAATAAGCTTAATATTAATATTTTGTTTCCCCAATATAAAGTTCTTTTTTCTAGAATTTACCCATTTAGCATTAATTTTCAAATTATCAGCATATATTTTTCATAATATTATCTTTTAAATCTTTACTGTAAGTACAATCAAGACACCTTCTTTGAAAGGGGCTTATCTGTGCCTTCTAATTTTCTTGACCCATATTGCAAAAAGTTTCCTTATTTTTTATATTTTGAAAGCACTAAAATCTATCATTTTTATTCCACTCTTCAATATCTGTTATCAATTTCATTAAGTTTTGCTCTTATTTTTATTATTTTTTTCTTGCCAATATGGAAATGCATGAGGTGATTTTTATCAAGTATGTGACAAATCCACAGTCTTTCCATCTACCATCATGTTTTCTTTTATAATTGCTATCTTCGAAGTGCATAGATATCCAAATATCCAGTATATTTAATTACTTGGAAAAGACCTGTGGCTTACCAACGTGGAGGGTTTAACTAAATCCATTGTTGGAATATCAGATGATTAAGGGGGATGGAACTGCAGCATTGAAGCAAAGGATCTTCTATGATAAGTATATATGAACTTCATTGAAGAGGACAGCATACAATATAGAAAGGAATAGGAACAGAAAGAGCACGGACTTTGAAATCATATATCCAGAATGTGCTCTGTCACTTACTGTGTATGTGATTTTAGGCGAGTATTTTACCTCGCTGAGCCTCAATTCCATCATGCGGTAGTGCTGTGTGTCATGTGTTTCCATTTGTCCCTGTTCCGGGGACCTGGAAGAGCTGTACTTCTTGACCTCCTTCGTTTGGGCAGGGCTGTGTATGTGACTGGTTCTGGCTAATGGGTTGTGAGTGGCATGTGCTATTTCTGGGCCAGAACATATGGTTGTTGGTTTGAGACCTTGCAGGGTACTCTACCCCTCAGGAACAGGGACGGACAACTTTCTAGATGATGCCTGCTCTGTCAGTTTGGGTCTCCAAGTCATTCCAGTAAGAGTGGCTCAGACCCCCAAAGTCCACCATCCTGTGAGGGGCATGCACCTGCCATGGACATGTAGTCGAAGTGAGGAATAAGCCTCTGAGATACGAAGACTGTCTATTACCACAGCATAATCTAGCCTATCTTGTTATCTGTAAATTAAAATAACATCCTCTCAGGATTTTTCTGAGGATTAAATGAGAAAACTGGTATGACAAGGTTGCCACAGTGCTTGACAGAAAACAGGAACTCAAAAAATGGTAGCTACAATGATTAAATAATAATAACAAACTAGTTTTGAAAAAGTGTGGAAAATTGGTATAAAATGAGAGCTATTTCATCCACTCATCCTTACGGGTAAGTTGCATCATCTTTTCAAGAGTGGGGCATTTTATTTTATTTTTAAGACCTCCTAATGACTAGCACTTATGCACTTATTTCTTGCCATCATGATATCAGAAACATAAACTGAGGTTGTATGTAAAGAATAAAAAAGTGGAAAGATTAAGCAAAAGAGAGAATGACTAATGACATAAGATAAAATGAGTAAGCAATAAGTAGTTTCTTAATGACAAGAACAGCTTACAATTATTAGTAAGCATACATACTCCTTAGTAAACAAAGGTACAAGGTATTAATGTGGCAGAAGAGATTTACTTTGAACAGGCTTTCCCAAAATGTTTTCTGAGGAACACTAGTACTTCCAGTGGTCTGTGGAAAAATGTTCCATTCCCCTATAGCCTGAGGAAACTACCTGCTACAGACTGAATGTTTATGTACCAACCTAGTCTCCAAGGTAACAGTATTTGCAGGTAGAGTCTTTGGTAGGTGATTAGGTCACAAGGGAGGTGTCATCATGAATGGGATTAGTGCCTTTATAAACGAGGACCCAGAGAGCTCCCTTGCCCTTTCTGCCATGTGAGGATACAGCGTAAAGACAGCCCTTTATGAACCAGGAAGCAGATTCTCACCAGACACTGAACCTGCTGGTGTCTTGATTTTGCACTTCACAGACTCCAGAACCATGAAAAATAAATTTTTGTAATTTATATGCCACCCGGTCCATGGTGTTCTACTACAGCAACGTGGACAAGCTAAGACACTACCCTTCTCTTTGAGATTCAAGAGGCATATTATCTTAAAAATATGACAATATAGAAATCCTTTTTACCTTCCATGGTGTTCTACTACAGCAACGTGGACAAGCTAAGACACTACCCTTCTCTTTGAGATTCAAGAGGCATATTATCTTAAAAATATGACAATATAGAAATCCTTTTTACCTTCATTTTTGTATGTCCCATATTTCTTCAATGGATAAAAACATTTTTGTTGTTGCTGTCTCTCAGACATAGTGTCTTGTAGAACAAACCTGAAAGTGCTGAAATGAGAGGAAAGAAATGGCTATTATATAATTTAAAAAAATCACCCCTTTAACCACCTCTCAAACAATATTTAAATCCCTCACAAATGTAAACACCATCTTTTACTTGCTGCATTTTACTCATTAAGTACCATCTATGTGATTTTTATGAAATGCATCATCTATAATTTTACTTAATATGGTTTTCTCAAATAAATTCACTGTTTTTTCCCACATGAAGGAAAGGGGAGAGCTTTCAAGGAATGTAGCAAGGAATGGTTAGAAAATCAAGAGGAAAATCAGAAGCCAATAGTGTCTGGCTGGACTAATTTAAGCCATTTAGAGAGTCCAAGCAGAAAAAGATTATGGCATCCCATCCCCCACACACCCTGAAAAGCTACTGATCGGCAAAGCAAATACAGAAAGCAAAGTCTGAACCTTAACTTGCTGGCTACTTTCACACTTTTACTGGAAAAATATCAAATTAAAAAAAGTCTCTCTCCTTGCCTCTCTCTACAGAACAAATTAAGATACAGAAATTCAGATCAGATATGAAATCATCGGTACGAACTGGCATCTTGGAGTTATCTGGTGTTCTTAATAACAAACGTGGTCAGAGGAGGGCAGAGGACACCACCACATGGCAGGCAGTGAATACGATTACTGAAGAGAGATAAGCAAGAGTAGGGCTTTACTGTGGGGGTTGGGAACGAAGGGGGAAGGGAGGGGTCCACCCAGTTTCCCGAGCCTAGCTGCCGAGAGCAGCCCATGAACGCCTGCCGCCTGCTGTCCCGCCAATTCTGAGTAAACCTCTAGTACCGGCGGGTGCCCCTCCCACCTCACTACCGTCTACTGCGTACCGTGGCAGAATATGAAAGTCAGTGGAAAGGTTGGCATCGGAGCCAGAGCCTCATCAAAGCTCCCCCTCAGCCAGGACAAGTGCCTTAATTCTAAAGGTCTTTTTCACCTCTCAGTCTGACTCCTCAGAAGGCTAAGCCGAGCTACCCACCATTCAGCAGGCTCTCCACACGCTGAAAGGGCGCCCCCCTCGGTCGCGACCGTACGGCGTCACATGACTGCGGGACCTACGTAACATAATGCAATGTGCCGCTGTGCGGCCCTACCTGAATTCCAGTGGCTTGGCTGGCGGAGGCCACAGAGTAGAAGGATGCAGGTGACCTCAGGGTTCAGGAGCCCTCAATCGTGAACTGTGACCGAGAGAAGTGAGCCTCAGGAGACCACAGCATGTCCCATGACCGTAGAATATACACGACCAACAGCCAAAGGGTAGGTGCGGTGTTCACATGACGGCAGGCGCTTTGCCTGCCATGTGATGGTAGCGGCCACATCCGTTTTGACTCAGGGATCTGAAGGTTCTGGTAGCCAGCAATCTTCACGAGATAGAGACCGCTGAGCCTGATGTGTGACCAAGGGGCATATGTGACCGACCATAGCATCCATACGACTCTCAGAAGCAGGTCACCTTTGTGACTTGGAGGGCTTAGTCTTCCACATGCCACTAGCTAGTGAGGGCCACATGACAGGATGAATCCACATGATGGGCAGGGTTTAGGAGTCTGCCATGCTCCAGCGACTTGAAAAGCTGGATCTACCACATGATCTTAGTGGCAATAGGTCCAGAGAGGCTACACAAGCTCAGGGTTTAAGGGCTCATGGTGCTGACATGGCCAGTAGGTCTGGGCCTGCCACGTAACTGTCAGGGCCTGCCACTTGATGGCCGCATCCACGTGACCATAGCCTTAGGAGCCCACGGTGCCCAAAAGCTGGGTCAGCCTCCTGAGTGTAGGATAGTGACAGTAGGGTTCTCTCGGCTGCATGTTTCAGGAAGCCGTTCTCTTCACGGGACCTGGAGACCTGAGATTGCCCACATTCCTGGGCTTCCCATTGATGGTGGTGCCTCTGGATGATCTTCCTCAGAACACAAGCTGGCTTCACCTGCCCCAACTCCTTTTTAAGGTGCTAATGTGCTTCTTTCGTGTGCTAATTCTTTTTCCTAATAACACGTGAAATTTAACACATAAATTAACACATAGCAATGGACTAGGTCATCCCTAAATCCATAACCATTGCCATATTTTAGGGACCATTTCGAAAACCTAAGCGGTGGGTACAGGTAAGCTTTGTTGCCGTAATTTCATGCAAGTCTAAGAGACACGAAAGCAAACTCAGTAAGTGAATTTTAGCTGTTAATTTGAAAAAAATATATATATAATGATTACTTTGTGTCAGGCACTTTAAAACGTCAACTCCTTTAATAGTGGCAATACTATAGACTAGTTACTATGATTATTATTCCAGTTTTCACTAATAGAAGCTGAAGCCAGTTAAGGCCCTCGGATTCATTTTGAGATATAAATATAAACTTAACCTTAATAAGTGAAGTATTTCTGTATTTAAAAGGTGGTATAAAATGGTAGACGTTAGTTGAAAACATTTCCTTCTTTTATTTTTAAATATTCTAAGAGAAATATTGCAGACTTTATGGCTCTTTGTCTCTAAAGATAAATACTGCAGACTTTATGGCTCTTAACGAAATCAAAGGTTAAAAATGAGCAGAATCTGAATTAGATATTACTGCACTTATATTTTGTTTGCATCTTCCTACAAAGGACAGAGAAAGGGAAAGGAGAATATGCAATATAGTTTTAGGATTTTTTTTTTAATTGCAGTTTTACAAATGCCTCTTTTGCTGATTGGTGTGGAAAACTGAAGATCTGTCTGTATATCCAAAAGAGATTTTATGTGATATTGCGCGTTTGCTGGCTTAGGCAAACTTAATGCTATACAAGCAGTGGGATTATTTTGCCGGCACCCTGCAACGTGGCATGGCTACATAAATAACCTGAAGAAAATACAACAGACCAAATTTTGAACCATGGTTAAATTTGAATATACTAGTAAGGATAACAGACTGTGTTTGTAGTTCTAAGCCTGTTGAAGGAAGTAGTGATTTTTTGGAGTGACTCTGTTTGTGCACATTGTTGTTACTTAGATAATTTTGGAAAATTATTTATGGGACACATGTAAATGCAGGGTACGAAAATGGAGCCACATGTTTACAGTAGAGCGTATTATTAAACTTCAAGATGGATTTAGGAAGCATCTGTATACATTCACTGGATGGAATCTGACATCAAGACCTGATGTCTGTCACAACTGTTGTTTCTGTAATGGACAAATCCACTAACGGTGATTGAGGTCAACTTCTTTAACCAAAAGACAAACCCTGGAGTTCTAATTATAACTTTTCTTGGGAAGGGTCAGGTATTCTCCTGCCAGAACTAATGGTCGTATC
>NW_006777590.1:418257-447245 GCF_000442215.2 Lipotes vexillifer | reverse complement strand
TTTCCCTATGATGATTACCAGGCGTTATTTTAGGATTAAAAAGTATATTTAGTTACACCAGTGGGTGCCTGTCAGTTCTTCATAACATGCATTGGGGAAGGGACACTAAGGCTATGTATAAACACCTGTATGAACGCAGCTTACATGAGCTAGGTAGTTTTGGCACTCACTGCATATATCAGGTGCTGTGTCTGTTTAGGTGAGGCAGGCTGATAAGCTATTTTTCTTGAATGTTGTTTGGCAAGGATTACTGGGAACAACGTTTACTTCTTTTATATTTCTGTTTTGGGGTGGACGTTTTGGAGGTCAGTGCTAGTGCCTTTGTTTAACACAGACATGGGAAAGGAGAAAAACAGACATTTGTGATGCTGCTAAATTAAACACAAATACTCAAATGCTTTTGGTTCAAACACAGATATGTACAACTCAAGTAGAGATCCTATGTGAATTTACTTTCAGAAAGGAAAACTGACTTAATCTGGTAACATTATCCAAGAGAATTTATCAGATATTGCTGTACCTTTATAGAAATGGTAATCGAAACATGTTTTTCTTTGTTCCTTTAAGAAGCTCGTTAATTAACTAGAAGTGACTTTACAGTCAGTGTCAAGCAATGGGAAAGAAGAGAAACAATTGTAGATAGTGCTCCCTGTCAGAGTACTCAGTGTGCACCCTTCCCCCTGCACAGTGTAAATTTTAACAGCTCTAGGTGATGAGCTCATTCTTGGGGAATACCACAGCCTGGAATCAGAAAACTACATCCACAGTGAAAACTTATTTTGAGGCCAAAGGATGGAAAGGGATGAGAAGGCAGGGATTCCTTACAGCGTTTTTGCTCATAAACTATGTCATTTGTGATGGTATGATTCTCTGGTACAGTTTGAAAATCCCATTCAGGTGAAAAGCATTTAAAAACTAAATAAGTGTGGTTCAAGGATTTAAAAATTATTAGACAGGGAGAATTGAAGTGGTCCTAGCTTGGCTCTTGTTATCCACTCATTGTAACTACTATTTGCCACACCACCCAAATAATTCTAAGTACACACTTTGAAAGTATTGTGAGTTGTTTTTTTACAGAAACAGCCACATTGTTTTCTTGTTACGATATCATACTGCCATCTACTGATGATGGATATGTTCCCATATGATGTAAATGAGTGACCTTTGCCAGTTTTCTTTAGAATAAAAGCAGGCTTTGAGGACTAAGTTATATCAATGAACTTTGCATTTCCATAACATCACCAGATGATTTTTTAATTACCTACTTCATGTAGCCTGTCTGGGGCCAGTGATAATCTAAAATGTACATGATGCTCTACCTTTTTTCCAACAAAATATAGAAAAACATGGCATATCCTGTGCTCTCTAAAAACTGACAGACACTTGCAATAGTTGACTATCACTGGATTCTGAAATTCTAATTTAGTCTAGTGTATCCGTTTTTATATGGGATACTTTGATGCAATTCAAAGTCTCCCAAATAGGGAAGGGGATCAAGATGGTGGAGTAGGAGTATGTGGAGCTCACCTCTCCCCACAAGCACATTAAAAATACCCCTACATGTGAGACAATTCTCACAGAAATCCTACTGGAAACAGGCAGAAGATCTCCTACACAACCAAAGCTGCAAGGAATATCTCTAGGTATCCAGGAAGGAAAGAAAAAAAATTTAAAGGCATGAGGACGGTCCTGGCACCCCTGGGAGAGATCTGTAAAGGGGGAAAGGTACACATAGGCAGACCCTTGACTGGGCGAGCCCCCTTGCCTGCTGGAAAAGCAGCTGAGACAAATGGAGGGTCTGGGAAAGCCTAAATCCTACTCACAAGGAGTGCATGCGTGCTGGCTGGTTAACAATCAGGGCAGAGAGAGACTGGCACTGGCGGCTGGTGCCTTGCTACACTTCCCAATCCAACATGCCCACAAGGTGGTGGGAACACAGGTGCACACAGCAACTGAGCATTGAATTTTAGGTAGACAGGTCCAGGGAGAGGGCTTGATCTAGATGTGTGGAGACACACCGAAGGGCCTGGGGTATGGTCTGGACCAAACCAAGGAGCCCATGGTGAGCCTGCACATAGTGGGGGCATGTCCTGCCACAGTGCCCATCGTCAGTGTGCACACAGTGGGGACAGATCTGGCCATGGTGGACTTTGCCAGCACATGCACAAGATGGCACCATGGAAAGGCACAGCAGCTGGGCACTTCATCTTGGTTGGACGGGCTCTGGGCAAGAGTATGCAGCCGTTCATTTCACAGTGGGAGCACACTGGCCCTGCTCACTCTACACCATAGCTTGGAGCCAGATCTGGAGCTGAGTGGTCCTGGGAGAGGTCTGCCACAGAGGCAGCCCAGGATCCAGACAGCGGCCCAACCAACTCAATTCCTGCAGCCACAGAGCCCCGGCCCCCAGCACCAGCCTACTCCACACCACAGCCCAGCACTAGGTCTGGGATGAACACAACAGAGAAAGGGATGCAACCTTGGGCTGCTTCTGGGCAGAACCATGGATGCCTGCATGGGAGGCACATAGGTTGCGGTGACCACACGGACCTCATTTGCTTCAGTGGTCACCGCTTTGCATCAGGGCATATATGCCCATAGAACCTGACTGAACCTGACCCTCAGGGCTTCTACTCCAACAGCTGGGAAGCAGACCCCAGCCCCAACAGGGCTGTGACACCCATAGTGCAAAGAGGAGGCCCCATCCAACAACCAGTGCAGGCTCTGGTCAACACAACTTCAAACACACCCCCTATCAAGGGAACAAGGGCCAGCACACTAAGGAAATACATGGCAAGCACCCACACCAAAACCAGCCCTTGCACCAAAAATATTGAACTCATACCGTCTACACAGGTATCCTCCAACCTAAAAATACCCCTTCAAGAACACAGTAGATTCATGCTTCTCTTAAATTAAGAGACAAAGAAAGTTAAGTGGAATGAAAAACAGGAACTCTTCCCAACGAAAAAAACAAGAGAAATCCCCTGAAGGAACAAATAATGAAAGAGACCTCACCAGTCTACTAGACCCCAGATTCAGAAAGGAGGTAAGAAAAAGGCTAAAGAAATTAAGAAAGATTATTGATAGAAATGCAGATCACTGCAACAACAAACTAGAAACTATAAAGAGAAATCAATCAAAACTAGACAACTCAATAGCCGAGATAAAGAACAAACTAAAAGCAATAAATAGCAGACTAACCAAAGCAGAAGAATAAATAAATGATCTGGAAGATAGAATAATGGAAATCACCAAATCAGAGCAGCAGACAGAAAGACAAATTTTTTAAAAGGAAGAAAACATATGAGATCTATAGGATAATGTAAAGCATGCGTAATATGCATAATTATATGCATAATGTGCATAGTCATATTCGTAATAGGGGTACCAGAAGAAGAGGAGAGAGAATAGGGGATATAAAATGTATTTGAAGAAATTATGGCTGAAAACTTCCCAAACATACAGAAGAAAACCGATATCAAGGTACAGGAAGCACAGAGGGTCCCACACAAGAACGCAAATAGAGTGACACCACGACATAGCATAATTAAAATGGCAAAAGTGAAATATATAGAGAACTACAAAGTCAACTGGAAAACAAGGTTTAAAATGGCTGTAAGTACATACTTATCAATAATTACTTTAAATATCAGTGGACTAAATGCTCCCATCAAAAGACAGAGTGGCTGAATGCATAAAAAAAAATAAAAAATAAAAAAACAAAGAACCTACAATATGCTGCCTATAAGAGACTCACTTCAGGGCACAAGACACAGACAGATTGAAAGTGAGCAGATGGAAGGCTATTTCATGCAACTGGAAACAAGAAAGCGGGGTTAGCAATACACATATCAGACAAAATAGACTTAAAACAAAGTCCATAAAGACAAAGAAGGACATTATATAACGATAAAGGGATCAATAAAGAAGAGGATATTACACTTGTTAGCATATATACACCCAATATAGGAGCACCCAAATATATAAAACAAATAGTTACAGACGTAAAGGGAGAAATTAACAGGAATACTATAATACTAGGAGACTTTAACACCTCACTGACATCAATGGACACATCTTCTAGACAAAAGATCAATACGGCAACAGAGGCCCTAAATGACACAATAGACCGCTTGGTCTTAATTTATATCTACAGGACACTACATCCCCGAAATAAACAGAATACACATTCTTTTCAAGTGTGCAAGGAACGTTCTCTAGGCGATGCCACATACTAGATCAGAAAACAAACCTCAACACATTTAAGAGGATAGAAATGACTTCAAGCATCATTTATTACCATAATGATGTGAAACTAGAAATCAACCACAGAAAGAAAAATGGGAAAAGAATGAATACATGGAGACTGAACAACATGCTACCAGAAAACCAGTGGGTCAATGATGAAATCAAAGAAGAAATCAGGAAATACCTCAAGACAAATGACGATGAAAACACAACCTTCCAAAATCTATGTGATGCAGCAAAAGCAGTTCTCAGAGGGAAGTACATAGCAATTCAGGCCTTCCTCAAGGAACAAGAAAAATCTCAAATAAACAGAAAGAGAAAACGAATTAGAAAAAGAAGAACCAAAAAATTCCCCAAGTCAGTTCTTTGGGAAAGATCAGAGGGAAAGAAATAAAATAAAGATAAAAATAGAAAAGATCAATAAAACCAAGGGCTAGATTTTTGAAAAGACAAACAAAATTGACAAACTTCTAGCCAGGCTCACCAGGAAAAAAAGAGAAAGGGCCCAAATAAACAAAATAAGAAATGAAACAGAAGCAACGACTAATACCACAAAAATACAAAAAAAAAAAAACCCACAAAACCCAAAACACGTAAGAGAATACTATGAACAGTTTTATGCCAACATGTTAGACAACCAAGAAGTAATGAACACGTTTCTAGAAATATACAGCCTGCCAAATTTGAGTCAAGAAGAAACAGATAATTTGAACAGATCAATCACAGAAGTGAAATAGAATCTCTAATTAAAACAAAACAAAAACTCCCTGCAAACAAGAGTCCAGTACCAGACAGCTTCACCAGTAAATTCTACCAAACATACATAGAACTTATACCTATACTTCTCAAACTCTTCCAAAAGACTGAAGAGGAGGGAACAGTCCCAAATTCATTCCATGAAGCCACCATCACCCTGATACCAAAAGCAGACAAAGACACTACCAAAAGAGATAATTACAGGCCAATATCTGTGAAGAATATAGATGCAAAAATCCTCAACCACATATTAGCAAACTGAATCCAATGCTACATTCAAAAGGATCATACACCGTGATACAGTTGGATTCATTCCAGTTGCTCTGATAGCCTTATGGGAGTTCCCTTGTATGTTATTTGCTGCTTTTCCCTTGCTGCTTTTAATATTCTCTCTTTATCTTTAATTTTTGCCATTTTAACTACAGTGTGTCTTGGTGTGGTCTCCTTTGGCTGGACCCTGTTTGGGACTCTTTGTGCTTGCTAAACCTGGATATCTCTGTCCTTTCCCAGGTTAGGGATGTTTTCAGCTATCATGTCTTCAGATATGTTCTCTGCCCCTTTCTCTTTCTCTTTCTCTTCTCCTTCTCAGACCCCTGTAATGCAAATGTTAGTACACTTGCTGTTGTCCCAGAGTTCTCTTAAACTGTCCTATTTCTTTTTCTCTCTTTTTCTTTTTTCTATTCTGCTTCAGTTATATCTACTACTAAGTCTTCCAGCTTGCTCGTCCATTCCTCTGCATCATTTCATTTACTGTTAATTCCATGTAGTGTATTTTTCATTTCCGTTATTGTATTCTTCTCTGTGTGGTTCTTCTTCATAGTTTCTAAATCTTTGTTAAAAACTTCTCACTCTGGGGCTTCCTGGTGGCACAGTGGTTGAGGGTCCGCCTGCTGATGCGGGGGACGCGGGTTCGTGCCACAGTCCGGGAAGATCCCACATGCGCGGAGCGGCTGGGCCCGTGAGCCATGGCCGCTGGGCCTGCTCGTCTGGAGCCTGTGCTCCGCAGCGGGAGAGGCCACAACTGTGAGAGGCCCGTGTAACACACACACACACACACACACACAAAAATCTCACTCTGTTCATCCAATCTTTTCCTGAGTTCTTTGAACATCTTCATGATCATTACCCTGAACTCTTCATCAGGTAGATCGCCTATCCCCACTTCACTTTGTTCTTCTTCTGGGGTTTTATCATGTTCCTTTGTTTGGAAAAGATTCCTCTGTTGCCTCATTTTCTCCAATTTGCTGTTTTATTTCTCTGTATCTGGTAGGTTGGCTCCATTTTCCAACCGTAGAGAAGTGGCTTTTTGTAGGAGGCATCCTGTGTGACCCAGCCGAGCTCTCCCCTCTGGTCACCAGAGTTATATGCTCTATGGGTGCCCCCTGTTAGGGCTGCATGTGTCCTTCTGCTGTGACCAGCACACTACTGTGGGTGGTGTGGTAGGTGTGGCTGGCCCCTGGTCCAGTGGGTTGCCAGGCCCTGCCTTGTGCAGAGGCTGGTGGCCACTGGCGAGTGAGGCTGGGTCATGAGGCTGCTGGCTGCGGTGCCCCAGGAAGTCCCAGGATTAGCGCTGGCCCACTGGTGGGTGGTGCTAGGCTCTGCAGTGGGTGGTGGTGGGGCTAGAGGTCCTGTATCTAGTGTCAGCCTGCTGGTGGGCAGGGCCAGTTCCACATGGCTGGCTGCCGGGTTTGGGGGTGTCCAAAAGCTGGTGTTGGCCCACTGTTGAGTGGGGCTGGATCCCAGGGCAGCTGGCTGAGGGGTCCAAGGTGTCTTGGAACTGGTGTTGGCCTGCTGGTGGGCGGGGCTGTGGCCCAGCGAGTCCTGGAGCTAGTGCTGGCTCGCTGGTGGGCAGAGCCAGGTTCCTGGGGCTCTGGCTGCAGGGCCTTGGAGTCCTGAAGCTAGTGTCGATTTGCTGGTGTGTGGGGCCAGTTCCTGACATGGCTGGGTACGGGGTCTGGGGTGTCCCAAAGATGGCGTCATCCCACTGGTGAGTGGGGCCAGATGCAGGAGCAGCTGGTTGAGGGTCCCAGTGTGTCCC
Source organism: Lipotes vexillifer (assembly GCF_000442215.2). Taxonomy (NCBI): domain Eukaryota; kingdom Metazoa; phylum Chordata; class Mammalia; order Artiodactyla; family Lipotidae; genus Lipotes; species Lipotes vexillifer. Next base: position 440,200 of record NW_006777590.1, on the reverse strand, counting down.
AGAGCTGGTGCCAGCCTGTTGGTGTTATGGGCTGGGTCCTGGTATGCCAGGCGGCAGGGCTGCGGTGGTTCTTGGAGGAATAGTGCTCCCAGAGGAATATTCCTTTTTGCATATTTACAAATACGTACATTAACAGAAGATGTTCTTTAATTTTATTACATTTTCATGAGACGGAATTTCTTCTAAAAGCTTGAAGCTTTTAAAGATATTCCATATTGAATTTTAATGGTGCTCTTTAAAGAAAATTGTTGCTGATCATAAATGTTGACAATTTTCTTGCTTCTCACCTTTCATGTCTTTATGAACTCTGTGTTGTATGTGTACAGAATGGTAATACTTGATGAAATTGTAACTATAAAGAATCCATTCCCTTCTAGTCAAACTATCCTGACACAATAATATCAAAGTACGATAGTAAAGAAAAAGCTTTGCCAAAAATTTGAGAAAGAAAAAGAGACTTAAGTACGCTACCATGGATGCCTTTGTGGTCCTTCCTAAACTTACTGCAGGGGTGAGAGCTCTAGTGCTTTGTAACTACCCATTCACTAATTCAATGTAGGTATTTCCTGAATAGAAGTATTTGTTACCTGGAAAGGCATAGTAGTTGAAAACCATTTGAGCTTGAGTACTGTGGGTAGTATGCTCATACTGATAATTGTGCTTTCAAATGGTGCCTGAAGGTAATATTTTTGTTTATCTAAGCAATATACATTCCTCATCTTCCTAACTGGTCTCAGATTTTCATTAGTGCATTTCCTCCCTCATACAGTCACATATTTGGGGGGAATCTGCCTGCTAGTTCCGAGGGTGAGTCCAGAGTTATTCTAGATCTCACGCAATAATCCTACGTCCCTAGCCACAGTCGTCGGTTCAAGATTGGGCCTGAGTCTTTATATCTTTGAGCCACTGGATCAACTAACCTAAAGTCTCCTCTACCTCTGGGCTCTCAGTTATATAAGCAAATATCTTTCCTTATTGCATACACAAAAGTGGATTTTACTTTCTGTTACTTGTCACTGTGTTACTTACTGCTATATATGTTTTTGAAGATATGTTATCAGGTGAATGTAAGTTCAGAATTGGTAATCTTATTTATACATTTTCTTTTATGGTTTGATAGTAGCCTTCTTGGTTGCAATTGCTTGATGTCTATTTTGCCTGATAGTAATACAAATTAACCACGTTTCTTTCAGTTTTACTGATCATTGGTATTTTTTACCATCACTTTATTTTCATCCTTTCTGACAGTCTACTCTACATGCTTCATGACCTACTGAAACACGTTCATAATGCCTGTATTAGACTGTTGAGACTGCCACAACAAAAATACCACAGACTAAGTGGCTTAACAACAGAAATTTGTTTCTCACAGTGCTGGAGGCTGGAAGTACAAGATCAAGGTGTGAGCAGGGGCGATTTCTACTAAGGCCACTCTCCTTGGCTTGAAGATGGCCATCTTCTTGCTGCTTTTTCACATGGTTGTCCCTCTTTGTATACACACTTCTGCTGTCTCTCTGTGTGACTTCATCAACAAGTTCAGTACTTCCAAGACACATCTCATCGCAAACCCCATCTCACCCCTTCCATTGCTACGACTGTAGTCTACGAGACTGTAACCTCTCACTGTCATGTGTGTAGTAGCCTCCTAATCTTGTCTCTTGATCTTACAGTTGCTCTATTTCAGTCTGTCCTCCAAGGAACATTTAGAATGAGCTTTAATAAAGTAGCTCATCATAATAATTTCCCTTCCTTTCAGAAAGCACCCAATGGCTCCATCATAGTAAGAACAAAACCCAGAGTCCTTACCATGGCCCACAGGACCTTCTGTTATTGGGCCCCTCCTACCATTCTCACCTCATTTTCTAACACTGTCCTCCCAATACACACTGGCATACAAGCTGTTCCCTAAAACTGCCAAGCTTGCCCATGTCTTAGGGCCTTTCGTCTTGCTCTTCCCTCTGCCTCAAGGGCTCAGCTCCTATATCTTCCCACTGCTGACTCTGTACTTCTTGTTATTTGAATATTAAATCTAAGTTACGTCTTCAGAAAATCCCTCCTTGCCTTCCCCACCCTAGTCATTCTCTGTCACATTTTCCCATATTATTTTCTTAATGGCTCTTAAATCTTGTGTGTATCAACCTCTGTAGAATGTGAGCTCCATGAGAACCATGACCCTGTCTGTCAGGTTCTCTGATTTATCCCCAGTGCCTATCACGGTGCCTCACATATCACTGGTAACCAATAAATATTTGTTGAATGAATGAATGAGTGAGTGAATGACGTAGATTTAGCATGCTAAATTGTAAGGACTCAGGCATAGTCTGGGACATGGGATTTGGGAGAATGGGAGAGTGAGCTCAGGTGTCTCTGAAGCAGCAGTTTTGTTTGAACCCATGAAAACTGTGGTTGGAAAACTGGGTAGAAAGAACCTGATAATTGAGGTAGTGCTTCTAGCTGCCTTGGGTATGAAAGTGTAGCATATGTTCTATACCTATTCTCCTTCTTTCTTAAGAAAAGAATCCCAAATTTATTTGGGACAGTAATGTTTCCAGTAAAAGACCACATTTATAGCCTCCTTTGCAGCCAAGAATGGTCACATGACCGACTTCTACCTAGTGAGGTGATGGCAGAAGTGTTGTATAGTAGTTCCAGAAAGGTAGCTAAAAGGGAGATGAATTTCTCAGACCATGGTGTTTCTCATACCATCTGTTGTGGACTGAACTGTGTCCTACCCAAATTCACATGTTGACGCTTTAACCCCCAGTACCTCAGAATGTGACTGTGTTTGAAGATAGGGCCTTTAAAGAGGTGATTAAATTAAAATGAGGCCATTAGGGTAGACACTAATCCAATATGATTGGTTTCCTTATAAGAGGAGTTTAGGACGCATAAAGAGATACCAGGGTGTGTATGCACAGAGGGACAACCGTGTGAAGAAGGAGTAAGAAGGAGGCCATTTGCACGCCAAGGAGAGAGGCCTCAGAAGAAACCAAACCTGTGGACACCTGGATCTCGGACTTCCAACCTTTAAAACTGAGAAATAAATTTCTGTTGTTTAAGCTACTCAGCCTGTGGTGTCTTGTTATGGCAGCCATAGCAAACTAATACACCATCAGATAAGGTTTTCAATTTTGACAGCTCATTAGAATCAACTGGGGTGAACCTTAAAGATACTGATGACTGGGCTTATCCCTAGAGGCTCTGATTCAGTTGGTTGAATCTGAGCATTAGAGGGGATCCTAATGGATATCCAGAGTTGAAAACCACATGTCTAGGAGAATAGTTTTTTGCACTCCGTTGAGCAGGCTGAGAGTGATAAATCTAGCATCATTTAGAAGGCATCCCCCCGTATCTCCCTCCTTCCACTGTTTTTCCTCTACCCCACATCCCCCTTCTTTTTCTGCCCTATCCAGATCTCCACAGATGGACCCAGAGATGCCCCCACCTCTTAATCCTGTTCCATATCCAAGTTCAGTCCTAATTTGAGGAACATTTAATAGCTTCAGCCCCACTTCTGCCCTCCCTGTCAAGAAAAGTGAGTCTCGAGGGGCCTCACATTCTCTTACTCTGCCTGTTAGCCAGAGCCAGGGCAGCTCTCTAGAGGTAACCTCTTGCCTCTTAATCCAATTATAAAATGGATGAAAGACATGAACAGAGGGCAAATAGACTTAGGAAAAGCTATTCAACATCTTTAGCCATCATGCAAATGCAAATTAAAAGCACAATGAGGGCTTCCCTGGTGGCGCAGTGGTTGAGAGTCCGCCTGCCGATGCAGGGGACACGGGTTCGTGCCCCGGTCCGGGAGGATCCCACATGCCGCGGAGCAGCTGGGCCTGTGAGCCATGGCCGCTGAGCCTGCGCGCCCGGAGCCTGTGCTCCGCAACGGGAGAGGCCACAGCAGTGAGAGGCCCACATAACGCAAAAAAAAAAAAAAAAAAAAGCACAATGAAATGTTAAACCCACCTATCAGAATGGCTGAAAAAAACCAAATGGCTGACAAAACCAAATGCAGGCAACACTGGATAAACTGAGTCACTCACACATTGCCAAAGGGAATGCAAAATGGTACAGGCCCTCTGGAAAAGAGTTTGGCAGTTTTCTCAAAACGAAACATGTGATTACCAAATGATACAGCAGTTGCACTCTGGGCAATTTACCCAGAGAAATGAAAATTTATGTTTACACAAAAACCTTTACATGAAGTTCATCACAGTTTTACTCAACAATAGTTAAAAAGTGGAAATAGCCCAGATGTCTTTCAATGGGGGAATGGGTAAGCAAACTGTGTACATTCACACCATGGAATCCTATGCAGCAATAAAAAGGAACAGACGATGGACACACTTTACAACTTGGTTGGCTCTCAGGAGAGTTATGCTGAGTGAAAGAAATCCATTCCTAAACCTAATGTACTATACGCTTCCACTTGTATGACATTTAGGAAATTATAATAGTGTTTGACAGAATTTAGGGATGTGGGATCAGGAAGAAGGTGGGTGTGGCTATAAAGGCTAACATGAGGGAAGCGTGTGGTGATGAAACAGTTTTTGATCTTGTTTGTGGTGATAGTTAGAACACCTACACTGCTGATAAAAGTGCATGGAATGATGTATATAAGTATTATGCACAGGCGTTCTAACACACAAATGAGTGCATGTAAAATGGCAAAATCTGTCTTTAAAACTTTGAACTCAAGGCATACCAGAGAGAGATTTGCTTCCTTCCTGAAGATATGTATATTCTCATTAGGAGAAAGAATGAGAAACACCTTTCCACAGTGCCTGCCTTAGCCCTAAGGCTCAGCCAGCCCCTGCTACTGAGTCTTGACTTTTAAAGAGCCCTTGAAGTCCCACAGTATGCCATATACTTTGCGCCAGTTTTCTCATTTTCTCCTTGGGATGGCTGTGTGACAAAAGGATCCTGAATCCCTTTTCATAGACAACAAAGCTCAGGCTCATAGAACCGACAGCACCTCTCCAGATAAGTGGCAGTATTAAAATGAAGTTACATCCCTTGCCCTAAGGAGAGGACACAGAGCAGCCTCCCTTTGAGAAAATGGGCTTCCAAGGCTTGAGAAGTGAGCATCTTACACTCCCCTGATATTGTGGCCCCATGGGTACACACCCAAAAATCCCTCTTGACGATGAAGATGATAGTGTACATATGTGTGCACATACACTCTTCATGTTATAAACATTCATTACATTCAATTTTATAGAAGAACAAAGTAGCTTTTAAAATTGAGTTGACGGTGTGTGTATGTGTGTGTGTGTGTTTCTATACGTCCTATGGTTTGTACACTCCACTTCACAATCTTTATCTTCATATCAGACCAGAGCTTGATTCCTATCTCAGATTTAGATATGCCAGAAAAATGGTAGATACAGAGAAATTGCCACCAGTAAGTGAAAAATTCCGGAAAACACTGGCTAACACCATTAACCCAGAGCCCAAACTTCGTCCTCACTCTCCTCAGCCAAGCTCCCTGGTCGGAGCCTCAGAGCTGCAATCCTGGATCTGGCCAGCAGGTGGCTTCCACCTCCATTTTTCTTTTACAAAGAAAATGAGCACATGAGGCCAAGAATAAGAAGATCTTGGAATGTTTTGTTTACTAAGACACTATGTTTGTGAAACTTATATGTATTACTAGAGCAGTCCCATCTGCTGTTGACCCTAAAAGAACATCGAGTTCATTGAGGTATCTCCTTCCCTCCTAAGTGTAGGTTGAAGTGTCCACACTGCAGACGGGGGGTCCCTCCCAGAGAGTAGGGTGTTCACCCTCCAACCCCACCCACCCCGTAGAGTCTGTCCAGAACTTTTCCCACTCCCTGTCTGTCATACCCTGTCCATGACACTGGACACAGCCGCCAAGACCCCGCTCTGGAGCCCCATTCTCTCTTCCACCTCCCACCAGTCCTGTAAAGCCCTTCAACAGCCGACCGTTGCCAACACGCTACTGCCACCTGCTATTTCGTCTTCGTATTCAAGACCCGGAGTATGTTTTTACACTCTTCTTTTACACCTAACAGGTTTTTCAGACAAAATTAGAATCATTCTATACATAGATTCGTGGGCTGGGTTTTGAAGAAGAGGGTGGTATTTTTTTGCTCTTTGAATGAACGTCTTTGTAGAGAAGTTTGACCATCGAGGTACGATGGTGCCACCTCGTGACAGTGGACTGAACTGCAGCGTGAGCATCGCTGAACCAGAAGGTGGGAGGGAAAGACCTAAATCCAGAGAGCTTTCTGGAAGTCTGGGTGGAAAAGGGACACACTCTGGGTACAGGGATACTGAGGTATCTAGACAGAAAGTGCAGCCTCTTTCTATGCTGGGTGGAAAGCTCTATGTGATTTCAACAGAAAGACCATTTTTATTTTTATGTTTTAACAGAAAGATTTTTTTTTTTTTATTTTTAAAGACCTCTGGATAAAGAGGTATACACCTATATAAACAAAACTGGATCCCTGTCATTTATGATCATTGTAACCCACCTTGGCACTTATTGTGACCATATTTCCATGTAGATGAGTTTCTGTGATAACATTTTAAGTTACTTGACAATAAAATTTCACTTATTTTTTTTTATTGACCTGTTGTTGCATGATATGGATGCTCCAGAATTCACTTTTCCAGTACTAGTGATGTAAATATAGTTCCTTTACCACGTTTTCTATTACAAACTATAGTGTGCTTAACATTCTTGTTCATATACATGCAGATATCTTAGTAAGCATTTTTATAAGTTCCTGAAGTGTTCTTTCAAAACAATGAAGAAACTATTTTATTTGAACAAACTCTTACTATTTTATATTTTTAACAATACTATATGAAAATTCCTGTTCCTGCACACTTTAGAAATAATGTGAATTGCTGCTAATTTGATAGGCAACAAATCCTCTCTCCTTGTCGTCACTATGACTCGTTTTTGCTGCCTGACTAGAATTCCATCCTATGGATGTGACATAATGGAGTCTCACAACCTCGTGTCATTTGGAATTCAGTGTTCCTTATATTGCCCATTGTCAAGGCTGTGTGGATGGCATTTAACTGCACTGAAGGGCACAGTTCAGGATTCATGTGGCTATTTGCACATGAGCGGAATGTGTCCTCTTTGAGCACACATTGAGCTCTCTTGTGAGAGTCCTATGATTCAAAATGCAGCCTGGTCGATGTATGAATATATATGGTGTGAGTGTGTCAGTGTATGGGTGCATGTGTGTGTGTGTGCACTGACAACAACATTTCCTTCTGTTTCTTTCAACTCCTTCATGGCCTTGCTTCTCATTTGTTCTCCCTTCCTAAATCCAGGCCCAGGAATGAAAGTAGGGAATTTTCAGGATGACAATCCTTATAACCAACTCCTATCACCATCCTTAACTACGTCCGTCCTGAATGTAATTTGCTTGTTATGGCAGTACAAAAGAAGACCAGGCCAACATCATATTTTATTTTTATTTTTAATTTTTTTTATTTTAAACAGCTTTCATTGGGTAAAATTTACAGGCAATAACGTTCACATATTTTAAGGGTACAGTGTGGTGATTTTTAGTAAATGCATGCAACCATCACCATAACTGAATTTTAGGCATTTCTGTAGTTCCCAAAACTTCCATAATGCTTGAAAACACTGAAGCTCCGTACCCATACTTAGTACCAGGCAAGAACTGATTTGCTGTCTGTCTCTATGGGTTTGCCTATTTTGAACATTCCCTATAAATTGAATCATATAGTATTTGGTCTTTTATGTTTGACTTTGTTCACTTAGCATAATGGTATCAAGGATCGTATATGTTGTACATGTATCAGTGCTTCATTCATTTCATGGCTGAATAATAGTTTGTTGCATGACTATGCCAAATTTTACTTGTGCATTTATCAATTGATAGGCATTTGAGTTGTTTCCACTTTTTGGCCGTTATGAGTAATGTTACTATGAATATTTTTCTCTGAGTTTTTATGTAGATGTGTTTTTATTTCTCTTGAGTATGTAACTAGAACTGGAATTGCTGGGCCATACGGCCCCTCAACATGTGAGACAACATTACAATTTCAGATGATTTCATTCTATAATTAGAAATACCTTGAGAAAAAAAAAAGAGACAGGTGAGACAGAGTCTAGTGAGGCAACCCTAATAAACATTGTTATCCTGCTGCAGACCTATTTGTAAAATCCCTTTCAATGATGCAAAAGTATGAGACATGTGGGAGACATTTTCCCATTATCTAACTTGGTCTCCATGGAAGGTGTTTTACAATTCTAGATTTCAGGTAACTGAGAGTATCAGTTTGCAATGTAATCCTTGTTTGTAGACAAGCAACTTAATTGTATCTTGGCTAGGGAAACCTCTGTCTCCATTTGACCATGCATTTCAACACTCATGATGTATAAATGTGACAAAAAGGTGGTTGTTGACTTTGGCAAGTTAAATTTCAGTGGAGGAGTGGAGGGACGTCCCCATTAGATGAGAGATGAAGACTGATTTGGAGGGGAGGTCGGGGGATGTGAACTGAGTATCAAGAATTCATTGTAGATCTTTAGTTGCAGAGTGCAGAATATATATGTAAAGAGGTCAGTAACCAGAGATGTGGACAGAGGCCCACAGCATTAAATGATGTTCTATAATCACCATTTATAAGATACTTGAGCAGCTTGAAATCTTAATGAGAAGGATCTATCTCTTCTTAGATTTAACATCTGAATTGACCACACCAGCCTTCCCACACTTTATTTCCTTGTTTCCGTTCTGGAGAAGCCTAAAACTGACTGAAGGGATAGTGTAGAGTTTCTTCTTAATGTCTGTTAAACGTATGAACGGATGAATAGGTGAATGCACGACGTGTCAAAGATGTGCTAAGAATTTAAGGATTTTTATCCCTGAGTGCAGAGCTCCTCATGCAGATGACTGAACCCATGGTGGTGGGTGGCTGAGAGGATGCAGCTTCTCAGGACTCTGCAACTGACAGCTGCAAGATGGGCGCCCTCAACTTCAGTGTTCAGAAGCACATTTAGGCAGACTGCCACACATTATGTCCTGGAGGGATCCATCCCTGACCTGAGCAGGTGAGTTCACAGACAGGCTTGCCTTCCATCTGGGGGAACGAGACTACTGTCTGCTCAGAAGCTTGCTGTGGTCCAACTCTTGTGCCATTTTGAAAGACTCAAGAACGAGCAGATCCAGCTCCTCTCTAACCTTGAACTCAACATATATCACAAAGAGATATTCTCAATCTCTTTCTAGGGATACACATTGTCCTTAGGAGGCCCCAGAGGGGACACACACACACACACACACACACACAACCTGGAGCCTTCATGCAGGCAGTAGCCCTAGGAGAACTTGCTGGCTTACAAGGCCGTCACTCATGGTTTGTTAGGTTGCCGATGTCACTGGACCTTTTTGCATTAATAACTAATGCAAATGATGATTAGCAGAATAGTCTGCATACTAGGGATACTTTTAAATAACCTTACTGTCCAATTAAATCTGATGACAATAAGAGAATTTCTATGTTCATGTTTTTCAAGTGTAACAATAAACTACTGAGAATTTCCAGTGTGGGGGTGCATATGGGGAATCCTACAAAGTCTGATATTGCTGGTGGGGATTTCACTTAGTACAACTTTTTCACAGGTTGATTTATCAATATGCATTAATGAATCCAGGAACTTTTGACCTTCATGCATTTGGAGCCTGTTCCTTCAATTATTCGTCCTCAGCATAACACCTGTCCCTCTATTATACTGTGCATATTCCTTATGTTGTCTGGGAATTCACTTTCAAACACTAATGACCTAAACACATTCCCTTGTCTCTACAGAATAGGAAACTGAAGTACAGTGATGTTCACCGACTTGCATAAATACAAGCAGGACTATCAGCCTGGCATCGGAAGTGAAGATAGATTTCAGAAGTGACCCAGATCAGCAGGAAAGCAAGACTTATTTGAATACAGTGTCATGTGCAGCTGAGCATCATGCAGTCTGCACTTGGACATACAGGGTGTCAGTCTCTGCTTTTCCTCTTAAGAGAAGGATGACCCCCAGCCAAGTTGCTTAACCTCTGTACATTACTGTTTCTCCAGCTACAACATGATGTAAAGATATGTTATTCTCTACCTTCCAGGAATGTTGTGGAAAATGCATGAGATAGAAAAAATGCGTGCATTCACAATAGATAAGTCCCTATGATTTTCTGGGCCAGAGGTCCTGCCCTAATATATAACTTTTCAGTTCCAACCACCCTAAGACTATTCACAAATGGCCGTTCAAGTACAAAGTAATGCAAGGACTTACGCCTACTGAATTCATTCAACAGAGTATGACAATATCTGAAGTGTAGATTGGAAAGTAATTACGTAGAAATAATAGCTTCTTCCATCCCATCTAAGGTCTCAAAAGTGCTTTCCCAGATGGTATCTCATTAGTCTCTACATCTGAGAGGTTTTATCCAAAAAAATGGCCAGCATAGGGGAAACGATTTACCCAAGAACCTATGATGTGCCTGGCCCCCAGTGATTTACTGTAGTGTTCTTCTGCAAAGCCCATTCTTGCTGGGTTACAGTACATGTTATTCTTTTTTTTTTATTATTGAAGAATAGCTGATTTACAATGTTGTGTCAATTTCTGCTGTACAGCAAAGTGATTCAGTTACTCATATATATTCCTTTTGACATTCTTTTCCATTATGGTTTATTACAGGATATTGAATATAGTTTCCTGTGCTAAACAGTAGGACCTTGTCGTTTATCCATTCTATGTATAATAGTTTGCATCGGATAATACCAAACTCCCAATTCGTCCCTTCCCCACCCACTCTCCCCCTTGGCAACCACAAGTGTGTTCTCTGTCTGTGAGTCTGTTTCTGTTTGATAGATAAGTTCATTTGAGTACACATGTTATTCTTAAGAAATTAACAAAATTATTAAAAGTGGAAATGTTATTCTTAAGAAATTAACAAAATTATTAAAAGTGGAATGGGAAAGGATATGAAATAATGTGAAATGGACCACTGGTTTTCTTTCACACACCCAATGGAAATGCTGGAGTCAGTTTTCCTTTCTCCTAAATTACCTGAGAAATGACTCCAGCACAGAGAAATGACACTGAAGTGAATACGTAATGAAAACTTATACATTTCCCTTCCATTTAATATTTCCACATTATTGTCTTATAATCATGCTGTTTGGATTGTATCAAGGGAATCTCTTTAAAGGAAGGTCAGGTATAAGACTATTCATCCCTATTCAGCACTATATGTATCATCTGCCCGATTGACCTTTTGCTCCTCACAGTAATTGTCTAATATGGATAGAATTGTTTCCATTTTACAAGTGAGGAAAGGCAAATTCAGAGATACTGTGACACAGCTATTATAACACTTCCCATCTGCTTTTCACATCCCTATTTTGCAGCCTCTAATGATCATTGCCTAGCGCTACATTTCATAAAAGGTTGCAAAAGCATGACGTACAAATTCTTTAATTGCTTCTGCATGTATTGACGGAAATTCTTTTATAAAAGAATTCTTCCCTCAACAACTATGCGTAGGTATAACAAGCACAGGAAAGGCAAGGTGTATATACAGTTCACTGGCGATATTTCCACTTCCAAAAATCAGGTGTTTCCCTAGGATTCTCAAAGGTGAGCAGTGAGTTGGTTTTGTTGGCTTTTTCTTTAGCGTGTCACAGATGTTTCTATATTTGACGTGTTTTAGTGCATGATAGTCATTAATGATTTTGACGTTCAAATTGTTCTACCTTTGGCCAATGGGAGGCCCTGAGGTTATGAGTCTTTTTGATATAATTTCTGGTATGAGAGTTCAGTCCAGACTCACCTGGTACAATCCTTACCTAGACCAAAAATCAGGCATTTCTCCAAGGAAGCCTGGTTCCTTTTAGTGGGAAATTCAGTCTAGGGACTACAGTTGCTGATTACTATACCGTGTTGGTCATTGTTTCTTGCCCTTTCAGTGCATAGAGCCAGTAATATAGGTTTCATATTTAAGAGAATCTACGTCATTGGCTTGCATCCTGGGCTGCTCTTCTGTCCCCTTATAGGTACGCATTTTTATCATCTTTTGTATTAACTGTACAGTTCTTAAAATATAAGGAAATATAACATACATTTGTTTTCTCCCCCTTTCATATGTAAAAGTTGTCATATTCTACACCAGTGCTCTCCAACAGAAACTTCTGTGGAGATGGGAATGTTCTGTATCTGTGCTGTTCAACACAGCAGTCATTAAGTACCTGAGTTTTATTCAGGAATTGAACATTTAGCACCTAAAACGTGGCAACTCTGAGTAACTGATTTTTTAATTTCATGTAATTTGAATTTAACTTAAAGTAAATAGCTACTTGAGGCTAGTGGCCATCATACTGGACAGCAGCAGCTCCACACACTTTTCTGCACCTGGCTTTTATCACTGAACAATATATCCTGGAGATGACCCCACAGCAGTACAGAGAAGGAGTCTTCATTGCTTTTTACAGCTGCACAGTTCTCTCAGATGTAGATGGACCACAGTTTATTCAACCAGCCCCTTATTGGTGAACATGTCTTGTTTCTGGCCTTCTGCTGTATGAATTGTTCTGGCAGGAATGGCTTTGTTTATGTCTTTTTGTCTTTTTACATTGTTAGTTTGGGATAGATTCTTAGGAGAGACATTGCTGGTTCCAAGGGTAAGTACCCTGGTAATTTCATAACACCGTATCAAATCCCCTGGCTAGGAGTTATACCATGTTACATTACCACCAGCAATGTACGTGATTGCCTATTTCTTCACAGACTATGTAAATGATGAGAAGACGCATCTCGGCTTTTTGGTTTGTTTGGTTTTTTCTTTGTATCTCTTAATCCAGAGTTAGGTTTCACACTTTTTAACATGTTTAAGGAACATGTTTCGGGGAAATCCTTTTTGTATCTAGTGCCCTTTCTCCTTCAGAATGTTCTAATTTGCCCTTGCTTTTTCATAATCTTTCTACTACAAGGGAGATAACCTTTGTCATTGATGTAAGTTGTATGTTTCCCAATTTGTAATTTTTCAGTTTAATTTGCTGATGGGACACTTTCTGCCTTACAATTTTTAGTGAAATCAGGTGTACTATGGTTTTCCCTTATTGCTTCTGGATTTGAAGCCATATTTAGAAAACTTTTCTTCACCACTAGCTTTTAGAGGAATTTATTGTGGGTATATGTTTGTGGACAGGAGAGAGAGAAAGGGATCATATTTGAGCGTCAGGTGTAAGAGGAACCCAGAAAAGAAGTGACCGTCATGTGAGAAATATGTGAAAACCATTTCACTAAGTTAAGAGAATTAGGCATTTGGACGAGAGTCTTGGTCCTGTGTTTGTCTTGATAGCTCGGTCTTTACTCTTTTCTGTCTCTTGTGGGTATGGATCCAGGCTCCCCCTGACTGGCAGAGAAGGTCTTCATGAAGCAGGAACTCCATGTCACCTCAAATGGACCTGTCAGATGACTAAATGGATAGAACCACCCTCTTAGGGATAAAACATACAAAACCAGTTCCGAAATGTCCCACTCTGACAGAGCAAAGGTCTAAGAGAAAGTAAAACCTCCAGCTGGAGCCTGTGAGGAGAAGCAAAACTGAAAGCAACACTGTTCACCTCATCCTTGACTCTCTGAGTGATGTCCTATCAGGGAAGGTAATAGCCTACTCGTCCTATGCAAAAGGACGGGGGTTTGAGTTAGAAGGTGCCACAGTTTCCCAAGTTATAGCCTCTCGCACTAAGCTACATCATTTCCTGTTTCCATGCTGGTTTCCAGGACCCAGGGTCAAGCTTGGACTAATCTTGCTTAGAATGGAGCCTGAGGTCATGGGGCTCCATGGGGTGGGCACTAACATCCATCTGGTTTCCTGGGGGCTTTCCCAGTTATGCAGGTCTGGAGATAAAGAGAGGGAGGTTGGGATGCAGATAAGGAATTGGACTGATAGTTCCTGCCACATGGTAAACACACAGTACACATTAATAAATGAATGAGAAGCAGGGTAGAAACTACACATACGCCCTTTTAGTCTTTGTATACACATCTGAATGTTTCAAAGTAAGTTAAGATCACACTGTACTTTTTTTTTTCCAACAGACTTTGAGGAAACTTTTCACTTCTGTTTTTAAAATATATATTTTCCATTGAGGGGAAAAAGAAAAATGTGTAGAAAATGGAGAGCGATGCCACCTGGTGACCAGAGTCAGAACTGCAGATGTAAAAGTCTGAACTTGGGGCTTGGCAAAGGATGGGGGATGGAAAGGACTGTGGTGGTGGTGGGGAGTGGAATGAATTTCATCCTAAAGGCAAGATTTCTAGACTTCACACTGGCAGCAGTCCTTCTGTATTCATGCTCATGCTGGGATCTTCAAGCCCTGGGACTGGAAATCTGGCCCTTAAGTGAACTGAGTAGAAAGCTTCATGAGTTAGTGTATGAATAATTGGTGTAAAGAAATTTGAGACAAAGGGACATATACAAATACACACACATACAAAAAACTGTCAAATCAATTCTTTTGATCTGCTTCCGAAGCCATGAATATATGAATAGCGTATTGGTAATCAGTTTGCAATCTTTTGTATTTTCAACATTTTACTCAATGTTTCCATTCTGGAAACAGCATAGAAATGCAAAGTTATAAAATAAAAACATCTTCTATCTTCAACAATCCACACTCAGTGATTTATTATCAAAGAAATCTGTTTAGTGTCTAAGTCAATAAATGTATTTGTACGCTATTATTTTGTGACTTGGCTGCTGATATACCTGTTTAACAAAACTTTATCTCAGTACTTTGTTAGGGCACCAATGAATACTTCTCTTTGTTTAACACATATGGAAAAATATAGACATGCGTTTTTAGAAAACAAAATTACATTGCCACACCCATCTGTCCCTACCTTTTGCCCACCATAATACAAAGAGAGTTTCTCTTTAACTTATTAGTGCCTACTTTCCAGATTTTTCTCTGTATGTAATGCACTAACATATTTATATCACCCTTATATACCCATGTTGATATATATACTTTTGCAGAAAAAGGGTCATCATGTTTTACTTTGTACATCATGACAACCCTGTTCGCTTAATATGATTTATTTCCAAATTTATTTAGTTTGGTTTGTTTCCAAGTGGTTTTTCTGTGCATCCGCTCTTGATATCACCGACCTAACTCTACTGTTTAAGAATATTTTGTACATTGAAGAGATAAACCTACCTCTGAATACAATATCCCCCAGATTTTCACACACCTTTTGTGACTTTTGTAATGCAGAGGATATCTAATCCTTTTTAATAAGTTTTAGTGTTTTTATTTCACTTCACGTTGTTTTAGAGAGAACGAGTGAATAATAATGCCTTCTGGGATGTCGAATGTCGGTTCATAGGATAAAATGTAACTCCAGATTACTTTGTGTAACTCCAGATTATGAATCCTGGAGCAGCAATTGGTAAGGTTGTTTCTAGGTCACGTTACTTAACTATTAAGTTCTGTTCCCTGAAATGAATTCAGCAAGATAGCAGGGTACAAGATTAATATACAGAAATCTGTTGCATTTCATTACACTAATAATGAAATATCAGAAAGGAAAGTAAACAGATAATCCCATTTAAATTCCCATCAAAAAATGAAATACCTAAGAATAAACTTAACCGAGAGGTGAAAGACCTATATGATGAAAACTATAGAACATTGATAAAAGAAACGGAAGGTGATTCAAAGATATGGAAAGGTGTCCCATGCTCTTAGACTGGAAGACTTTATATTGTTAAAATGGCCATACTACCCAAAGCAATCGACAGACTTAATGTAATCCCTATCAAAATATCTGTTACATTTTTCACAGAACTAGAATTAATAATCCAAAAATTTATATGGAACCACAAAGGACCCAAAATTGCCAAAGCATTCCTGAGGAAAAGAACAGAGCTGGAGGCATAACCCTCCCAGACTTCAGGTTATACTACAAAACTACAGTAATCAAAACAGCATGGTGCTGGCACAAAAACAGACATATAGATCAATGGATAGAATAGATAGCCTAGGAATAAACCCACCCACCTATGGTCAAGTAATCTTCAATAAAGGAGGCAAGAATATACAATGGAGAAAAGACTGTCTCTCCAACAAGTGATGTTGGGAAAGCTGGACAGCTTCATGTAAATCAATGAAATCAGAACACTCCCTCACACCATATACAAAAATAAACTTGAAATGATTTAAAGACCTAAATATAAGATGTGACACCATAAAACTCCTAGAAGAGAACATAGGTGAAACACTCTCTGACATAAATCGTAGCAATATTTTCTCAGATCAGGGTCCCAAGGCAAAATAAATTAAAGCAAAAATAAACAAATGGGACCTAATTATACTTAAAATCTTTTGCACAGCCAAGGAAGCCATCAAAAAAATGAAAAGACAACTTATGAAATGGGAGAAAAATGTTTGCAAATGATGTGACTGACAAGGGGTTAATATCTAAAAATATACAACTCCATATCAAAATATAAACAACTCAATCAAAAAATGGGCAGAAGATCTAAATAGATATTTTTCCAAAGGAGACATCAAGATGGCCAACAGGCACATGAAAAGATGCTCAACATCACTAATTACTAGAGAAATGCAAATCAAAACCTCACATGAGTCAGAATGGTTATCATCAAAAAGTCTGCAAATAATAAATGCTGGAGAGGGTGCGGAGAAAAGGGACCCAACTACACTGTTGGTTCGAATGTAAATTGGTGCAGCCACGTGGAGAACAGTGTGGAGGTTCCTTAAATAGCTAAACACAGAGCTGCCATAGGATCCAGCAATCCCACTCCTGGGTATATATCCAGAAAGAAATGAAAACTCATACACACACACACACACACACAATGGACTATTACTCAGCCATTTGCAGCAACATAGTTGGACTTAGAGAATATTTTACTTATTGAAGTAAGTCAGACAGAGACAAATATTATATGATATCACTTATATGTGGAATTTAAAAAATAATACAAATGAATTTATATACAAAACAGAAACAGTCTCACAGACATAGGAAACAAACTTATGGTTACCAAAGGGGAGAAGGAGGGGGCAGGGACAAATTAGGAGTATGAGACTGACAAATACAAGCTACTATACATAAAATAGATAAGTAACAAGGAGTTATGGTAATAAAGTACGGGGAATTGTATTCAATATCTTTTAATAACATATAGTGGGAAATAATCTGATATCCGAATCACTTTGCTGTGCACCTGAAACTAACAAAATATTGTAAATCAACTGTACTTCAATTTTTAAAAATATGCACAAAAAATTCTGATTCTGATCATTTATAAGTACCTATTGGTCTTGAAAAGAGTTTAGGATTAAATGAGATAAAATGTAAAACCCCTTTCATATAGTAGTTGTGTACATGTTAATATCCTACCATTCAGGTTCTTTTTCCAAAGGGCAACAACTTGTGCTGCTTTCTGGGTCCAGTTCAGCACCTCAAGAATCAGCTAGTCATTGTGGCCCCCACACCCAGTCCTCTTGGCCCACGGCGTAGGATTTCATCCCTACCATCATCTTCATGTCCAATGGGGAGCATGACACAGCCCAGATTCCACATCAGGCGAGGTTTCCACTATCAGTCTTTTAAGCCCTGGAATTCTATCATCTAAAACAGGAGGCTGCTGCTTGATCTGTGTAGAGGGCAAAGTGTAGACATGTGACCCTGGAAAATTTACATATTCCGTGAGTCTGAGGTTGGCCCTCTGTAAAATGGGACTAAGGGCGCCTACTTCTAGACTTGTAAGAAGAAAAGGAGAAAACCTCAAAGAATGTCTGGCAGGCAATAGGACTTTGAGATATATTACTCCTGGCCCACTTTGCCTCCTCTGTCCTATAAAATAGATTTGAAACAGCATCTGGAAATGTAGCAGCAAGAAGTGAACTTTGGTGCCATCTCATCATTTCCTTTTTCCTCATGCTTTCTTGTCTCCTTTTTTTCATTCTAGTTTGAACAGAGGCAATTTCTTATTGAGCCCCAGGAAGAAGGATTAGCACAGAAGAGCAAAGAACAGGAACAGGTCAGCTAGACAGAAGTCATCAAACGTATGTCCAGTTCCAGAGCCATCAACTGACCACAGGACCTGGGTTGAGTCTCTTCCCCTGTGTCGGCCCGAGTCCTAACATAGAAGTACACTCAATATAGAAAAGGGGTTAGGGGTGGGGCCTTTTCGGTCAGAAGACCAGGATTTGATACTGGGAACCATTACTGGCTGGTTGACTTATCTTGAGCAAGTAATTTATCTAATATGTGTGCTATACTTGTTGCTATCTTTTATTACTATTGTGGGTTTATTCTTTCAGTTTTATGAGTATTATTATTTTTCTTACCACCCAGCCAAGTGTGAATGGTAGGAGTGGTGATTAGCACAAAGTTAGGGACGAACCCAACTGAGGCTGGAGAATATAGGAAGTGAAGACAGAGAATGGAGGTGAAGTAAGCAGACAAGCCCTGGGCTCTCTCTGGGTGCCAGGCCCTGTGCCCAACCTTTCATGAACCAGGGAAGGTTCTTACCCAACAGCACTCCTGGTTCTCAGCTGCAGACAGTGGCGACCTGGGGGCTGCCAGGGAGGTGCCCAGATGAAGGACTATACCCCACTGAAGACCACCAGAGCTGCCTCTCCATTGCCATCTCCCTGCTCTTTGCTTCTGGGTATCAGAAAAGGTACCCCGTGGAAACTTCCACACCTGACCCTTGAAGGGCTTTCTCCTTATACAAAAGATTACTCTACCTTCCTCAGTCCTCAAAGGTTGTCCTGAACAACTTACATTCCCACCAACAGTGCAAGAGGGTTATGACACAGCAATCCCACTACTGGGCATATACCCTGAGAAAACCATAATTCAAAAAGAGTCAGGCAGCACAATGTTCATTGCAACACTATTTACAATAGCCAGGACATGGAAGCAACCTATGTGGCCACTGACAAATGAATGGATAAAGAAGATGTGACACATATATACAATGGAATATTTACTCAGCCATAAAAAGAAATGAAATTGAGTTATTTGTAGTGAGGTGGATGGACCTAGAGTCTCTCATACAGAGTGAAGTAAATCAGAAAGAGAAAAACAAATACCGTATGCTAACAAATGTATATGGAATCTAAAAACCAGAAACGGTTCTGAAGAACCTAGGCGCAGGACAAGAATAAAGACGCAGACGTAGAGAATGGACTTGAGGACATGGGGAAGGGAAGGGCAAGCTGGGTCGAAGTGCGAGAGTAGCATGGACTTATATGCACTACCAAATGTAAAACAGGTAGTGGGAAGCAGCTGCATAGCACAGGGAGATCAGCTCGGTGCTTGATGACCACCTAGAGTGGTGGGTTAGGGAGGGTGGGAGGGAGATGCAAGAGGGAGGCGATATAGGTATGTATATATATATATATATATATATATATTTATATATATATATATTTATATATATATATATACATACATACATATACTGGATTCACTTTGTTATACAGCAGAAACTAACACAACGTTGTAAAGCAATTATACTCCAATAAAGATGTTAAAAAAAAAAGTTGTCCTGCACACTAAGGAAGGGGGACTCTGAGGTAAAGAAGGAAGTGCCTGCCTCTCAGAGGTATGTCATCTCCACGTTTTTACCTGACATATTGTACTTTTATCACTAATGACTTTATACATTTCCTATACACAGCCCATCGATACACACACACAGACACACACACACACACACAGACACACACACACACACACGGAGATATGCTGTCAATTCCATTTGGTTCTCTCCCCCATGAAACTGAGCACAATGAATGCTTTTCCAAGTTAATGAATGCATGTGCACATGTATGTGCACTATCATATTCATCAATAGGGGTTTTGAGGGAGTACCCCTTGGGCCTGTTATATCAGGGGAGAACAAAATGACCATTTCTCCAGGCCTAGAAGCCCATTGTCTAAAAGGGAGGCTGCTCCACTGTCCTCTAGAGAGGGCGAGGGATGGAACCTCATTCCCGAACTCCCACTTACCTGGATAGCTGATAGAAGCTATATGAGGAGGAGCTTTGTCATCTGTGAAATGGGACTCGTCTTTAACACAGAGCTGTCCTGACTGGTGAATGAGAAAACCTGGGGCTAAGGCAGGCATTATGGAAAGGTGTTTCTCATTGTTTCTCCTAATGAGAATATAAATATCTTTATGAAGAAAGCAAATCTCTCTCTGGTATGCCTTGAGTTCAAAGTTTTAACGACAGAAGGACCTCTAGCTTCTTGGGAGACTCAGAAGCTCCTAAGAGCTGCCCAACATCGTGCCTCTGAGCAGACCCTAACCCAGTTCCCCATGCTGGGAAGACAGGCTTGCCTTTGATTCACCTGGTGAGCTCAGTGAAAGATGGCACCAGGGCAGCAAGCCGTAGTGTTTGCCTAACTGCTGCTACTGGACTGCTCCGCCTTTTAATACGTTTATAGGAAAATTCTAGACCTGTCTCCCATTCAACAGTGCAGGGGTCCTCAGATCATGCGTCATCCACCCACATCACACCACAGTTTCAACCATCTGCTGCCTCCCTGTGAGACAAAAACCTAAAAAGTACTACCATTTCATTGAAATACAATGGTCCCTTCTTTCATTCACTAATAACTAAATATATATTGGGCTTAAAATTTATACTATTCCATTTGAGGTGTCTCATTAGCTCTGTAGTAGAAATAAGATAAGAAGGAAAATTAATATATGGGCAAATTTAAGAGTTAAAAATGAGCTGAGATGGCTCCTTCACATTAGCTGTTAACTTGCTCAAGTTTCAAGGCACTGAAGATTAAATAATCCCTCTTTGGACCCCTCTTCCCCATTCAGCCACAAGCCTCTCTTTCTCTTTGTCTCTGTCTCTCTATTTCCTTCTCTCTCTCTCTCTCATGATGAGATCTCATTTTCTGTAGATAAATATAGAAATATATAAACGTGCATAAAAAATATGTAAACACCTACATAAGC
Organism: Lipotes vexillifer; assembly: GCF_000442215.2. Classification (NCBI taxonomy): domain Eukaryota; kingdom Metazoa; phylum Chordata; class Mammalia; order Artiodactyla; family Lipotidae; genus Lipotes; species Lipotes vexillifer. The sequence continues at coordinate 419,174 of NW_006777590.1, read as the reverse complement.
AAACTTACAGTAAGATATGATGAAGATGAAAACATTCAACGGTTACCACTGGGAGGTATGTTTTGGGGTAATGATCTTTTTCCCCTCCACATATACTGTGACATATACAGTGGAATGAACCTCATGCACACCCCTGAACACCCAACTGTCTGTTAATACAGAAGCAGCATCCATGAAATTAATAAAAATAATACAAAGCTGCTCAAAATAACTAGGTAGCTTTATATGTACCACAAATGAAATGTTCAGATTAAAAATGACTGAAATAAACAAGGAAAACAAATTACCTTCAAGTTCCCATTAATCACTCCTCTACTCCTCCCAGCTCCCTCCTATCCCCATGCAAACCCAGCATTCACTTCTGAGACCACTAGAGGTTCATCTCAGATGGGGTGGAGGATGCCTGCATGATGTTCTGCTGCTGCTGGGAGAGGGGGTGCATGGAGCTGGAGGTGGGTATAAGCAGTGTGATGGAGAATACACTCTGGGTCTCACTGGGGTGGGCATCCCTCACAAATAGCTCATCATTCACGATGCACAGACTGAAGGAAAAATGGGCCCTCAGACAACTGATGGATGGACACCCACACCCCCAATACTGACTCTGCTCCCACTGGCACTCAGCAACCAGATTCCTTCCACATCCCTCCTGTGTCTGTCTCCCAGGTTCCTTGACTGGTACCTCTGCCCGTCCCCATAGAGCCCACCTTTGGAGAGACTGTCTACCACCTTCACTCGATTTATAGGTTTATCCCCAACCCACGGGCAATTTCGCATTTACCCTTTACCACAGCCCAAGGGCTGGACGCTCTGATGCCCATTCTCGGAAGAAGACACTAAGTCACACAGAGGTAATGTGACTAGACCAAGATCACACAGCGGGTGAGTGTTGTGTCAAGGAGAGAACCCATAGGCCG
>NW_006777590.1:409619-418247 GCF_000442215.2 Lipotes vexillifer | reverse complement strand
GCTCTTCCTAACCACTAGGCTAGACTGCTCCTGGGATCTCCCTGCTGGTTTTCTGCAATGCCGAGTAAACCTAAGGTCTGCACCACCACATTCCCACACCCCTGAGTCCAGGCGGGGATGGGCATTCCCGCCCACAACAGGGCTCTCACCGGGCGTAGCTGGCAGGGGTAGCGATGAAGGTCCGGATGAAGGCACGCACACAGCCCTGAGAACTTCCTTCCACGTCAACAGCAAACAAACAACAGTACCCCTTAGAGCCGCACGTGCTGTACATGCTCACATGGCGTTCCCCAGTCAGGGTGTGACTGGACACTCATGCTGAGAGGGCAGTTGTTCACGGGGGCCAGGGTGTCAGGAATGGGGAGGGCAACTATAGGAGCAGTCTGCGCCCAGTGACAGGGCCCCTGACGACCATTACACAAGTTCATGGGATGCATTTTTTACAGCTGCCCAAGAGGTGGATACTACTACCCCATTTTTCAAATGAGGAAACTGAGACATGAAGTAACGGCCCAAGTTCTCAGAGTAAGTATCTGGGTTGAGAGCCACCAAAAGCCACAGCCTGTGGCACCAATGGCCAGGGTGTGCAGGGCAGACAGGCATGGACACAGCTCAGATATGGATTGTCTGTGGGAAGGCTGAGGGCAGGAGAACACAGTTGGGAAGGGGAGGCGGGGGGAGGGGAGGCGAGGGGAGGCTTGAGGGCAGGAGAACACAGTGGGGAAGGGGAGGCGAGAAGAGGGGATGGGAGGGGAAGGGAGGAGAGGGGAGGGATTGGAAGGGAACAGACGGGGATGGAAGGGAACGGAACGGAAGGGGAGGGAAGGGAAGAGAAGGGGAAAGAAAGCGAAGGGAAGGGAAGGGGTCACGGAAGCTGGGTGGTTCTGGGTGTGAGCCTGGCCAGGGGGAGGCAGCAGTGGGTCATCTGCGCTGGGGGTCTACGCACACTCACCTGCCTTGAACAGCCCTCTGACGGAGAAGCAGAGCATCGCTTCCTGAAAGGGAAGAGCCCAGGCGCCCAGTCACCACCTCCACCTCCCACCCGCCTGCGGCTTCATGGGCCCGCCCGAGGGAGGAAGCAGGCGCTCACCGTCTGGAACCACGTGTCCACCACGAAGGAGCTGAAGTCATGCTGAGTCTTGGGCAACACACAGAGGGTGTGCACAATGACACGTTTTGTGTGCTTCAGCAGCTGGACCCGCAGGTCTGTGAGGGGAGGGGAAGCAAGCGAAGGTCAGGGGCTGCCAGGCCCTGGGCCCTGTGATTGACCCCTTCACCACCCTTTCCCACCCAGCCTTCCCATCACACGCTCACAGGGGTCCTTGATTCCTGCTGTCCTTGAAATACTCGCACAAGCTGCTTCTAGGAGACAAAGAGCCAACAGTGGGTGGTGGGTGTTTGCAGGAGCTGGCCTGTGTCTGCTGGGGAGCCGCACGGCCCAGGAGCACAGCCTGTGCTGTGATACTTACGGGGCTGGGTCCTCGGGGTGGAAGGGAATCGTCAGGGAGAAGCAGGCCGCCTCGTGATAAGCACCCACGAGAACCTGTCTGTCTCCATAGTCAAGTAGTACCTAAGGAGGAGCAATGAAGACAGTCTATCTCTGTGGTCTGGACTTCAAATGGACTTGAAAACTTCCCTGAGCAGACCTGTGCTTAGGTGGCCTCACCTATCCTAGACCTCCTCCCCTTGCTCAGCTTCCCAGAGGTACTTACTGCTGCAAGAATTGCAGGACTAGGCTCTTCAGCTCATCAGATCCAAAGTAGCCTCCCTGGAATCAAATGGCACTTGAGACTATGCAGTAGATAAAGCCTCCCTGCAACACCCCAAATGTTGTTTGATCCTCTTCCTCACCTTGCAGGGCTTTACTATGTAGGGAGTGCCAACGTCAATGGTCACTGGTGACGGTAACTCCTGGCCATCCTGGAGAAGGGAAGAGGAAGTCAGGAGTGGAGACCAGGGGAGTGACCCTGGATGATCAGGGAAAAGGATGGGCCCAGGAGGGTGAGGGTCAGAGGTCAGGTGTGAAAGGGCCCTGGAAATTCCATGGGAAAGCTTACAGTGGATGTTTTCATCAGGAGGTCCTGGAAGTCTCTAGTGTTATATTCAACTTGTGTGTGTGCGTGTGTGTGTTTATGGGTATTTTTCAGGCAAGTATATCCATGTCATTTTCAGGAGTCCATGTCCCCCAAAATGGTTAAGGTTCTGACACTAATATGTGATCTAGGCAAGACCCAAAGGGCTTGAGGGCAGGTGCAGAGGCCACCGACATTCGTAAGAGACAATGATTTACGTAGGCACTTACCAGGCGTAACAACTTCGGGAAACATCCTCTGATGGCCCTGTCCGAAACCAAAAATTGAGAAGAGGTGGTTGATAGTTCAAGGTTGCAATGCTTCCTTTGAGTTAAAACAGTAATACCATCAACAGAGATCAGTGTGTTCTGGCCAATCCAGCAGCACCCTTTGCCCACCTTTGCTCCCGATTTTAAGGGTTTTCGATCCACTTGCCTGTTGAGCACTGAGCATCTGTCATCTTACTGTCTGAAAGGCACTGTCTCCTCATCTCTCTCAGTACCTTCACTTTAATATTCCTTCCCTCCCTCCCTTCCTCTGCTTCGCCTGGGTAGCTCGCACCCAGACTACTCGGACTCCCTTCTCCAGTGCCACAGGGACCAGCATTTCAAACCCATGCTGCAGGGCTTCCTTCTCCTCCCTTCCTTCCTCCAGGGCCCCAGGGAAGGCTGTGGGGAGAAGAGGGGATGGCGTGGGAGCCCGGGGCTCTGCTACCTCACTGGGGGCCCAGCACTCTGGCAAGACCCCGACACCCCCCAGGGATGGCCCAGGATGCTGGGCCAGCGAGGTGAGTGAGGTGGGGCTCAGGGAGGGAGATGGAGGGGATGAAGACAGAAAGGGAGTGAAGGTAGGAAGGGAGAGATGAGAGAGACATAGGGGCACAGAGACAGGGGAGAGAGAGAAAACAAAGGGAAGGGAAAGAAGCTCTCCCGTGGTCGGGGTCAGGGAAGAAGAGAGAAGAAAGGGGAAACGGCACACGTGTTGTGGCTCTTCACCTGCCCCAGAACCACCCAGACACACCAGGTAGGAATGGAAAATATGCAAATGTTGGGCTGTGGGCCCACTGGATTCTGGCTGAAACTTTATCACCTGTGTGAGCTCAGCCAGACTTGGGCATGGGAAACAGAGCAGCCATGGGGGCAGATCTTCCTCAGGAGGAAAGGGTCATGTCCCAGCTCAGTATGGAGCTGAGGATCTGTGGCACCCTCTGATGATCACCGTCTTCTCTCCCGATGACCCCTGCACCTCTCTGAGTTGCTTCTTTATCAGAGGAATCATACCTGTCTCAGGCTGCCCAGGGCTCCTGTGAAGGACCAGGCGGGATGATGTGACGTGTGCAGGGAAGGATGGGAAGTGCCCCTGAGAGGCCTGTCCTTCTGTCTCCTCTACCATCTCTGCCCTCTTCCTTCCACTCCTGCCTCAGGAAGCCCTGTGATCACTGGCGGGGGCCCACGTCTGGCCCCTTGACTCAGGGAGTCCTGGTTTTTCCCAAGGAGTGTCCAGCTCCTGGCACTGGGCCAGCAGAATGGATGTCATGACAGCAGCCACCCATGGACTCAGCCCTCAGCATGGTGCAGGAAAGCCCCCATGTCAACCTGGGAGAGGAGGGGGTATCCCTTTGGAGGAAGGGGATGAGGGCCCCCCTCAGAAAAAGGGAGGCAAACCCCATCTCAACACGAAGAAGGAAGGCTTCTCTCAGCAAGAGGCCCTGGACAGGAGGACCCTTCTCAGTCCAGGGCGCCAGCATCTGGATCAAGGCTGGTCGCTCCTGGTCCTGGTGAGGAGGAGAAGCCCTGCTTCCTGGGGCACACTCTTGGGAGGCCTTGCTGGAATATAGCTGGGCGCAGAGAGCTGGAAACAGACCCCAGAGCGCCTGCAGAGGCGAGCAGGTCAGGGGAAGGAAACTCCTCACCGGTGATAGGCACAGACAGAGCAGAAGGTGGGGCCTGTGATCCTCCCAGAAGACCAGGGCTGCCACCTTTGGCAAAGGGGCACTGTCACAGATAGTCTAGGCTCCCATGGGTGAAGGTCACCAAGCACTTTGAACCTGGCTCCCTCTTCTCACCTCATTTTTGGAGAGGTTCAGGATCTTGACCGTGGGGGCCATCTGTATAATGTCAGACAGGCCATCCAGCTGGTACAGTTTGTTGCTGCTCAAGTTCAAGGACAACAGCTTTGGGGCAAGAAGAGGTAGAGTGAAGGTTACTATCTAGGACCTTGGAGACAAATCTGCCCTCCTCCCCATCTCTTCCACCCCCTACCCTAATACCAGCACTGGGCCTACAGCCTCACCTCAGGGAAATTCTTTTCGATGACCTGCAGGGTGGCAGCCATGCAGCTTCTTCGATTCAGAATTATATCAATATAATAGCCCACCAATCTTCAGGAAGGAGAGGGGAGGGAATCAGATGGGTGAGTGGGGTGTGCGGCCAGCACCAGACCCTCCCCACGTTACCATCCCTAAGTCTCCCTCCAGGAAGACCACTCTGCCCTCGCACGCTCTAGAATTACTGCTGTCAGCTGTACCTGGGTCAACGCAGAGCCTCTGCAGGTCAAGAGCTTGCTTGGAGACATCAAATCGTTTGATCAAGGTCAGCTGCAGAGTGAGAGCTGGAGAGAGCCGCTCTGAGGCTGTGGTGGTGGCAGGGAAATCGGGGGCGAGGGGGACGGGGGTCTGGAGGAAGGAGAGGTGGGTCTGAGCGCTGGCACACTACATGCCTTGAGTCTGCATTACCTTTAGCTGCTCCATTTCTTCTGGCTTCAACTTATGCCACACAGAGTAGGGAACAGCGGAGGGGCTGACAAAGACAGGTATGTACAGCAAGAAGGGGTGGGGTAAGCACCAGGAACTCTAGTTCCAAAGAAGACAACCAGCCCCTGGCCTCTACTCCTTCCTCAGGATGAGGTACACGTAACGCCCTCAACACACACCTTTCGGCTCTCCTTGTCACGAATCTTGTAGCTAACATTCAACAATGCACAGGCAGTGCTAGCTTCCTGGACAAACAATCGAGCTCCATTTTTCACAAGGTGGAACTACAGGGATTGAATGCAACAGCAATAGTTTCAGAAACGAGTACTCACTGCTGAAACAGGTCTGTCTCTCCCCCTTCCCTGTGCCCACGCGTCTGGCCTCGGCATCCTCTCTTACGTCCACTGGAGTGAAGGGGACACTGCAATGTCTCTGGATTGAGTTCATTAGCCATGTCCTGTCATACTTTATCCCACGAGGAATCTAAGGATGAAAAGAAGCGATGGGAGAGAGGACAGACAACAGGGAATTTAGGCTGGAGGACGAACCTTTTCCTGTTCTTTTCTGGCCTTCTACTGAGCTTGAAAGGGCTTCTAAAGAAGGGACCAGTGACATGATTTCTTATGGGTGTGCGTAATATGGATTTCCTAAATGCTCTTTCTCTCCAGTCAAACTCTCTTCCACATAATCAAGGTGTCAGTGATGATCTTTCTTTTATAAATTTCCAGGAGATCCTACCCAGTGCAGGCACAGCTTGCCCCTCAGACAAGGTCTCCAGAGGCTTGACCCTCTTTTTTCTCAAGATTGCTTTGGCAGTTTGAGGTTTTTTGTGGTTCCATATGAATTTTTGCATTCTTGCTTCTAGTTCTGTGAAAAATGGCATGGGTATATGATAGTGATTGCATTAAATCTGTATATTACTTTGGGAAGTATGGACATTTTAACAATATTAATGCTTCCAATCCAACAGCATGGAATATCTTTCCATTTCTTAATTCACCTACAGTTTCCTGCATCAGTGTTTCATAGTTTTCAGAAAGGGCTTTCACCTCCCTGCTTAGGTTTACTCCTAGGTGTTTTACTTTTTTCAATGTTATTTTAAATGGAGTTAAAAAAATTTTCTGTTGGTGATATTTCACTATTAGTGTATAGAAATGCAACAGATTTCTGTATGTTAATCTTGGATCCTGAAAGTTTGCTTAATTCATTAATTAGTTCTAATAGTTTTTGGGTGGAGTCTTTAGAACTTTCTATACAAAGTATCATGTCATCCACAAAGAGTAACGGTTTTACCTTGTCCCTTCCAGTGTGGGTACCTTTTATTTCTTTTTTCATCTGATTGCTGTGGTTAGGACTTCCAATACGATGTTAAATATAAGTGGTGAGAGTGGGCATCCTTACCTTGTTCCTGAATTTAGTGGAAAGTCTTTCAGCTTTTCGCCATTCACTATGATGTTGGCTGTGGGTTTGTCATAAATGCCCTTATCAGGTTGGGACATGTTCCCTCTATACACACTTTGTTGAGAGTTGTTGTCATGAATGGATGTTCAATTGTGTCAATAGAGTTTCCTGTGTCTTTTGAGATAATCATGTGATTTTTACCTTTCATTTTGTTGATGTGGTGCCTCACACTGATTGATTTGCCAATGTTGAATCATCCTTGTGACCCTGGAATAAATCCTACGTGATTTATGGTGTATGGTCCTTTTGATATATTGTTGGATTTGTTTTGCTAATATTTTGTCCAGGACCTTTTCATTTGTATTAATCAAAGATATTGCCCTCTCATTTCCCTTTTCTGTAGTGTCTTTGTCTGGCTTTGGTGTCAGGTTATTGGTGGCCTTGTTGCATTCTTATTTTATGATGTCTTTGAAATGCCATGTGTTATCATTTCAATAAAGCAACAACATATACAATTCATTTAACATGTTTATCTTTCTAAGTCAGAAATGCAGTAGCAAAATGGAGGTAACAACAAGTTATTAACTATTTTTATTAATTATTAATTAAGTTTTACATTATTTTGTCTGTTTTTGAAATGCAGTTTATCACTTAACATGTAAGCAATAAGAAAAAATAATTGTAAAACATTTTTTACTGAGTCTTTAAAATGTGTGTGTTATCATTTCAACAAGGAAATAGTGTAAACAACATTCATTACTTTTACATTCTTCTTTCTTACTAAGTCTTTAAACTACAATATGTTTTCATTTTAACAATGAAAATGCAATCTGTTTTCATTTCAACAAGGAAACACTATACACAAAATACTAATTATTTTTCCATTCTTTTCTGTTATCAGATTGTTGACATTTTCTATGTTACCATTTCAACATATAAAAAGTAGGAACAACCTATTAATTAACTTTATTTTCTCTCAATTAGTCTTTGGAATGCAATGTTTTATCACGTTGATATGTAAACATATAAACAGGTAATTATTATAACATTTTTTTACTAAGTCTTTGAAATACAATGCTATCATTTTAACACATAAGTATATAAAGAATTTAATTTACATTCTTTTATCTTTACAGTCTTTGATATGCAGTAGGCTATCATTTCAAAATTTAAACAATACACGTAAATTGGAAATTAGTTATTCTTCATTCTTTGTTTCCTACTAACTCTTGGATACACAGTGTGCATTCAACACCTAGGTTACTTCACATTTGAGAGTAGCCAAATTTCTAGAGTTCAGAAACCATATATACTTAGTGTGCACCATACTGAGCAGTGCAACTCTAGTGGAAGGGCAGAGGGAGCAAATACATATGCAACAATGTATACCATGAAGGAAATGTACATGGTACCTTAAGAAAAAGCAACCGCAGAATAAATCTACTTAAATGGGGAAGTAATAGAAAACCTATCTGAGGACATAACATTTGAGCCATGACCTGAGCCCTGAGCAGCTACCCAACACCATAAAGAGGCCATTATCATTTGAGCATACTAAGTAAGGGGAAAAAGTGAAAAAAATACTGTGTTATGGGGGAATAAATAATTTCCCAAGTCCTCTAAGAAAGAGTAGAGAAACTGATAAATCATAGGAATGTCTACACTCTGAGTGAGATCAGGGACTTTATCTTTCTTAGCACCTGGAAAAGTACCTAAATCATAACAGATACTTGGTGAATGTGTGTGGAATAAGGAATAACTGAGCCAGGGGTCTGAGACCTGGGAAATCAGGTAGCAATAAGCTGATGAAGATACCAGTAGGTAGTGGACATAGTGTTTGTTTCCTTTTAGTTGCATATGGTTTCTCATAAGCCACCTGAGGTAATCAGAAACACAAGAAGTTTGCTGGTCCCTAGAGGGTAAAATTATTCAACAACTACCACCTCTAGGAAGAGTTTCAATTGATTTGACTTGTGTCAAGTGCCCATAAATGGATAAGTGAACCAATCAGTGTGGATAAGGAAATGATGTACCATGACTGGGTCAGCTTACGTCACATACCCAACACTGTGGTTAGTAACCAGAAAATGTAGAGGGCAGTGGGCAAGAGATCCAGCAGACCTTTCAAATTCCTCTATTTCCTTTTTAAGGTTCCTCTTTTATAGAGATCAGTTTACATATCCAGTGTTCCTAACCCCAGTTTCCTAGAACGGTAGAACTTATATGTGTCTCTACAAACTTGGGTTTGTGAACGCTTTCATGGCCACACATCAGTGTTGAAACACCTCCCTGTACTGTGGAAATCACTCTGAACAGTGGCCCATTTCATGTCGTTCCGCTGTGCCCCGTGCAGCATCGCCTCCAACTGAGCCTGAACTTCAGCAAGTTTCTGTCGGTCCAAAC
>NW_006777590.1:372818-409043 GCF_000442215.2 Lipotes vexillifer | reverse complement strand
GGAAAGAGGGACATCCGGATCCCTGCACCCCCAGACCCCTCCCTCCCACACAGGTACCTTCACCTGCCTCCTGTCATCACTCTGATGGCCACTAACATGCCCCCCCACTACTCTCAACCCAACTTTGACCTGGCTCCCTCTTCTCACCTCATTTTTGGAGAGGTTCAGGATCTTGACCGTGGGGGCCATCTGTATAATGTCAGACAGGCCATCCAGCTGGTACAGTTTGTTGCTGCTCAAGTTCAAGGACAACAGCTTTGGGGCAAGAAGAGGCAGAGTGAAGGTTACTATCTAGGACCTTGGAGACAAATCTGCCCTCCTCCCCATCTCTTCCACCCCCTACCCTAATACCAGCACTGGGCCTACAGCCTCACCTCAGGGAAATTCTTTTCGATGACCTGCAGGGTGGCAGCCATGCAGCTTCTTCGATTCAGAATTATATCAATATCATAGCCCACCAAGTCTTCAGGAAGGAGAGGGGAGGGAATCAGATGGCTGAGTGGGGTGTGCGGCCAGCACCAGCCCCTCCCCACGTTACCATCCCTAAGCCTCCCTCCAGGAAGACCCCTCTGCCCTCGCACGCCCTAGAATACTGCTGTCAGCCGTACCTGGGTCAACGTAGAGCCTCTGCAGGTCAAGAGCTAGCTTGGAGACATCAAATCGTTTGATCAAGGTCAGCTGCAGAGTGAGAGATGGAGAGAGCTGCTCTGAGGCTGTGGTGGTGGCAGGGAAATCGGGGGCGAGGGGGACGGGGGTCTGGAGGAAGGAGAGGTGGGTCTGAGCGTTGGCACACAACATGCCTTGCATCTGCATTACCTTTAGCTGCTCCATTTCTTCTGGCTTCAACTTATACCGCACAGAGTAGGGAACAGCGGAGGGGCTGACAAAGACAGGTATGTACAGCAAGAAGGGGTGGGGTAAGCACCAGGAACTCTAGTTCCAAAGAAGACAACCAGCCCCTGGCCTCTACTCCTTCCTCAGGATGAGGTACACGTAACGCCCTCGACACACACCTTTCGGCTCTCCTTGTCACATATCTTGTAGCTGACATCCAACAATGCACAGGCAGTGCTAGCTTCCTGGACAAAGAATCGAGCCTCATTTTTCACGGCTGGCCTCTACTCCTTCCTCAGGATGAGGTACACGTAACGCCCTCGACACACACCTTTCGGCTCTCCTTGTCACATATCTTGTAGCTGACATCCAACAATGCACAGGCAGTGCTAGCTTCCTGGACAAAGAATCGAGCCTCATTTTTCACAAAGTGCAACTGAATTGAATGTTCCTGTTCTTTTCTGGCCTTCTACTGAGCTTGAAAGGGCTTCTAAAGAAGGGACCAGTGACATGATTTCTTATGGGTGTGCGTAATATGGATTTCCTAAATGCTCTTTCTCTCCAGTCAAACTCTCTTCCACATAATCAAGGTGTCAGTGATGATCTTTCTTTTATAAATTTCCAGGAGATCCTACCCAGTGCAGGCACAGCTTGCCCCTCAGACAAGGTCTCCAGAGGCTTGACCCTCTTTTTTCTCAAGATTGCTTTGGCAGTTTGAGGTTTTTTGTGGTTCCATATGAATTTTTGCATTCTTGCTTCTAGTTCTGTGAAAAATGGCATGGGTATATGATAGTGATTGCATTAAATCTGTATATTACTTTGGGAAGTATGGACATTTTAACAATATTAATGCTTCCAATCCAACAGCATGGAATATCTTTCCATTTCTTAATTCACCTACAGTTTCCTGCATCAGTGTTTCATAGTTTTCAGAAAGGGCTTTCACCTCCCTGCTTAGGTTTACTCCTAGGTGTTTTACTTTTTTCAATGTTATTTTAAATGGAGTTAAAAAAATTTTCTGTTGGTGATATTTCACTATTAGTGTATAGAAATGCAACAGATTTCTGTATGTTAATCTTGGATCCTGAAAGTTTGCTTAATTCATTAATTAGTTCTAATAGTTTTTGGGTGGAGTCTTTAGAACTTTCTATACAAAGTATCATGTCATCCACAAAGAGTAACGGTTTTACCTTGTCCCTTCCAGTGTGGGTACCTTTTATTTCTTTTTTCATCTGATTGCTGTGGTTAGGACTTCCAATACGATGTTAAATATAAGTGGTGAGAGTGGGCATCCTTACCTTGTTCCTGAATTTAGTGGAAAGTCTTTCAGCTTTTCGCCATTCACTATGATGTTGGCTGTGGGTTTGTCATAAATGCCCTTATCAGGTTGGGACATGTTCCCTCTATACACACTTTGTTGAGAGTTGTTGTCATGAATGGATGTTCAATTGTGTCAATAGAGTTTCCTGTGTCTTTTGAGATAATCATGTGATTTTTACCTTTCATTTTGTTGATGTGGTGTCTCACACTGATTGATTTGCAAATGTTGAATCATCCTTGTGACCCTGGAATAAATCCTACGTGATTTATGGTGTATGGTCCTTTTGATATATTGTTGGATTTGTTTTGCTAATATTTTGTCCAGGACCTTTTCATTTGTATTAATCAAAGATATTGCCCTCTCATTTCCCTTTTCTGTAGTGTCTTTGTCTGGCTTTGGTGTCAGGTTATTGGTGGCCTTGTTGCATTCTTATTTTATGATGTCTTTGAAATGCCATGTGTTATCATTTCAATAAAGCAACAACATATACAATTCATTTAACATGTTTATCTTTCTAAGTCAGAAATGCAGTAGCAAAATGGAGGTAACAACAAGTTATTAACTATTTTTATTAATTATTAATTAAGTTTTACATTATTTTGTCTGTTTTTGAAATGCAGTTTATCACTTAACATGTAAGCAATAAGAAAAAATAATTGTAAAACATTTTTTACTGAGTCTTTAAAATGTGTGTGTTATCATTTCAACAAGGAAATAGTGTAAACAACATTCATTACTTTTACATTCTTCTTTCTTACTAAGTCTTTAAACTACAATATGTTTTCATTTTAACAATGAAAATGCAATCTGTTTTCATTTCAACAAGGAAACACTATACACAAAATACTAATTATTTTTCCATTCTTTTCTGTTATCAGATTGTTGACATTTTCTATGTTACCATTTCAACATATAAAAAGTAGGAACAACCTATTAATTAACTTTATTTTCTCTCAATTAGTCTTTGGAATGCAATGTTTTATCACGTTGATATGTAAACATATAAACAGGTAATTATTATAACATTTTTTTACTAAGTCTTTGAAATACAATGCTATCATTTTAACACATAAGTATATAAAGAATTTAATTTACATTCTTTTATCTTTACAGTCTTTGATATGCAGTAGGCTATCATTTCAAAATTTAAACAATACACGTAAATTGGAAATTAGTTATTCTTCATTCTTTGTTTCCTACTAACTCTTGGATACACAGTGTGCATTCAACACCTAGGTTACTTCACATTTGAGAGTAGCCAAATTTCTAGAGTTCAGAAACCATATATACTTAGTGTGCACCATACTGAGCAGTGCAACTCTAGTGGAAGGGCAGAGGGAGCAAATACATATGCAACAATGTATACCATGAAGGAAATGTACATGGTACCTTAAGAAAAAGCAACCGCAGAATAAATCTACTTAAATGGGGAAGTAATAGAAAACCTATCTGAGGACATAACATTTGAGCCATGACCTGAGCCCTGAGCAGCTACCCAACACCATAAAGAGGCCATTATCATTTGAGCATACTAAGTAAGGGGAAAAAGTGAAAAAAATACTGTGTTATGGGGGAATAAATAATTTCCCAAGTCCTCTAAGAAAGAGTAGAGAAACTGATAAATCATAGGAATGTCTACACTCTGAGTGAGATCAGGGACTTTATCTTTCTTAGCACCTGGAAAAGTACCTAAATCATAACAGATACTTGGTGAATGTGTGTGGAATAAGGAATAACTGAGCCAGGGGTGTGAGACCTGGGAAATCAGGTAGCAATAAGCTGATGAAGATACCAGTAGGTAGTGGACATAGTGTTTGTTTCCTTTTAGTTGCATATGGTTTCTCATAAGCCACCTGAGGTAATCAGAAACACAAGAAGTTTGCTGGTCCCTAGAGGGTAAAATTATTCAACAACTACCACCTCTAGGAAGAGTTTCAATTGATTTGACTTGTGTCAAGTGCCCATAAATGGATAAGTGAACCAATCAGTGTGGATAAGGAAATGATGTACCATGACTGGGTCAGCTTACGTCACATACCCAACACTGTGGTTAGTAACCAGAAAATGTAGAGGGCAGTGGGCAAGAGATCCAGCAGACCTTTCAAATTCCTCTATTTCCGTTTTAAGGTTCCTCTTTTATAGAGATCAGTTTACATATCCAGTGTTCCTAACCCCAGTTTTCTAGAACAGTAGAACTTTATATATGTGTTTCAACAAACTTGGGTTTCAGGCAAAAAAAAAAAAAAAAAAAAGTGAACGCTTTCATGGCCACACATCAGTGTTGAAACACCTCCCTGTACTGTGGAAATCACTCTGAACAGTGGCCCATTTCATGTCGTTCCGCTGTGCCCCGTGCAGCATCGCTTCCAACTGAGCCTGAACTTCAGCAAGTTTCTGTCGGTCCAAACGGTCATGAAAAATCCATTCCTCGTAGCAATGGACAGGGACAGGATAAATCACATACTTCAGCTTCATCAAGGATGTCAAGTGCTGCAGAAGGCTCCTGAGCACAGGCATTGTAATGGGATTGAAGGCAAAGCTAAGGACACGGAGGTGGGTACAGTGTCTCAGGGCTGGGAGGATGACAGAAAGAGTAGAATCAGTTATCATACAATTGTTTATCTCCAGATGTTGCAGGGTGCTTGAGACCTTCTCCAGCAGAGTCTGGAAGGGCTCATAAACTTCTGGGAATGTCTGGTTGTTACTGAGACTCAATGCCCTTAGGTGGGTGGCCTGAGAGCTCTGGGACAGAACAGTGACATCTCTGTTAGAAAGGCTACAGAAAGGTAGATACGGTGTATCCAACTGAGGTGGCACAACTCTATAGAGATAAAAAAGTAAGGTTACTTCAGAAGAATGAGGGCAATGAGCCCCAAATTTTAGGTACCTAAGGCTCTAGAATAAACTACTGTGTTCATGGTTTGCAACAGGTGGTTAACATTGTGGACCATGGGGTCAGACTTTATAGATTTGTGACCCTGAGAAAGTTACTTTACCACTCTGAGGTACAGGGTGTTAATCTCACAAACGTACACAGTAGTAATTATTATACAGAACTGCAGGAAAGATTAAGTGAAGAAATTGCATGCACTTAGTATATACGACATAATCAGTGTTGGATCTGATTCACTTATTTGGTGCGGATGGGTCTGGGAAAGCAGCCAACTGAGGGTTTCCTTTGACTAGTACCCAGATGACAAGCTCTCCATTCAGGGTGTAAGCCTGGGGGGAAATACAGGAGCAAAATTATCTGTTAGTGTTAACAATTGGGGCCCATCCATGGGCATGTGCATTAGTCCTATAGCTTAATGTTTCTCCATCTGAATGCCTCCCCTTCCTCTCTAGAGAGCTGTAAAATCCAATAGGAGAAGGACTGAGACTTTCACCAATATATTTACAGACATCTTTTAGGGTCTGCCCACGGTCACTGAATGAACGAATGAATGAATGAGCACAGCTTCCTTTTCTAACCTCATCTGCTGCTCAACATAAGGTACCCCTCTCTCTCCCAGCTAGGTTCAAACTCCCAGCAGTGCCTATGCTGAGGGAAAAAGAGAATGGGTTACAAGGAGCTTAGGAAGATCCAAGCATGGTCTCTTCTGTGTTAACAATGAGGTGATCAGGGAACCCAGGTTCCTCCCAACCCCCTCACCTGAGCAGTTTGTGCAGTTGATCTGTGGGGCAGAAGAAAGACAAGCTGAGCTCTTGGAGATCGTCCAGCCACCCAAGGCAGAGGAGAAAAGATCTGAAGTTCCTTCTCTTATAAAATTTAAAGGGGATGTAACACAGAGTAAGGCTGCTCAGGTGGATCACCCGAGCCAAAAGGGTGATGACTTCACTCAGATTAACCTGATCCATTTCTAGGTTCTCAATGCACCCCAGATCCAGAAACTGCAGGATACTTTTGTGCCCAGACATTCTATCGATTTGCAAATCTCTGCAGCAGACGTGCAAGGACCCAACATTCTGCTGAATTTTACTACAAAGGAAAGAGAGGAATTGCTCTGTTCTCAAGGTACTATCGAGGGAAATATCCACTAGTAATTCCATGGGTTCCTGAGCTGACTGAGGCTCAGACCCAGAATTACCAATCCCGAGGCACCTGACTCTACGCTGAGCTTCTATCTTAAGGATAGAGTGCTGAGAGTAAATGCATGACTGAAAACAGAAAGGGAATGCGGTCCCAATCTCAGAGCATATTGTCTTACAGATCAGATCACTCCTTAAATCTAGGATCCTCAGTTTGGGCCCCCTGTAAGGAAAGGAAGAGACAGAACACATGAGAGATAGCTGATTTTAATATAACCCAGCAAGATCAATGATGAGAAGCAGGGACAGAACACTTTAACCCTGGTTTTCACTTCATTGCCATTCACCAAGAAGTTCTTTCCACACAAATGCAGCGTCTTTCATCCTTTCCCCACCCCCTCCTTCACCTCCCGTCTTTCCCTGTCTCAATGTCCATATTCCACTTCTGTGTAATCGCACTCAAATCCATTCATAGTATACTCAAACAGCTCTATTCTATACCCAACGCTATTAGGCAACAGAGTCCCGAAGGACTGACAGCTCTGCAAAGACTGCAGTATTCACCACTGGCTACTGTTGGGAGACCGTTAGGTATTCCCCTGCCCCAGGCTACAGCATACACTCCTGCTGACTCCCTGTGTCTCTGCTGGTCATAGTCTTACCAAGAGGAAGAGTTCTGGGCAGGGAGGATTTGCAGACCATCAATCATGGCTTCCAAGATGTCATAGTATGATTCCCGTGTGTTCAATGACCCAATATGGAGACAGTGAAAAGGCCAAACCCTCACCATTGCCTTTACTATCGTCTTATACCCACCGGAGAAGGCAGCGTTGAACAATGGAACAAAGAGGTCTCTTGGGATTTCGTCCAGGGCATGGATAGCTGCAGGCTCATAATTCAGCAGACTCTTTGCAGCAAGCTCAAGGAGGGTGACTGTGGTCTTTTGGTCCATCTTCAAAAACCTGCTTCAGAGTGGAGAATTTTTAGAAATCCTGAGAACGTATCTATAGTCACTTGTGTGCTTCCAGGGTTAGCTATGGACAAATTACTTATTGAATAAGTATGTGGTGAATCATAGGGCCAACCCAAGTGACCTCTAGTATAGGAATAGAATGAAAATGGACTTGTGTGTATATTTAATTAAATACATGTAGACACACGCACGCACACACACACACACACACACACACACCTTCCATGAGATAAAATGCCATTAGAAACCATAGGTAAGTTAGCAGAAGACAATGCTGACCACCTAGCTGCCTTCCTCAAATTATTTCCTCCTGAGGAGCTTCAAGATGGTAGAAGAGTAAGAAGTGGAGGTCACCTTCCTGCCCACAAATACATCAGAAATACATCTACATGTGGAACAACTCCTACAGAACACCTACTGAATGCTGCCAGAAGTCCTCAGACATCCCGAAAGGCAAGCAACTCCCCATGGACCTGGGTAGTGTAAAAGAAAAAAGAAAAACAGAGACAAAAGGATAAGGATGGGACCTGCACCAGTGGGAGGGTGCTGTGAAGGAGGAAAGGTTTCCACACACTAGGAAGCCTCTTCGTGGGCAGAGACTGCAGGTGACGGAGGGGGGAAGCTTCAGAGTTGTGGAAGAGAGCACAGCAACAGGGGTGCGGAGGGCAAAGTGGAGAGATTCTTGCACAGAGGATCGGTGCTGACCAGCACTCACCAGCCTGAGAGGCTTCTCTGCTCAACCGATGGGGTGGCCGAAGGCTGGGACCTGAGGCTCGGGCTTCGGAGGTCGGATCGCAGGGAAAAGACTGGGGTTGGCTACATGAACACAGTCTGAAGGTGGCTAGTTGCCACGGCTAGAAGTGAGGGACTCCAGGAAAAAGTCTGGAGCTGCCGAACAGACAAGAGACTTTTTCTTGCCTCTTTGTTTCCTGGTGCGCCAGGAGAGGGGATTAAGAGCACTGCTTAAAGGAGCTCCAGGGAAGGACGCAAGGAAATAGTTAATGAAGTCCAGGAAGCACAGACAGTCCCATACAGGATAAATCCAAGAAGAAACACGCCAAGACACATATTAATCAAACTATCGAAATTAAATACAAAGAACAAATATTAAAAGCAGCAAGGGAAAAACGACAAGTAACATATAAGGGAATCCCCAAAAGTTAAACAGCTGATCTTCCTGCAGAAACTATGCAAGCCAGAAGGGAGTGGCAGGACATATTTAAAGTGATGAAAGAAAAAATCCTACAACCAAGAATACTCTACACAGCAAGGATCTCATTCAGAATTGAAGGAGAAATTAAACGCTTTACAGACAACAAAATCTAAGAGAATTCAGCAGCACCAAACCAGCTTTACAACAAATGCTAAAGGAAGTTCTCTAGGCAAGAAACACAAGAGAAGGAAAAGACCTACAAAAAAAAAAAAAACCCAAAACAATTAACAAAATGGTAACAGGAACATACATATCGATAATTACCTTAAATGTAAATGGATTAAAAGCTCCAAGCAAAAGACATACATTGGCTGAATGGATACAAAAACAAGACCTGTATATATGCAGTCTACAAGAGACCCACTTCAGACCTGGGGACACATACAGACTGAAAGTGAGGGGATGGAAAAAGATACTCCATGCAAATGGAAATCAAAAGAAAGCTGGAGTAGCAATTCTCATATCAGACAAAATAGACTTTAAAACAAAAACTATTACAAGAGACAAAGAAGGACACTACATAATGATCAAGGGATCAATCCAAGAAGAAGATATAACAATTGTAAATATTTACACACCCAACATAGGAGCCCCTCACCACATAAGTCAAATACTAACAGCCATAAAAGGGGAAATCAACAGTAACCCAACCATAGTAGGGGACTTTAACACCCCACTTTCACCAATGGACAGATCATCCAAAATGAAAATAAAGAAAGAAAAACAAGCTTTAAATGATACATTAAACAAAATGGACTTAATTGATATTTATAGGACATCCCATCCAAAAACAACAGAACACATATTCTTCTCAAGTGCTCATGGAACATTCTCCAGGATAGATCATATCTTGGGTCACAAATCAAGCCTTGGTAAATTTAAGAAATTTAAAATCATTTCAAGTATCTTTTCTGACCACAATGCTATGAGACTAGATATCAATTACAGGAAAAAAATCTGTAAGAAATACAAACACATGGAGGTTAAACAATACACTACTAAATAACCAAGAGATCCCTGAAGAAATCAAAGAGGAAATCAAAAAATACGTAGAAACAAATGACAATGAAAAGACGATGAACCAAAACCTATGGGATGCAGCAAAAGCAGTTCTAGGAGGGAAGCTTATAGCAATAAAATCCTACCTCAAGAAAGAAGAAACATTTCAAATAAACAACCTAACCTTACACATAAAGCAATTAGAGAAAGAACAACTAAAAAACACCACACTTAGCAGAAGGAAATGAATCTTAAAGATCACATCAGAAATAAATGAAAAAGAAATGAAGGAAATGATAGCAAAGATCAATAAAAATAAAAGCTGGTTCTTTGAGAAGATAAACAAAATTGATAAACCATTAGCCAGACTCATCGAGAAAAAAAGGGAGAAGACTCAAATCAATAGAATTAGAAATGAAAAAGGAGAAGTAACAACTGACGCTGCAGAAATACAAAGGATCATCAGAAATTACTACAAGCAGCTCTATGCCAATAAAATGGACAACCTGGAAGAAATGGACAAATTCTTCTAAATGCACAACATTCCGAGGCTGAACCAGGAAGAAATAGAAAATATGAACAGACCAATCACAAGCACTGAAATTGAAATTGTGATTAAAAATCTTCCAACAGACAACAACCCAGGACCAGATGGCCTCACAGGCAAATTCTATCAAACATTTAGAGAAGAGCTAACACCTATCCTTCACAGACTCTTCGAAAATATAGCAGTGGGAGGAACACTCCCACACTCATTCTATGTGGCCACCATCACTCTGATACCAGAACCAGACAAAGATGTCACAAAGAAGGAAAACTACAGGCTAATATCACTGATGAACATAGATGCAAAAATCCTCAACAAAATCCTAGCAAACAGAATCCAACAGCACATTAAAAGGATTATACATTATGACCAAGTGGGGTTTATCCCAGGAATGCAAGTATTCTTTAGTATATGCAAATCAATCAGTGTGATACACCATATTAAAAAACTGAAGGAGAAAACCCATATGATCATCTCAATAGATGCAGAGAAAGCTTTTGACAAAATACAACACCCATTTATGATAAAAAACCCTCCAGAAAGTAGGCATAGAGGGAACCTTCATCAACGTAATAAAGGCCGTATATGACAAATTCACAGCCAACATCATCCTCAATGGTGAAAAACTGAAACCATTTGCACTAAGATCAGCAACAAGAAAAGGTTGCTCACTCACACCACTATCATTCAACATAGATTTGGAAGTTTTAGCCACAGCAATCAGAGAAGGAAAAGAAATAATAGGAATCCAAACTGGAAAAGAAGAAGTAAAGCTGTCACTGTTTGCAGATGACATGATACTATACATATAGGATCCTAAAGATGCTACTAGAGTTTATCAATGAATTTGGTTAAGTAGCAGGATACAAAATGAATGCACAGAAACCTCTTTCATTCTTATACATTAATGATGAAAAATCTGAAAGAGAAATTAAGGAAACACTCCCATTTACCATTGCAACAAAAAGAATAAAATATCTAGGAATACACCTACCTAGGAGACAAAAGACCTGTATGCAGAAAATTATAAGACACTGATGAAAGAAATTAAAGATGATACAAATAGATGGAGAGATATACCATGTTCTTGGATTGGAAGAATCAACATTGTGAAAACGGCTCTACTACCCAAAGCAATCTACAGATTCAATGCAATCCTTATCAAACTACCACTGGCATTTTTCACAGAACTAGAACAAAAAATTTCACAATTTGTATGGAAACACAAAAGATCCCGAATAGCCAAAGCAGTATTGAGAAAGAAACACAGAGCTGGAGGAATCAGGCTCCCTGACTTCAGACTATACTACAAAGATACAGTAATCAAGACAGTATTTTACTGGCACAAAACCAGTAATATAGATCAATGGAAGAGGATAGAAATCCCAGAGATAAACCCACGCACGTATGGTCACCTTATCTTCAATAAAGGAGGTAAGAATATACAGTGGAGAAAAGTCAGCCTCTGCAATAAGTGGTGCTGAGAAAACTGTACAGCTCCATGTAAAAGAATGAAATTAGAACACTCTCTAACACCATACACAAAAATACACTCAAAATGGATTAAAGACCTAAATGTAAGGCCAGACACCATCAAACCCTTAGAGGAAAACATAGGCAGAACACTCTATGACATAAATCACAGCAAGATCCCTTTTGACTCACCTCCTAGACAAATGGAAATAAAAACAGAAATAAACAAATGGGACCTAATGAAACTTAAAAGCTTTTGCATAGCAAAGGAAACCATAAACAAGACGAAGAGACAACCCTCAGAATGGGAGAAAATATTTTCAAATGAAGCAACTGGCAAATGATTAATCTCCAAAGCTTAAAAGCAACTCATGCAGCTCCATATAAAAAACAAACAAACAACCCAATCCAAAAATGGGCAGAAAACCTAAATAGACGTTTCTCCAAAGAAGATATACCGATTGCCAACAACCACATGAAAGAATGCTCAACATCATTAATCATTAGAGAAATGCAAATCAAAACTACAATGAAATATCATCTCACACCAGTCAGAATGGCCATCATCAAAATATCTACAAACAATAAATGCTGGAGAGGGTGTGGTGCAAAGCGAACCCTCTTGCACTGTTAGTGGGAATGTAAATTGATACAGCCCCTATGGAGAACAGTATGGAGGTTCCTTAAAAAACTAAAAATAGAATACCATACGACCCAGCAAACTGACTACTGGGCATATACCCTGAGAAAACCATAATTCAAATAGAGTCATGTACCAAAATGTTCATTAGAGCTCTATTTACAATAGGAAGGAGATGGAAGCAACCTAAGTGTCCATCATCGGATGAATGGATAAAGATGTGGCACATATATGCAATAGAATATTGCTCCACCATGAAAAGAAACGAAACTGAGTAATTTGTAGTGAGGTAGATGGACCTAGAGACTGTCATACAGAGTGAAGTAAGTCAGAAAGAGAAAAAAAAATACCATATGCTAACACATATATATGGAATCTAAAAAAAAAAAAGGAAAAGAAAATGGTCAGAAGAGCCTAGGGGTAAGATGGGAACAAAGATGCAGACCTACTAGAGACTGGATTTGAGGATACAGGGAGGGTGAAGGGTAAGCTGGGACAAAGTGAGAGAGTGTCATGGACATATATGCACTACCAAACGTAAAATAGATCGCTAGTGGGAAGCAGCGACATAGCACAGGGAGATCAGCTCGTTACTTTGTGACCACCTAGAGGGGTGGGATAGGGAGGGTGAGAGGGAGGGAGATGCAAGAGGGAAGAGATATGGGGACATATGTGTAGTATAACAGATTCCCTTTGTTATAAGGCAGAAACTGACACACCATTGTAAAGCAATTATACTCTAATAAAGATGTTAAATAAATATTTTCTCCCAAAAGGATACAAACCAATAAGTAAGGATATGTACATCTACACTAAAGCCACACCCTCATCATTACTTTAAACTGGAGAAGGCCAAAAATTCAAAAGAATTGTAAGTAGAAAAAGAAAAATCATGAATCATTGCTTAAGATTTGTCACACTCCCATTACTAGGCTTTGTGAAAAACAAAAGACAGACCAAGAAAAGCTGCCAAGAGAGAGGAAAGAAGATGGAAGAGGGCTGAAAGCTGATCTAAAACTACAGCAGAAGAACTAAGCCCAGAATAAACCTAAAAATACCAAAAATGTGTCCTAGAATATGAGAGCCCAGACTACAGGGAAGGCACTCCAAAATCGGAGCTTATGAAGGGACAGGGATGATTTAAAGTGCAGTCTTTGAAAGATATAACTCTTAAGGAAGAATAAAGACAAAGAGTTAGGGAGAAGCATGTTTTGGCACTTGGGTAATGACAGAGAAAATAAACAAAAGGGGAAAATTAAGGATCTTGCAAGACATAAGAGAACCAGAAAATCAGAGCACTCAGGACTTCTCCCTTCATCACCAAGACAAACAAACAAAATAAAAAGGATCAGGACTTTGCCATACTAACAAAAAATCACATTATTAAATTAGGAATCTTGTGGAAAAACCCAATATCATACAGATGAACAGAATGAAGGGAATTCCATACCAAACTTTGTAAAAGAAAAAAAAAAGAGATGAGTATACAATAGTGCATACATATTAAACAACCATGAAGGAGAAAAAGACTGTAAGTCAACACTGCAAAGAAAAGTAATTACACTCTAGCAAGCAATGGAGGATATGAAGCCCACCTTAAATAGAATATTTAAAAAAAATCAAAAGACAGAGATTGACTAAAATGAAAGGCTGAAGCATAGATTTCATAACCAACCAGAGTGTCCTTTAAATATCACAGCCTAAAGAAAAAGCTTTTGAACTTGCAGAAACTTAGGAAATTCTGCACCCCTCAGCCCTTCCTAAGGAAGCTACTAGAGCAGGGGTCTGAAAACTGGCCCACTGAACAAATTCCAGCCCACTGCTTGATTTTGTAAATAAAGTTTTATTGGATCAAAGCCATGATCAATCATTTATGTATTGACTATGAATGCTTTTGCACTACAGTAGCAAAGTTGAGTAGAGAGACAGCAACACTGTGACCCAGGAACTTACAATATTTCCTATATTTCTCTTTACAGAATGGTTGCCAAGTAATCTAAAAGAGGAACTGGGATTGTGATCCCACTGCGATGAGAAGGAAAACTTCACCAAAATACCTAATGGTGAGTATTTTACATACAATAGTAAAATGAAGGTGGAGGAAAGGGGAGAAGACTAATGTACAAAAGTTTTATGCTGTGAAAAAAAAACACAGAAACTGTGCAACTAAAAATGAGAGAAGGGATAGAAGTAGAAGAAAACAGAACAAACTTTTTATCATAATGCAGTAGGTGAGTGTTAAATGATACTGGAGGAAAAAATGCATAGGCCAGAGAGTAAAGTGTTAAGAAAACAGGTGGTTCAGGATGATTTTAAGAAAGCATTAAACATGACCAATAACATGTCTTAATGATAAAAGCCAAAACTCACAATGAACATATAACCCTTAGGAATATTTATGCACAAATAACAAGCAAACACCTTTATAAAGCAAAAATGCAAGGAAACGTAGATAAAATAATAATAATAACAGGAAACAGTAACAGTAGGAGATTTAATACACCAAACTCAGTCTAAGGCTGATCAAGTCATATGGAAAAAAGAGAAAGCTAATCAATAATGTTATATAGGGAATATTTTCTTGTCAAAAATGGATCATAGGTCTTCCCTGCTGGCGCAGTGGTTGAGAATCTGCCTGCTAATTCAGGGAACACAGGTTCGAGCCCTGGTCTGGGAAGATCCCACGTGCCGCACAGCAACTGTGCCCGTGAGCCACAACTACTGAGCCTGCGCGTCTGGAGCCTGTACTCCGCAACAAGAGAGACCTTGATAGTGAGAGGCCCACGCACCGTGATGAAGAGTGGCCCCCGCTTGCCACAACTAGAGAAAACCCTCGCACAGAAACGAAGACCCAAGACAGCCAAAAAACTAAATAAATAAATAAACAAATGTGGAGTTTAAAAAAAAATAAAAGAATTTAAAATTAATACAATCATAAATAGCATGTAGTTCAAATAATAAAGCATAATTAAAATTAGTAAAATGTTTTTAAAAATGGATCATAATTATCTCACAGAGATTAGATAATTAATTTCTATAAAGTACAAATAGTACAAACAATCCTCTCTAACCCCAATGCTATAAAAGTTAGTTACAAAAATTGAAAACAGAAAGGCCTTTCCACCTGAAAAAAAATTTTAAATCTTCTCTTAAAAACTATTGAATATAAGAGGAGATACAAACTGAAGTTGTAAAGAAATTTTTTAAAAGATTGACTGAAAAACTACATATCGGCAACTATGGGGTACATTTAGAGCAGTGATCCGAGGCAAATTCACAGAGTATGCACTTTTATGAGTAAAAATGGAAGAATGAAGATAAAGTAATTAGAGTATGGCCTCAAAAAACGAAAAAAAACCCAACTAGGTAAAAAAGAACAATTAAAGAAAGCAAAACATAAAAGCAGAAATGAATGAGATACAAAATAGAAAAACGAAATCTTGTTTTTCAAAGTGGACCAACCCCTAGCTGGCTTGATGAAGGAAGAAAGGGAGAGATCACACATACACAAAATAATAAATGACAAAGCAGAAATAATCATTGAAACAGAAAAAAGAGGAGATTACTTTGCCAACCTCTATGCAAATAAACTTGAAAATCTATATGAAATAGGTAACTTCCTAGATAAATACAAATTACCAAAATTCTGATTCTAGTGTTAGAAAGCTTAAATTAGGCAATTTTCATAGAAGAAATAAAGTTATTACAGCAATACCCCCAAGAAGCACCTTGCTCAGATGGTTTTACAGGTGAATTCTAGTAAACCATCAAAGATCAAATAGTACCAAAGCTCTATGAGTCATGTAAGAACATTAGAAAGGAAGGAAACTTCCCTAACTTCTTATATGAAGCGCCAGAAACTATCAAACTCTTAGAGGAAATCATAGGGTGGACACTCTATGACATAAATCACAGGAAGGTCCTTTTTGACCCACCTCCTAGAGTAATGGAAATAAAAACAAAAATAAACAAATGGGACCTTATGAAACTTAAAAGCTTTTGCACAGCAAAGGAAACTATAAACAAGACCAAAAGACAACCCTCAGAATGGGAGAAAATATTTGCAAAGAAGCAACTGACAAAGGATTAATCTCCAAAATTTATAAGCAGCTCACGCAGCTTAATAACAAAAAAACAAACAACCCAATCCAAAAATGGGCAGAAGACCTAAATAGACATTTCTCCAAAGAAGATATACAGACTGCCAACAAACACATGAAAGACTGTTCAACATCACTAATCATTAGAGAAATGCAAATCAAAACTACAATGAGATATCATCTCACACCAGTCAGAATGGCCATCCTCAAAAAATCTAGAAACAATAAATGCTGCAGAGGGTATGGCGAAAAGGGAACCCTCTTACACTGTTGGTGGGAATGTAAATTGATACAGCCATGGTGGAGAACAGTATGGAGTTTCCTTAAAAAACTACAAATATTACTAACATATGACCCAGCAATCCCACTACTAGGCATATACCCTGAGAAAACTATAATTCAAAAAGAATCATGTACCAAAATGTTCATTGCAGCTCTATTTACAATAGCCCAGAGATGGAAACAACTTAAGTGTCCTTCATCGGATGAATGGATAAAGAAGATGTGGTACATATATACAATGGAATATTACTCAGCCATAAAGAGAAATGAAATTGAGCTATTTGTAATGAGGTGGATAGACCTAGACTCTGTCATACAGATTGAAGTAAGTCAGAAAGAGAGAGACAAATACCGTATGCTAACACATATATATGGAATATAAGAAAAAAAATGTCATGAAGAACCTAGGGGTGAAACAGGAATAAAGACACAGACCTACTGGAGAACAGACGGGAGGATATGGGGAGGGGGAAGGGTGAGCTGTGACAAAGCAAGAGAGAGGTATGGACATACATACATTACCAAAAGTAAGGTAGATAGCTAGTGGGAAGCAGCCACATAGCACAGAGAGATCAGCTCGGTGCTTTGTGACCGCGTCGAGCGGTGGGATAGGGAGGGTGGGAGGGAGGGAGATGCAAGCGGGAAGAGATATGGGAACATATGTATATATATAACTGATTCATTTTGTTGTGAAGCTGAAACTAATATACCATTGTAAAGCAAATATACTCCAATAAAGATGTTAAAAAAAAATATGGCAGGACTCTGCTTTTACCTCAGCATAGGGAAAGGCTTTCTAACTGTGACTCAAATTTCCAGAGGCAATGAAAGAAAACAATGATCTATGTGACTACAAAGGATTTTTCTAATGTACGGCAAACACATCATAACTAAGTCAAAAGGAAATTGACAAACTGAGATAAAGTATTTGCAGCATGCCTCACGGACAAGTGAATAGTAGTCCAAGTATATACAGAACTCTGAAGTATTGAAGGACAGAAGGCTAATATTTCTACAGAAAAATGGAAAAAGATATGAACAGATAATTCACAAAAAATATATAGAACAGTCCTCAAAATATACAGTCAAACTTTCTCATAATTAGACAAATGCATACTAAGACAATGCCGAGGTATCATTTCTCACCTACCACATCAACAAAGGTCACAAAAGTAGGGCAACATGTTCTGTTAGTGAGTCTGTGGGGAAACAGTCACAGTAGCTAGTGGGAGTGAAAACCAGTACAACCCTTCTGGAGAGAAATTTGGAAATACCTAACAGAAATACACATGCACTTAACTTTTGGCCCAACAATACTACTGCTGGGAATAAAACTTGAAGATCCATTTCCACCAACACAAAAATACTTATGCCTAAGGTTATTCACTGCAGCACTGTTTGTAGTTGCAGAATGTTGAAAACAAGTTAAATGCCCCTACATATGGCAGCGGAGTCCAATGCAGCTGTATAAAAAGAGAAACAAAAACAAAAACAAAGAAACAATGAAGCCCTCTATGGCATAAAGAGTTTTTTTATGGAATGCTGTTAACTGAAAAAGGAAAAGTGCAAAGGAGCATTATAAAATGCCGTCCTTCATTTAATAAACAAGGGAATATAAGAACACATATATGTATCAGTTCATTTGTGCAGAGTAAATACAGGAAAGATTAAACCAGAAACTAAAGAGATTGGTTATCTACAGGGGGAGTGTGGGAAATAAGTGGCGAACGGGAGGGGCTTAGAAGGCATGAGGAAAGAGTGACACTTGTCTAATAGATGTTTCTGTGCAGCCCTGACTCTTTGAATCACTGTAATATTTCACATACCCCAGAATTAAATAAAAAATTAAAATCAACTAAGATGTGGGGAGAAGGCAAACTCAAATACAAACACCAACAAATTAACCTAACTATATTACAAATGAATGTCTTAACCACAGCTGAAGAGGTGAGAAAGAAAATAGCCAAGCTAAGCAACTTAGGGAAATAGTAGTTCTTTGACTGCATCCTCTGAGGCCTAAGACATAACGACCTGTACACAAACACAAGTTATCAAATCTGTTTCTAACAGGTGTATTGGGTAGCCTTTCTGCAAGTACTTCATGTATATATCAGGAATGAACAAGTAAGTAAATATTGAAGATAAGGAGAGCCAGGTGAGACAAAGAAGTTACAAACAAGGCTACAATGGATTAAAATAAGAAGTATCAGTATGAGCTCCTGGCTTTCAATATCTATACATATAGGGAGAGAAACTGAGAAGTATCTGTAAGCATGAGTATATACATACAATATATTTCCCTCATTTGTGGATGGAGAGGGAGGACTTAGCAGCAATGAAGCCGCAATAGCAATGAACACACACTGAGATATTGGTTTCTAAATGTCATTTTCCAAGAAAAGGAAGCATGGCTCTTTGCAGAAGTGTTTTGATTTCAGGGCCGTGGTGGGGACAAAAACACAAGATGAACAGGAATACCTTACAATGCCAGCAAGGAAGTACACAAAAAAGGATCAGGTCATGCTGAAAGAACACAGACCCCACCAAAGCTGGAACAATTCAAGAAACTAAATAATGAATTAATTTGATTATAAGTCACAATATAACATAGTTATTCATGATTCAATACTGACAAATAATTTGATTAGTTATTTGATTCAATAATTTGAAATAAAACAAGTTTTATAAACAACTTGATAATTTATAAATAAATAAATGGGGGAGAAAAGACAGCTCTTCATAATTCCAATGAACCAATGTAGTAGGAGTAAGGAAATAGAAAGTCACCATTAAGTCATAATTGTTGTAGGCAAGATCAACGGATGGATTTTAAAAGTCGTGAATAACAGTCTGAGAAGAAATAGGATATTTTCATAGTCTGAAAGTATTTCCTACACGATATTTATTACTTACAAATAGGAAAACAGTACCGTTACAATGGAGCAACACAGTTGTCCCTACCTTAATCAAGTGTTGCAAATGAATATCATCATTAATACAACATATGGACATCATGTACCCCCCCACATGAGGCTTGGAGGAAGGAACAGAATCGCTTTTGCAGCGCCGTGGTATAAGACCTAAAGTTAAGGCACAGTGACATGTATGCCTTGACATTTGGGGGAAAACCCAGAGGGTCTCACATGGACTAACCACAAGTTCCCATTCCCCTTTTGTGCTCCCGGGAGGAAGGTCCCCTAGCCAAAGAACCAGCCTTATCATGGGAACTAGCCACAGTGCCTGCTCGCCCCTGACTATCAGGTTTCAGTTCCCTACCAGCTCACAGAAGTATTCAAACAAGCCAATCACATCCCCCCATGTGAACCAAGGGTCACCTCGTCCTCTTGCTACTACAGACTGCCCCCCACAGCCCCTGCTTGTTCACTCTCTTCTAGAGAATGACTCCTGTGGGGCTCTACCTGGCCAGTGGTGTCCTCCTCCCCAGGCTGTGAGTAAACGTTACTAATAAGCTGCCGTGGGTAGTATCTGTCCAGTGTCAGGTGTCGTGTGTTCAGCCACCCCCATAACACTAGGGTGGAAATTCCTCCATCACCAATGGGATGAAGGGGAGGAGAATAAAACAGGTATTGTTGCCAAAAATGTATAAGTTCAGTCAAATCACAAGAACACATCAGACAAACCCAAGCTGACAGACGTTCTATAAAATACCTGACCAGTATCTTCAAAAGCGTCAAGATTGGGAAACACCCAGAAAGCTTAAGGAACTGTCAGTCTGGAGGAGACTAAGGAGAAATGATGGCCAAATGCAATGTGGTATCCAGAATGGGATGCTGGAATAGAAAAATGAGATTACCGGGACAAATGGTGAAATTCAAATAAAGTATGTAGTTAATAATATTGCATGAATGTTAATTTCCTGATTTTGATACTTTTTCTATGGCTATATAAAATGTTAACATTAGGGAAATCTGGATGAAGGCTTTCTATACTATTTGCAAAGTTTCTGTGAGCCTAAAATTATTTCAAAATAAAGAATTAAAAAAATTCAGTGGTTAAAGGAATGGTTATTGTATAAACGACATTGTTTAATAATAGTTTAACTAATTGAAATACCCTTAGGAGGATGGATAAATGCTCGTGCTGCAACGTCCGTTAAAAAACTATTTCAGGGCTTCCCTGGTGGCCCAGTGGTTGAGAGTCTGCCTGCCGATGCAGGAGACACGGGTTCGAGCCCTGGTCTGGGAGGATCCCACATGCCGCAGAGCAACTGGGGCCGTGAGCCACAATTACTGAGCCTGCGCGTGTAGAGCCTGTGCTCCGCAACAACAGAGGCCACGATAGTGAGAGGCCTGCACACCGCGATGAGGAGTGACCCCCGCTTGCTTCAGCTAGAGAAAGCCCTTGCGCAGAAACGAAGACCCAACACAGCCATAAATAAATAAATAAATACATTAAAAAAAAAAATCTCTTTCAAACTGCTTTAGAGAGCCCATTAAAATAAATGAAAGGGCAGTCATCTCCACGATGTAGATGAGTATTTATCTGCTCTTCAGAAGATAACCATTTTAAGTACAAAAGCAATGAAATATCATATATATATATATATATATATATAAATATATATAGCGAGAGAGAGAGAGAGAGAGAGAGAGAGAGAGAGAGAGCAGAGAGAGACAGAGAGGTGGGGGAGGGGGGAGAGAGAGACATACATTTCAATACTTACAATTTAAAGTCTGAGGTATCAAAACAAACCACAAACAAAACTGAGGTGCAAAGGAGAAATACAATTTTTTTTCTTTTTCCCGCTATGCGGGCCTCTCACTATTGTGGCCTCTCCAGTTACAGAGCACAGGCTCTGGACGTGCCGGCTCAGCGGCCATGGCTCACGGGCCCAGCCACTCCGCAGCATGTGGGATCTCTCCCGGCCTGGGGCACGAACCCGTGTCTCCTGCATCGGCAGGCGGACTCTCAACCACTGCGCCACCAGGGAAGCCCCAGGTTTTTTTTTTTAAGAAGCAGAAGGCTGATCGAGGGATTTTAAAGAGAGAGCGGGAAATGATTAGCCACACAACTGAAGAGAATCACAGCTGAGGAAAGAGGAAACGGTGGAGCGTGGACAGGACAGTGGACCCAGCAATCCCTTCGATTGCCTTTCTTATTAACCCCCAAATCTTGATCCTGGGTAATTTAATTTAGGTCAATAGAGGCGTAATTTATAGAAACAATGCTGTTGTAATTTACCTGATGGGAACAAGAGTTGGAAAAACTTGAGCTGTCCAAGACCCCAGCAGTAGGAGCAGTTCCTCCCTCTCCAGAGCTCGCAGTGGACAAGCCTCAGTGTTGCTGGCACTGGGCGTCTTAACGGTTCCCTCTCAAAGTTAAGCTCGACGGAAAAGGACTTGGATTGGTGCAGCTCAGGTCACGTGACCCCCTATCACTCAATCTACTCTGTACTGGGAGGAGGGGCCTGATTCCCGACCCTACCCAGGGGGACCGAGGGGAGAGAGCCTTATGCGTGAGAGGGTTCTTCTCAGGTGCCAGCGCCACCCTCCTACATCTCCTTGGCACAGTGTCTCTCCTTGTCGCCTGGGCACCGGCTGGCCAGGGTTACTGCCAGGCTGGGTCTCAAACCTAGAGAACTGACGTCCAAATTGATAGTTGACACAACAGAGGTTGTGAACTTAAAAATGAGTGGCAGGCTTCCCTGGTGGCGCAGTGGTTGAGAGTCCGCCTGCTGATGCAGGGGACACGGGTTCGTGCCCTGGTCCGGGAAGATCCCATGTGCCGTAGAGCGGCTGGGCGTGTGAGCCCTGGCTGCTGAGCCTGCGCATCCCGAGCCTGTGCTCCACAACGGGAGAAGCCACAACAGTGAGAGGCCCCCGTACCGCAAAAAAAAAGAAAAAGAAAAAGAAAAAAACACGAGTGGTCAATGATGATCAAAAGCCATCAGACTTTAGTGTCCCTGGGGCTCCGCTATATTAAACAAGCAGAGTCCCCACCAAAACATAGGAAAAATGTATTCTTGCCTCTGTGCAGTAAAGCCAGCATAGCATTTACACTGATATTTGACAAAAGCAACGTAATGGAGAAAACTGCCGCCCATTAATAACTCTCCTATCAATTGCAAGGATAGCTAATAGTATTTGTTTCCAACCCTCTCCCTGGACTCCTGCTTCCACTTCTTCCCTGTCTGCTTCCTTTTCTGATCCCAGTTGTTTACCACCTTTTGGAATACAATACACTTTATTCATATGCAATTTTTTAAATTGGCCATCTCCCTTGATGGAAAACTATAAATTCCAGGAGGGCAGGAATCTTTGTTGGTTTGTTCATTAACATATCCTAAGTGCCTATAGTAATGCCTGGTTCACTGGATACTTGAATATTTGTTGAATGAATTTTTCTCCAGCCACACTAGCCTCTTTTCTGTGCCTCTAACCCTAACTCACCAAACATGTTCCCCTACAATTATGTGTTTTCCTGTAACAGCCTGCCCCAGATAGCCCTATAACCACCTTCCTTACTAAACTCACATCTCTGTCAACTTATCAGACAAGCCTTACTTTTCTTCATGACAATTAGCATTTGATCATAGCTTTTCTGGGTTGTTTCTTTTGTTCATTTGTTTTCTTTTTTGTTTTCATTTTGCTTTAGTTTACTTTTGTTTTTTTCTGTTTTCTTTCCTCAACACTTTTTCTTTTCTTTTTTAATTTTAATTTCAATTTATTTTTGGCTGTGTTGGGTCTTTGTTGCTGCACGTGGGCTCTCTCTAGTTGCAGCAAGTGGGGTCTACTCTTCTTTGCAGTGCACAGGTTTCTCATTGCAGTGGCTTCTCCTGTTGCAGAGCATGGGCTCTAGGTGCGTGGGCTTCAGTAGCTGTGGCACACGGGCTCAGTAATTTTGGCTCATGCACTCTAGAGCACAGGCTCAGTAGTTGTGTCACATGGGTTTAGTTGCTCCGTGGCTGTGGGATATTCCCGGACCAGGGCTCGAACCTTTGTCCCCTGCATTGGCAGGCAGATTCTTAACCCCTGTGCCACCAGAGAAGACCAACATTTTTTCTTATACTCTAATTGCAGATAAAGAAGTAGACCAGCCACGGCCATTTTAATTTTTTCAGTACAATGCCATCTGTCAGTAGATGGGGTAATGGCATCAAATATCTTAAGACTGGATCCCTGGTTTTATGGCTTTACCACTTAGTGGTACCACAAGCTACATGACCTTGGCCAGGCACATCAACGCTTCCAAGATTTCATTATCCATATTCAAAAGGAGAATGGCAAGTTTTTTTGAATTTTATTGATTGATTGATTGATTTTCAGCAGGTTCTTATTACTTATCTATTTTATACATATTAGTGTATACATGTCAATCCCAATCTCCCAAATCATCCCACCACCACCCACAACCCACCCACCCACACTTTCTCCCCTTGGTGTCCACACATTTGTTCTCTATATCTGTGTCTCTATTTCTGCTTTGCAAACCGGTGCATCTGCACTATTTTTCTAGATTACACATATATGAGTTATTCTATGACATTTGTTTTTCTTTTTCTGACTTACTTCAGTCTGTATGACAGTCTCTAGGCCCACACACATCTCTACAAATGACCCAATTTTGTTTCTTTTTATGGCTGAGTAATATTCCATTGTATATATGTACCACATCTTCTTTATCCATTCATCTGATGATGGGCATTTACGTTGCTTCCATGACCTGGCTATTGTAAATAGTGCTGCATTGGTGTGCATGTGTCTTTTTGAATTATGGTTTTCTCTGGGTATATGCCCAGTAGTGGGATTGCGCGGTCATATGGTAATTCTATTTTTAGTTTTTTAAGCAACCTCCATACTGCTCTCCCTAGTGGCTATACCAATTTACATTCCCACCAACAGTGCAAGAGTGTTCCCTTTTCTCCAAACCATCTCCAGCATTTGCTGTTTGTAGACTTTCTGATGATGCCCATTCTAACTGGTGTGAGGTGATAACTCATTGTAATTTTGATTTGCATTTCTCTAATAATTAGTGATGTTCAGCAGCTTTTCATGTGCCTCTTGGCCATCTGTATGTCTTCTTTGGAGAAGTGTCTATTTAGGTCTTCTGCCCACTTTTTAATTGGGTCATTCATTTTTTTAATATTCAGCTGCATGTGCTCTTTATACATTTTGGAGATTGACCTTTTGTCCATTGATTTGCTTGAAAATACTCTCTCCCTTTCTGAGGGTTGTCGTTTTGCCTTGTATATAGTTTCCTTTGCTGTGCAAAAGCTTTTAAGTTTCATTAGGTCCCATTTGTTTATTTTTCTTTTTATTTCCATTACTCTAGGAGGTGGATAAAAAAGATCTTGCTGTGTTTTATGTCAAAGAGTGTTCTTCCGAAGTTTTCCTTTAAGAGTTTTATAGTGTCTGGTCTTACATTTAGATCTCTAATCCATTTTGAGTTTATTTTTGTGTATGGTTTTAGGGAGTGTTCTAATCTCATTCTTTTACCTGTAGCTGTCCGGTGCTCCCAGCACCACTTATTGAAGAGACTGTCTTTTCTCCATTGTATATCCTTGCCTCCTTTGGCATACATTAGTCGACCATAGGTGCTTGGCTTTATCTCTGGGCTTTCTACCCTGTTCCATCGATCTATATTTCTGTTTTTGTGCCAGTATCATATCATCTTGACTACTGTAGATTTGTAGTATAGTCTGAAGTCAGGGAGTCTGATTCCTCCAACTGTGCTTTTTTCCCTCAGGATTGCACTGGCTATTCAGGGTCTTTTGTGTCTCCATATAACTTTTAAGACTTTTTGTTCTAGTTCTGTAAAAAATGCCTTTAGTAATTTGTTAGGGATTGCACTGAATCTGTAGAATGCTTTGGGTAGTATAGTTATTTTCACAATGTTGATTCTTCCAGTCCAAGAACATGGTACATCTCTCCATCTGTTTTGGTCATCTTTGATTTCTTTCATCAGTGTCTTACAGTTTTCTGAGCCCAGGTTTTTTACCTCCTTAGGTAGGTTATTCCTAGTTATTTTATTCTTTTTGTTGCAGTGGTAAATGGGAGTGTTTCCTTACTTTCCCTTTCTAAACTTTTGTTGTTAGTGTATAGGAATGCAAGAGATTTCTGTGCATTAATTTTGTATCCTGCTACTTTACCAAATTCATTGATTAGCTCTGGAAGATTTCTGGTGGCATCTTTACAATTATCTATGTAGAGTATCATGTCATCTGCAGACAGTGACAGTTTTACTTCTTCTTTTCCAATTTAGGTTCCATTTCTTTCTTTTTCTTCTCTGATTGCCATGGCTAGGACTTCCAAAACTATGTTGAATAATAGTGGTGAGAGTGGACATCCTTGTCTTCTTCCTGATCTTAGAGGAAATGCTTTTAGTTTTTCACCATTGAGAATGATGTTTGCTGTGGGTTTGTTGTGTATGGTCTTTATTATGTTGAGGTAGGTTCCCTCTATGCCCACTTTCTGGAGAATTTTTATAAATGGGTGTTGAATTTGGTTGAAAGCTCTTACTGCCTGTATTGAGATTATCATAGAGTTTTTATCCTTCAATTTTTTAATATGGTGTATCACATTGATTGATTTACATATATTGAAGAATCCTTGCATTCCTGGTATAAATCCCACTTGATCCTGCTGTATGATCCTTTTGATGTGTTGGTGGATTCTGTTTGCTAGTATTTTTTTGAGGAATTTTGCATCTATATTTATCAGTGATATTGGTCTGTAATTTTCTTTTTTTTGTAGTGTCTTTGTCTGGTTCTGGTATCAGGGTGATGGTGGCCTAGTAGAATGACTCTGGGAGTGTTCCTTCCTTTGCAATTTTTTGGAAGAGTTTGACAAGGATGGGTGTTAGCTCTTCTCTAAATGTTTTATAGAAGTCACCTGTGGAACCATCAGGTCCTGGACTTTTGTTTGTTGGAAGATTTTTAATCACAGTTCCATTTATTACTTGTGATTGGTCTGTTCATATTTTCTATTTCTTCCTGTTCAGTCTTGGAAGGTTATACCTTTCTAAGAATTTGTCCATTTCTTCCGGGTTGTCCATTTTATTGGCATATAGTTGCTTGTAGTAGTCTTTTATGATCCTTTGTATTTCTGCTGTGTCTGTTGTACCTTCTCCTTTTTCATTTCTAATTTTATTGATTTGAGTCCTCTCCCTCTTTTTCTTGATGAGTCTGACTAAAGGTTTATCAGTTTTGATAATCTTCTGAAAGAACCAGTTTTTAGTTTTATTGATCTTTGCTAAATCAATCAATGTGATACACCAATTTAACAAACTGAAGGGGAAAAAGCATATGATCATCTCAATAGATGCAGAGAAAGCTTTTGACAAAATTTAACACCAATTTATAACAAAAAGCCCTCCAGAAAGCAGGCATAGAAGGAATATTATTCAACATAATAAAGACCATATATGACAAATGCACAGCCAACATCATCCTCAATGGTGAAAAATTGAAACCATTTCTACTAAGATCAGGAACAAGACAAGGTTGCCCACTCTCACCACTATTATTCAACATAGTTATGGAAGTTTTAGCCGCAAGAATCGGAGAAGAAAAAGAAATAAACAGAATCCAAATTGGAAAAGAAGAAGTAAAGATGTCAGTTTGCAGATGACATGATACTATACATACAGAATTCTAAAGATGCTACCAGAAAACTACTAGAGGTAATCAATGAATTTGGTAAAGTATCAGGATACAGAATAAATGCTCATAAATCTCTTGCATTCCTATACACTAATGATGAAAATCCGAAAGCTAAATTAAGCAAACACTCCCATTTACCATTGCAACAAAAAGAATAAAGTATCTAGGGGCTTCCCTGGTGGCGGAGTGGTTGAGAGCCCGCCTGCCGATGCATGGGATGTGGGTTCCTGCTCCAGTCCGGGAAGATCCCACATGCCGCGGAGCAGCTGGGCCCGTGAGCCACAGCTGCTGAGCCTGCATGTCCGGAGCCTGTGTTCTGCAACGGGAGAGGCCACAGTAGTGAGAAGCCCGCGTAACGCCAAAAAAAAAAAAAAAGAAAAACGGGAGGAACCGAAAACAACACTTTGCCTAAATAACTAGAAAATGTTAATACCTTTTACAGAAAACAAAAGAGATAAACACAAAAACAAGAAAAAGTTGTGTTTGGGGGGGGGGGCAAACAAACAAGCCAAAACAAAGAATTCAGACGGAAAGCTCTCATGGTCAGGAAGAAAAAAAAAATAGAAGATGTGGCACATATATACAATGGACTATTACTCAGCCATAAAAAGGAATGAAACTGTGTTATTTGTAGTGAGGTGGATGGACCTAGAGACCATCATACAGAGTGAAGTCAGAAAGAGAAAAGCAAATACCATATGCTCACATATGTATATGGAATCTAAAAAAAAAAAAAGAAAAAGAAAATGGTCAGAAAAACCTAGGAGCATGACAGTAATAAGGATACAGACCTATGAGAGAATGGACTTGAGGATACAGGGAGGGGGAAGGGTAAGCTGGGACAAAGTGAGAGAGTGGCATGTACATATATACACTAACAAACGTAAAATAGGTAGCTAGTGGGAAGCAGCTGCACAGCACAGGGAGAACAGCTCGGTGCTTTGTGACCACCTAGAGGGGTGGGATAGGGAGGGTGGGAGGGAGGGAGATGCAAGCGGGAAGAGATATGGGGACATATGTATATGTACAACTGATTCACTTTGTTATAAAGCAGAAACTGACACACCACTGTAAAGCAATTATATTCCAATAAAGATGTTTTTAAAAAAAGACATATTAATCAAACTATCAAAAATTAAATACAAAGAAAATATATTAAAAGCAGCAAGGGAAAAGCAACAAATATCACACAAGGAAATCCCAATAAAGATAACAGCTGACTTTTCTGCAGAAACTCTGCAAGCCAGAAGGGAGTTTCAGGACATATTTAAAGTGATGAAAGAGAAAAAACTACAACCAAGATTACTCTACCCAGCAAGGATCTCATTCAGATTTAATGGAGAACTTAAAACCTTTACAGACTAGCTAAAGCTGTGAGAATTCAGCACTGCCAAACCAGCTTTACAAGTTTTAAAGGAACTTCTCTAGGCAGGAAACACAGAGAAGGAAAAGACCTACAATAACAAACCTGAAACAAGAAAATGGTAATAGGTACATAAATATAGAAAACTACCTTAAATGTAAATGGATTAAGTGCACCAACCAAAAGAAATAGACTGCCTGACTGGTTACAAAAACAAGACCAATATATATGCTGTCAACAAGAGTCCACTTCAGACCTAGGGACACATACAGACTGAAAGTGCGGGGATGGAGAAAGTTATTCCATGCAAATAGAAATCAAAAGAAAGCTAGAGTAGCAATACTCATATCAGGAAGAAAAGATAGTTTAGTTTGATAGGGATTGCATTGAATCTGTAGATTGTTTTGGGTAGTATAGTCATTTTCACTATGTTGATTCCTCCAATCCAAGAACATGGTATATCTCTCCAACTGTTTCTATCATCTTCAGTTTCTTTCATCAGTGTCTTATAGCTTTCTGCATGCAGGTCTTTTGCCTCCTTAGGTAGGTTTATTCCTAGGTATTTTATTCTTTTTGTTGTAATGGTAAATGGGAGTGTTTCCTTAATTTTTTCTTTCGTTTCTTTTTCAGGTTTTTCATCACTAGTGTATAGGAACACAGGAGGTTTCTGTGCATTAATTTTGTATCCTGCTACTTTAGCAAATTCATTGAATAGCTCTAGTAGTTTTCTTGTAGCATCTTTAGGATTCTCCATTGATAGTATCATATCTGCAAACAGTGAGAGTTTTACTTCTTTTTTTCTGATTTGGATTCCCTTTCCTTTCCTTTCCTTCTCTGATTGTTATGGCTGTAACTTCTAAAACTATGTTGAATAATAGTGGTGCGAGTGGGCAACCTTATCTTGTTCCTGATCTTAGAGAAAATGGTTTCAGTTTTTCCCCATTGAGAACGTTGTTCACTATGGGTTTGTCATATATGGCCTTTATTGTGTTGAGGTAAGTTCCCTTATGCCTACTTTCTGGAGAGTTTTTATCATAAATGTGTGTTGAATTTTGTCAAAAGCTTTTTTGGCATCTATTGAAATGATCATACGGTTTTTATTCTTCAGTTTGTTAATATAGTGTATCACATTGGTTGATTTGTGTATATTGAAGAATCCTTGCATTCATGGGATAAATCCCACTTGATCGTGGTTTATGATCCCTTTAATGTGCTGCTGGGTTTTGTTTGCTAGTATTTTCTTGAGGATTTTTGTGTGTATGTTCATCAGCAATATTGGCCTGTAGTTTTCTTTTTTTGTGACATCTTTGTCTGGCTTTGGTATCAGGGTGACGGTGACCATGTAGAATGAGTTTGGGAGTGTTCTTCCCTCTGCTACGTTTTGGAAGAGTTTGAGAAGGAGAGGTGTTAGCTCTTCTCTAAGTGTTTGAGAGAATTCGCCTGTGAAGCCACCTGGTCCTGGGCTTTTGTTTGTTGGAAGATATTTAATCACAGTTTGAAATTAAATGTTTGTGATTGGTCTGTTTATATATTCTATTTCTCCCTGGTTCAGTCTCGGAAGGTTGTGCTTTTCTAAGAATGTGTCCATTTCTTCCAGGTTGTGCATTTTATTGGCATATAGTTGCTTGTAGTAACCTCTCATTATCCTTTGTATTTCTGCAGTGTCCGTTGTTACTTCTCCTTTTGCATTTCTAATTCTGTTGATCTGAGTCTTCTCCCTTTTCTTCTTGATGAATCTAGCTAATGGTTTATCAATTTTGTTTATCTTCTCAAAGAACCAGCTCTTATTTTTATTGATCTTTGCTATCATTTCCTTCATTTCTTTCTCATTTATTTCTGATCTGATCTTTATGATTTCTTTCCTTCTGCTAACTTTGGGGCTTTTTTCTTATTCTTTCTCTAATTGCTTATGTGTAAGGTTAGGTTGTTTATTTGAGATGTTTCTTGTTTCTTGAGGTAGGATTGTATTGCTATAAGCTTCCCTCCTAGAACTGCTTTTGCTGCATCCCATGGGTTTTGGGTCATCGTGTTTTCATTGTCATTTGTTTCTAGGTATATTTTGATTTCCTCTTTGATTTCTTCAGTGATCTCTTGGTTATTTAGTAGTGTATTGTTTAGCCTCCATGTGTTTGTACTTCTTAAAGTTTTTTTCCTGTAATTGATATGTAGTCTCATGGCCCTGTGGTTGGAAAAGACACTTGATACGATTTTAATTTTCTTAAATTTACCAAGGCTTGGTTTTTGACCCAAGATGTGATCTCTCCTGGAGAATGTTCCATGAGCAGTTGAGAAGAAAGTGAAGTGTTTTGTTGTTGGATGGAATGTCCTTTAAATATCAATTAAGCCCATCTTGTTTAATGTATCATTTAAAG
Source organism: Lipotes vexillifer (assembly GCF_000442215.2). Taxonomy (NCBI): domain Eukaryota; kingdom Metazoa; phylum Chordata; class Mammalia; order Artiodactyla; family Lipotidae; genus Lipotes; species Lipotes vexillifer. Next base: position 378,276 of record NW_006777590.1, on the reverse strand, counting down.
CTTGTGTTTCCTTATTTATTTTCATTTTGGATGATCTGTCCATTAGTGAAAGTGGGCTGTTCAAGTCCCCTACTGTGATTCTGTTACTGTCGATTTCCCCCTTTATGGCTGTTAGCATTTGCCTTATGTCCTGAGGTGCTCCTATGTTGGGTGCATAAATATTTACAATTGTTATACCTCCTTCTTGGATTGATTCCTTGACCATTATGTAGTGTCCTTCTTTGCCTCTTGCAATAGTCTTTATTTTAAAGTCTATTTTGTCTGATATGAGTATTGCTACTCCAGCTTTCTTATGATTTCCATTTATATGGAATATCTTTTTCCATCTAATCACTTTTAATCTGTATGTTTCCCTAGGTCTGAAATGGGTCTCTTGTAGACAGCATATATATGGGTTTTGTTTTTGTATGCATTCAGCCAGTCTATGTGTTTTGGTTGGAGCATTTAATCCATTTACATTTAAGGTAATTTTCTATATGTATGCTCCTATTCCCACTTTCTTAATTGTTTTGTGTTTGTTGTTGTACGTCTTTTCCTTCTCTTGTGCTTCCTGCCTAGAGAAGTTCCTTTAGCATTTGTTGTAAAGCTGGTTTGGTGGTGCTGAATTTTGTTACCTTTTGCCTATCTCACAGGTTTTAAATTCTCTGTCAAATCTGAATGAGATACTTGCTGGGATCTTCGTTGTAGGTTTTTCCCTTTCATCACTTTATATATGTCTCTCCCTTCTGGCTTGAAGAGATTTTGCTGAAAGTTCAGCTGTTAACCTTATAGGGATTCCCTTGTATGTTATTTGTTGCTTTTCCCTTGCTGCTTTTAATACTTTTTCTTTGTATTTAATTTTTGATAGTTTGATTAATATGTGTCTTGGCATGTTTCTCCTTGGATTTATCCTGTATAGGACTCTCTGTGCTTCCTGGACTTGAAAGGCTATTTCTTTTCCCATATTAGGGAAGTTTTCAACTATAATCTCTTCAAATATTTTCTCTGTCCTTTTCTTTATCTCTTCTTCTTCTTGGACACTTATAATTAGAATGTTGGTGCGTTTATCATTTTCCCAGAGGTCTCTGAGACTGTCCTCAATTCTTTTCATTCTTTTTTTGTTATTCTTCTCTGTGGCAGTTATTTCCACAATTTATCTTCCAGGTCACTTATACGTCCTTCTGCCTCAGTTATTCTACTATTGATTCCTTCTAGAAAATTTTAAATTTCAGTTATTGTGTTGTTCATCATTGTTTGTTTGCTCTTTAGTTCTACTAGGTCTTTGTTAAACCTTTCTTGTATTTTCTCATTCTATACTAAGATTTTGGATCATCTTTACTCTCCTTACTCTGAATTCTTTCTCAGGGTGACTGCCTATTTCACCTTCATTTGTTCGGTTTGATGGGTTTTTACCTTGCTCCTTCATATGCTGTGTATTTCTCTGTCTTCTCATTTTGTTTAACCTACTGTGTTTGGGGTCTCCTTTGAGGAGGCTGCAGGTTTGTAGTTTCCATTGTTTTTGGTGTTTTCCCCAAGTGGATAAGGTTGGTTCAGTGGGTTGTGTAGGCTTCCTGGTAGAGGGGACTGGTGCCTGTGTTCTGGTGGATGAGGTTGGATTTTGTCTTTCTGGTGGGCAGGGATGTGTCTGGTGGTTTGTTTTGGGGTGTCTGTGAACTTATTATTTTAGGCAGGCTCTCTGCTAATGGGTGGGGTTGTGTTCCTGTCTTGCTTGTTGTTTGGTATGGGGTGTGCAGCATTGGAGCTTGCTGGTCATTGAGTGGAGCTGGGTCTTAGTTTTGAGACAGAGATCTCTGGGAGATGTCTCACCAATTGATATTACCTGGGACCAGGAGTTCTCTGGTGGACCAATGTCCTGAACTCGGCTTCCCACCTCAGTGGCTCAGGCCTAACACTCAGCTGGAGCACCAAGACCCTGTCACCCACATGGCTCAGAGGATAAGTGAGAAAAAAAAAGAAATAAAGAGAAATAAAATTTTTTAAATAAAAAATTATTAAAATTAAAAAGCAATTTAAAAAACGAAAAAGAGAGCAAACAAACCAATAAGCAAATCCACCAATGATGACAGGTGCTAAAAAGCATACTCAAAAAAAAAAAAAAAAGGACAGACAGAACCCTAGGACAAATGTTAAAAGCAAGCCTACAAATAAGCATACACATACGCCCACAAAGAGAGAAAAAGGAAAAAATATATATATATAAGGAAGAGAGCAACCAAATGAATAAACATATCTACCAATGATAATAAGCTCTAACACTAAACTAAGATAAACATAAAACAAGAAAAAAATCAGATGCAGAAAGCAAACCCCAAGTCCACAGTTGCTCCCAAAGTCCACTGTCTCAGTTTTGGGATGATTCTTTTTATATTCAGATATTCCACAGATGCAGTGTACATCAAGTTGATTGTGATTTAATCCACTGCTCCTGAGGCTGCACAAAGAAATTTCCCTTTCTCATCTTTGTTCCCACAGGTCCTGTGATTCAGTTTTGCATTTGGCCTCACCTCTGATGTAGGTCACACTCTGGCGTCTGTTGTTCACCCAGACAGGAGGGGGTTAAAGGAGCAGCTGATTACGGGGCTCTGGCTCAGTCAGGGGGGGAGGGAGAGGTACAGAATGTGGGGCAAGCCTGCACCAGCAGAGACTGGCATGAGGTTGCAACAGCCTAAGGAGCACCATGTGTTCTCCTGGGGAAGTTGTCCCTTGATCACAGTACCCTGGCAGTGGTAGGCTGCACAGGCTCCTGGGAGGGGAGGTGTGGATAGTGACCTGTGCTTGAATACAGGCTTCTTGGTGGCTGCAACAGCAGCTTTAGCATTTCATGCCCATCTCTGGTGTGCACGCTAATAGCCGCGGCTCGCACCAGTCTCTGGAGCTCGTTTAAGTGGTGCTCTGAATCCCCTTTCCTCCCTCACCCCTGTTGTTGCACTCTTCTCCGTGGCTCTGAAGCTTCCCCCCACACACACCCCGTTTCCACCAGTGAAGGGGCTTCCTAGTATGTGGAATCTTTTCCTCCTTCACAGCTCCCTCACAGAGGTGCGGGTCCCATCCCTATTCTTTTGTCTCTGTTTTTTCTTTTATCTTTTGCCCTACCAATGTATGTGGGGATTTTCTTGCTTTTTGGGAAGTCTGAGGTCTCTGCCAGTGTTCAGTCGGTGTTCTGTAGGAGTTGTTCCACATGTAGATGTATTTTTGATGTATTTGTGGGGAGGAAGTGATCTCCACATCTTACTCCTCCACCATCTTGAATGTACCCCCACACCATTTTATATAAGGGACTTGAGTACCATGGATTTTGTTATCGTAAGGGGTGGGGGGAGCGAGAGTCCTGGAACCAATCCCTTGTGGATACAGAGGAATAGCTTTACAGACTAAATTACAGCAGAGACACATAGTAAGCACACATAGTAGTTATAATTATTACTTGGTATATAAAATAAACCATGCAATAAAACTATTTTCTCTCTCACTTTCAATACTGTTCCATAATTTGTTCAAGGAGAACTATTTATACCCAAAATATAAAAAGACTCACATATAAGAATCCTAAAACTTCACCAAGAAGATGGTTTACTTATGTATGTTTACCTCTGATTTAAAAAGTCTTTCACCGAAAGTTAGTATCATCAATCGCCTTCCCATCAAGCTAAATAAAAAAGCTACATATGTTAAAATATAACATCAAATCAATTCAATAAGCCATTTATTTGAGAGACACTGTGAACCAATCATTGTTACATTCCATTTACTAGCAGTGACCCTAAATGGCCACTAGAGGAACATACATGATTCAAGTTGATAATATTGTGGCTTCCAACTATTTTTCCCATTTCTGTCTTCAAGAGTTTAGATCAAGTCAATACATTTGGACAGATATTCTGATTTATGTTTGGTTAAATTCATTGGAGATTTTCATAAAAGAATTGCAATTTGAGTTCCTATGTGGTTGGACTAGCCAAACAAAAACCTCAAATAAATGCCTACCATAAGATGTGGAAGAGCCCTCATGCCTCTATGTATCTGTTATAGATCTAAAAAATTTACCCTAGGGCTTCCCTGGTGGCACAGTGGTTGAGGAGTCCACCTGCCGATGCAGGGGACATGGGTTCGTGCCCCGGTCCGGGAAGATACCACATGCCATGGAGCAGCTGGGCCCGTGAGCCATGGCCGCTGAGTCTGCACGTCCGGAGCCTGCGCTCCGCAACAGGAGAGGCCACAACAGTGAGAGGCCCGCGGACTGCAAAAAAAAAAAAAAAAAAAAAAAAAAATTTACCCTAGGGCAATGATAATTCTTATGTCAACAAAATACTCCTGGAAAGAACAGAACACAATTCCAGCATTAGGTAATTAGAATTCTTTCAAATCCATCCTAGACCTATCATTTACAATCTACAACGTCAAAATATAAGAGTGGAACCAATTTCCCATGTTTTGAACTAACTTAGACACTCTCAGGTCTTGTTGAACACAAGTCATTCTGTAGAGTTAAAATGTCTTTTAATTTCACTTGACAATCAGAGACCTAGGTTCAATATGTTAAGATTAGAGGGGAAAAAAGACAAGGAAAAGAATAATCTGAAAGAGGAGTAGCAGAAGGACGAGGGAAAAACATAAGGTTGCAAGAGCCTTCTATGCTCCTTAAAGGCACTTAAGCCATCTATTCATTTAACCTAATTGCTATCAAGCACTACCCAAGGAAGTGACAATAGAATTCTAGACCTAACAGAAGAGTGGTTATCTAAACAGAAGCTCTTATTTTCCTTGCTCTGCCCTCGTGTTTTAGGCTTATGGGCTCGACTCTCTGCTTCACTGGGATCATTCTGGAGCACATGTTTTTCAATCTTGGGCATCTTGATGTTATCTGGAATTGGGGCGAAAAGAAGAAGCAAGCTGTTGGTGGTGTAAGATTTGGCTCTGACCCAGGGATGAGGGGAGGAGGGATCTTCAACTGCCTTTTTGTGCCTTGACCGAACCTGCTGGTCCAAGTTGAGGAAGTTGGAGACAAGGGCTTCATGAGGCTCTTACTGGAACAACTAGTTTCCTCAAACAGGCTTGGGGGAAGGAGAATATGGGTCTAGCGGGGTTGCCTTTCCTGAAATCAAAGAAATTTAGCACTGGGCAAGCAAAAGAGAAAAATCAAGGCCCAGAGATGGACAATGACTTGCCAGAGGGCACACTGCATGGGACTGGCCAAACTGGGAGAAGAGACTTCCTCGACTCCAGCTGTCTTTAATTAGTGTGGGAATAACCCCCTTCCTCCTTAACTTCGGCCCCAGACTCGCCTTTGTTTATGAAGAGGGCTGGCAGCTGGACTCAGGCAGCAAGAGACACCCCACAGCCCACGGGACCCGGGCTCCTCACCTCCTCCCAGTCCTTGACCAGCTGCCCCACAGTTGTCTGTTAGTGAGGTCCCTCTGCCTCTCCAATCTGGTCCTGGGACATACCATGGAGGACAGGT
>NW_006777590.1:364818-372808 GCF_000442215.2 Lipotes vexillifer | reverse complement strand
AGGACAGGAAGGGGTTGGGCACAACTGTGGAGATGATGAAACCAACCCAGAGTGCACCCCTGCTAATGACTCTAGGTAGAAGAGTCCAAAACCTGAAAACAAAGAGTGGCCAGTCTCCCAGGTAGCAGGACGGGTCATGTGCCCAAGGTACCATGGGAACCAAGAGAGCAGGAAAGGCAAGTGGGAATGCACCATTTGGTGATAAAGGAGGGAGGGTGAGATTCTCCAGGCTATGGGATCGTACCCTTCTTCAAAGGCTCAAAGCCCTTCAGGAGCTTGCAATTAATCTTCTCAAGTCCTCTTCCTCCCCCACAGGCAGGGAACTATCTAAAACTACTATCCTCTCTCGCTTAGCGGAAAAAAACAACACATTTAAATAACTATTTAGAAAGGAAAAGGAGCATTATTTTTTGTTTGTTTCACCTCAAGCTCATGTAGCCTTTGAAATGAAGAACCAACAGGGTTACAGAAATCCAGAGTTATGCTTTGAAGGGTTTTTTTTCTTTTGTTTAAGTGAATCCTCCACACAATGTGAAGGAGACAAATAGGCTGTTAAACTTCCATTTTACAAATATGGAAACCAAGCATCATTTTAAAGGCCTGGAGAGGACCAAAGATGGTGGAAGAATAAGACGCGGAGATCACCTTCCTCCCCACAGATACACCAGAAATACATCTACACGTGGAACAACTCCTACAGAACACCTACTAAATGCTGGCAGAAGACCTCAGACCTAACAAAAGGCAAGAAACTTCCCACGTACCTGGGTAGGGCAAAAGAAAAAAAGAAAAAACAGAGACAAAAGAATAGGGATGGGATCTGCACCAGTGGGAGGGAGCTGTGAAGGAGGAAAGGTTTCCACACACTAGGAAGCCTCTTCATGGGCAGAGACTGCAGGTGGTGGAGGGGGGAGCTTCGGAGCCACGGAGGAGAGCACAGCAACAGGGGTGCGGAGGGCAAAGCAGAGAGATTCCCTCACAGAGGATCGGTGCTGACCGGCACTCACCAGCCCAAGAGGCTTGTCTGCTCACCCGCCGGGGCAGGCGGGGCTATGAGCTGAGGCTCGGGCTTTTGGTCGGAGCGCAAGGAGACGACTGGGGTTGGCTGCGTGAACACAGCCTGAAGGGGTTAGTGCACCACGGCTAGCCGGGAGGGAGTCCCGGAAAAGGTCTGGAGCTTCCGAAGAGGCAAGAGACTTTTTCTTCCCTCTTTGTTTCCTGGTGCACGAAGAGAGGGGATTAAGAGCGCTGCTTAAAGGAACTCCAGAGACGGGCACGAGCCATGACTAAAAGCGCGGACCCCAGAGAGGGGCGTGAGCCGCGGCTAAAATCACGGACCCCAGAAACGGGCGGGAGATGCTAAGGCTGCTGCTGCCACCACCAAGGGGCCTGTGTGCGAGCACAGGTCACTATCCACACCCCTCTTCCGGGAGCCTGTGCAGCCCGCCACTTCCAGGTTCCCGGGAACAAGGGACAACTTCCCCGGGATAACGCACGGCGGGCCTCAGGCTGGTGCAGTGTCACGCCGGCCTCTGCCGCTGCAGGCTCGCCCCTCACTCCACGCCCCTACCTCCCCCCGGCCTGAGTGAGCCAGAGACCCCGAATCAGCGGCTCCTTTAACCCTGTCCTGTCAGCGAAGAATAGACGCCCTCCAGCGACCTACACACAGAGGCGGGGCCAAATCCAAAGCTGAGCCCCTGGGAGCTGTGATAACAAAGAAGAGAAAGGGAAATCTCTCCCAGCAGCCTCAGAAGCAGCGGATTAAAGCTCCACAATCAACCGGATGTACCCTGCATCTGTGGAATACATGAATAGACAGCGAATCATCCCAAATTGAGGAGGTGGACTTTGACAGCAAGATTTATGATTTTTTCCCCTTTACCTCTTTTTGTGGGTGTGTATGTGTATGCTTCTGTGTGAGATTTTACCTGTATAGCTTGGCTTCCACAATTTGTCCTAAGGTTCTATCCGTCCTTCTTTTAATTTTTTTTCTTAATAATTATTTTTTAATTTAATAACTTTATTATATTTTACTTTATTTTATTTTACTTTATCTTCTTTCCTTCTTTCTTTTTTCCTTCCTTCCTTCCTTCTTTCCTTCCTTCCCTCCTTTCTTTCTTTCCTTCTTTCTTTCTTTCTTTCTTTCTTTTCTTTCTTTCTTTCCTTCTTTCTTTCTTTCTTTCTTTCTTTCTTTCTTCCTACTTCTACTAATTGTTTCTCTCTACTTTTTCTCCCTTTTATTCTGAGCCGTGTGGATGAAAGGCATGATCCAAAATCTTGGAAATAGAATGGACAAAATGCAAGAAGCAGTTAACAAGGACCTAGAAGAAATAAAGATGAAACAGACAATGATGAACAACACAATAAATGAAATGAAAAATACTCTAGATGGGATCAATAGCAGAATAAATGAGGCAGAAGAACGGATAAGTGACCTGGAAGATAAAATAGTGGAAATAACTACTGCAGAGCAGAATAAAGAAAAAAGAATGAAAAGAACTGAGGACAGTCTCAGAGACCTCTGGGACAACATTAAACGCACCAACATTCGAATTATAGGGGTTCCAGAAGAAGAAGAGAAAAAGAAAGGGGGACTGAGAAAATATTTGAAGAGATTATAGTTGAAAACTTCCCTAATGTGGGAAAGGAAATAATTAATCAAGTCCAGGAAGCACAGAGAGTCCCATATAGGATAAATCCAAGGAGAAATACGCCGACACATATTAATCAAACTATCAAAAATTAAATACAAAGAAAGCATATTAAAAGCAGCAAGGGAAAAACAACAAATAACACACAAGGGAATCCCCATAAGGTTAACAGCTGATCTCTCAGCAGAAATTCTGCAAGCCAGAAGGGAGTGGCAGAACATACTGAAAGTGATGAAGGAGAAAAACTTGCAAGCAAGATTACTCTACCCAGCAAGGATCTCATTCAGATTTGATGGAGAAATTAAAACCTTTACAGACAAGCAAAAGCTGAGAGAGTTCAGCACCACCAAACCAGCTTTACAACAAATGCTAAAGGAACTTCTCTAGGCAAGAAACACAAGAGATGGAAAAGACCTACAATAACGAACCCAAAACAAATTAGAAAATGGGAATAGGAACATACATATTGATAATTACCTTAAATGTAAATGGACTAAATGCTCCCACCAAAAGACACAGATTGGCTGAATCGATACAAAAACAAGACTCATATATATGCTGTCTACAAGAGACCCACTTCACACCTAGAGACACATACAGACTGAAAGTAAGGGGATGGAAAAAGATATTCCATGCAAATGGAAACCAAAAGAAAGCTGGAGTAGCAATTCCCATACCAGACAAAATAGACTTTAAAATAAAGACTGTTAGAAGAGATAAAGAAGGACACTACATAATGATCAAGGGATCGATCCAAGAAGAAGATATAACAATTGTAAATATTTATGCACCCAACATAGGAGCACCTCAATACATAAGGCAAATACTAACAGCAATAAAAGGGGAAATTGACAGTAACACATTCATAGTAGGGGACTTTAACAGCCCACTTTCACCAATGGACAGTTCATCTAAAATGAAAATAAATAAGGAAACACAAGCTTTAAATGATACATTAAACAAGATGGACTTAATTGATATTTATAGGACACTCCATCCAAAAACAACAGAATACACATTTTTCTCAAGTGCTCATGGAACATTCTCCAGGATAGATCATATCTTGGGTCACAAATGAAGCCTTGGTAAATTTAAGAAAATTGAAATTGTATCAAGTATCTTTTCCGACCACAACGCTATGAGACTAGATATCAATTACAGGAAAAGATATGTAAAAAATACAAACACATGGAGACTAAACAATACACTACTTAATAACTAAGTGATCACTGAAGAAATCAAAGAGGAAATTAAAAAATACCTAGAAACAAATGACAATGGAGATACAACGACCCAAAACCTATGGGATGCAGCAAAATCAGTTCTAAGAGGGAAGTTTATAGCAATACAATCTCACCTTAAGAAACAGGAAACATCTCAAATAAACAACCTAACCTTGCACCTAAAACAATTAGAGAAAGAAGGACAAAAAAACCCCAAAGTTAACAGAAGGAAAGAAATCATTTTAAAGGGCTGGTTGTAAAATCTTTGTGGTGAAGGGACAAGACCATAAGTCTCAGAGGGAGCCTAGGTTTTGGTTTGGTTCTTCCATCTGTATTCCTGGTTTGTTCTTCATTACCATCCAATGGTGAGCCTTGGAGATCATCTAGAATGTGTGGGTGCTGGAATAGATGACGCTAAGGGCCCTCGTATTGCTCACTCATTACTCCTAGTTTACTTTTTCACTTTACTGGCCAATTACCACAGTGATTTGAGGACCCCTGGATTGGCCCATTTCCAAATTTTGCGGAAAAAATTTTTTTTAAAGATGTCTCTACCCTGCACTATTCCATCCTGCTCTTTTATTCTGACAGTTTTTTAACCCACTAACCTTTTTTCATAAAACAAAACTATAATTTGATCAAATTCTCATCCCTATCCTGCCTTGTTAGGGTCAATAATTAAGTGTGGATATCTTGCACAACAGTTATAGAGGAAAGGTCCAAGAACTTTCCAGTCTAAGGAAACCTCACCACCCCTCTAGGTCTAACTCCACCAACCCTTTACTGGCTGTGAGGGCCAGTAAAGTTTCTGCTTAGCTGGAGAGTGTATAATACTAATAAATGTTAAATCTAAATGCCTTCCTCATCCTCTCTTGATATTTGCCTCAGTAATCTCAACTTTGAAACAAAATGCTGTCATACAAAACACAAAAGAAATGGTTAAGTATATTTTTCTTGATTTGAACATCAAATTTTACATTCATAAAGGATAGGTTTCTCTAGATCAGAAATCAATTTCTCTTTTACAAAACAGGATCTCTACTTGGTTTCTAAGAAAAATTGTCCAGAATGGCAGTTTTTTTTCTCACAAAAATTGCATTGTTTAAATACTCTCCTCAGTGATGCTTGAAATTCTATTAATACTAAATTTATTTAAGTTAAACTGTCTTTTTAAAAATAGAGTATATTTTATAAAGCACTTTTAGGTTCACAGCAAAATTGAGCAGAAGTTACAAAAATTTCTCATATGCCCCAGACCCTATTCATGAATAGCCTCCCCCATCATCAACATCCCCCACCAGAGTGGTATATTTGTTACAATTGATGAGATACATCATTATCACCCAGAGTCCATAGTTTACATTAGGATTCACTCTTGGTGTTGTACATTCTATGGTTTTGGACAAATGAATAACAACATGTACCCACCAATATAATATCATACAAAGTAGTTACACTCTAAAAATCCTCTGTGCTCCACTTATTCATCCCTCCCTTCCTCCTAACCCCTGGCAGCCATTGACCTTTTATTGTTTCCATAGTTTTACCTTTTCCAGAGTGTTATATAGTTGGAATTACCCAGTAAGTTGTCTTTTCAAATTGACTTTTTTCACTTAGTAATATGATATAAGTTCCCTTCACTTCTTTTCATGGCTTGATAGCTCATTACTTTTTAGCTCTGAATAATATTCCATTGTCCAGATATACCACAGTTTATTTATTCTTTCACCTACTGAAGGACATCATGGTTGCTTCCAAGATTTGGCAGTTATGAATAAATCTGCTATAAACATCTGTGTGCAGGGTTTTGTGTGGATATTAGTTTTCAGCTCCTTTGGGTAAATACCAAGGTGTATGATTACTGGATCATATGGTATGAGTATGTTTAGTTTTGAAATAAAGCTCCAAACTGTCTTCCAAAGTGGCTGTGTTATTTTGCATTCCCACTAGCAATGATTGAGGGTTCCTGTTGCTCCATAACCTCGTCTTCATTTGACGTTGTCATTGTTCTGAATTTGCCATTCTGATAGATGTGTAGTGGTATTTCATTTTTTAGTTTACATGTTCCTCTTGACATATGAAGTGGAAGTTTTCATATGCTTATTTGCCATTTGTATATCTTCTTTGGCAATGTGTCTGTTAAGGTCTTTTGCCCATTTAAAAATCAGGTTGTTTGTGTTTTGATTGTTGAGTTTTAAGAGTCCTTTGTATATTTTAGATAACAGTCTTTTATGTGATATCTATTGCAAATATTTTCTCCCAGTCTGTGGCTTGTCATTTCATTCTCTGGACAGTGTCTTTCACAAAGTGGAAGTTTTTAACTTTGATGAAGTCCAGTTTTTCAGTTGTTTCTTTCATGGACTGTGCCTACGGTTTTGCAACTAAAAAGTCATTGCCAAACCCAAGGTCACCTAGATTTTATCCTATGTTATCTCACAGGAGTTTTATAGTTTTGGATATTACATTTAGATCTGTGATCCATTTTGACTTAATTTTTATGAACTCTGTAGGTCGGTATCTGTATTCTTTTTTTTTTTTTTGCATGTAGATGTCCAGCTATTCCAGTATCATTCACTGTGGAGACTATCTTTTCTCCACTCTATAGCCTTTGCACCTTTGTCAAAGATCAGTTGACAATATTTATGTAGGTCTATTTCTGAGATTTCTGTTCTATTCCATTGGCCTATTATTTTGTCAATACCACACTGCTTAGATTATTGTAGCTTTATAGTATGTCTTGAAGTTGGGTGTCAGTCTTCCAACTTTGTTCTTCTCCTTCAATATTGTGTTGGCTATTCTAGGCCTTTAGCTTCTCCATATAAATATTAGAATCATTTTGTCAATATCTGCAAACTAAGTTGCTGGTATTTTGATTTGGATTTCACTGAATCTATACATCAATTTGGGAAGAACTGACATCCTGCCAATACTGAGTCTTCCTATCCATGAATACGGAATATGTCTTTATTAACTTAGTTTTTCTTTGATCTCATTCATCAGAGTTTTGTAGTTTTACTCATATACATATTGCACATAATTTGCTGTGTTTATACCTAATTATTATATTTGGGGTACTAATATAGATGTGTTTTTTTTGTTGTGTTTGTTTGTTCTTGTGGTACGTGGGCCTCTCACCGTTGTGGCCTCTCCCGTTGCGGAGCACAGGCTCCGGACGCACAGGCTCAGCGACCATGGCTCACGGGTCTAGCCACTCCGTGGCATGTGGGATCCTCCCAGACCGGGGCACGAACCCGCGTCCCCTGCATTGGCAGGTGGACTCTCAAGCACTGCACCACCAGGGAAGCCCTAGATGTGTTTTCTTCCATTTCAAATTTGACTTGTTCATTGGGATATATAGGAAAGCAGTTGACTCATATGTATTTATATCCAGCAATATTGCTATTATCACTTGTTTAGGAGTTTGTTGATTCTTTCAGATTTTGTACATATATTATCATGTCATCTATGAACAAAAGACAGTTTTATGTCTTCTTCCCAATCTGTGTACCATCTATTTTTTTTTCTTGTCTTGTGCATTCACTAAAACTTTCAGTACATTGATGAGAGTGTGCAGCTTTGTGTTGTTCCTTATCTTAAAAGAAGAACTTTCAGCTTTTCACTGTTGAGTATGATGTTAGCAGTGGGCTTGTCAAATATGGCCTTTATTATGTTGAGGTACATTTCTTCTATACCTAATTTGTTGAGTTTTTATCTTGAAAAGATTTGAATTTTTCAAATTATTTTTCTTCATTTATTGAGATGCTAATGTGATTTTTATCCTTCATTTTGTTAATGTGGTGTGTCACATATTGATTTCTGTGTGTTGACCCATACTTGACTCCCTGTCCAAGCATGGCTGTAAGATGGGCTCCATTGCTGGCTGGGTTCTCGGGCCAGGCTTCCTGGTCAGATGAGACTATAGGCTATACTCAGCAGTTGTGTAGGGCTATGAACTTGCTTCCCTGCCCATACAAGGGACTCCACAGCCTAATGGTTCATTGGCTGAGGACCCAAATCTGGCAGAACTGTCAACCAAGCTCTCTGGCTAGACGTGACCACCAGCACAGCTCTGCAGATGGGAAGAGTCACTGGCTAGGATGCCTGCTTCAGCACCAC